>NW_022196910.1:15442536-15476292 GCF_008632895.1 Mastomys coucha
TGTCATGAAGGAAGGAGTCTGGATTTATGCCAATCCTGTGAAGGGCTGGAATATCATTCATTTCTCTCACTCCCCATGAACTTGATTTGAGCATGAAAAATAGTGTCGATCACCCCTCTCCATTCACTTAGGCAGTGGTTATCACTTGAGCACTAATGATATGAGCTGGGGATACAAGAATAGACAAATCAGCTCCCCTATCCATTCATAAGCCCATCTACCCCTGTATTAAAATGGGTTTATTCAGCAAAGACTCTCTGCAGAGCTACTCTGACTGGTGTGGCAAAAGTCCTTGGCTTCAGAGACCTCGCATTCTAATGGTTTGAGGGCAAAAAGAGACAAAGTACAAGTCAACAAATAAATAAATAAGACCATGTCAAATTTTGGTAAATGCCTTGAAAGAATTGATAGGATAGTGGAATTGAGGGTGGAGACTGCCTTAGGTAGGGTGGACAAGAGGGCCTTCTTTGAGTAGAATATTCTGAAGACATTACAGCTTAAGACAGATCTGATATTCTAAACCAATCCCCTTTAGCAAACTAAACCTTCTGTCTTCTCTGACCCAGAATGTTTAATGGGAAGTTAACATTTGGCAACACATTGTTCCTCCATTAATTATTAACACACCTTGTGAATTCTTTTCAGAACTTTTAATCAAATGTGATAAACAGGGAATTTTGAGATTGCTCCTGGAAAAAAATGGGGAGCATGGTGTCATTAAGTGCAGAACAAGTGACTTTAGTGTCATCAGATAGACTTCTTCATTAGGGGCTTCCCATGAGCTCAGGACTCTCAACACACACTTTCAGCCTATCTGAAGTTTTTTTGCATGGAGTATCTTGAACAAAAAAATACTCTTTGATGAGTGCTGACCTAAAGAAACATCTTGGATCTTTAGGTATCTTTTAACAATATAATTGGCATTAGGGTTAGGAATCCTGATAGGCAGGCAAGCCCTAGATGTCTGAAAAAAAAAAAAAAGATTGCAGTGGGAGACAGAGCATTGATTACTTCAGTTCCTCTGTTAAGCTGGGCCTACACTTCTCCAGTTTCTTTGGAGGATGGAAACTTTTGAATTTTTTAATTTCATTTCTGTTAGAAAATCCACAGACATGTGGTTATATATCATGCAAAGGGTGCTGAATATTGACATAGACCAGCAGATTTCTAAGGACCTGCCCTTTGCTGAAATTTGAATAAGCCTTTGCTTTTAGATCACATGAGCTTCTGGGTCAAGATTTTTAGTAGCCTTTGAATATTTTGGACGAGGCAACATGGTTTACCAGCCTTCAAACGTTTTTCTAGCCACAGTGGAGTACCTGCTTATTAAGGAAAGCTCATCAGTATTTCCTGTGCCTGTGGCAGGTCCTCCTTAAATGCCCTGGGAAGTTTTGTAAGAAATCAGTAGAGAGGGTGGAGAGTATCTCAACCCAGAGATGCCAGTCATTCCTGGGGATATGTAACAGACTTCTGGTTGAGTGAATGAGACCATTCCCATCTTATCTATCCCAGGAATAGATCTTTGAAGATCTATTGACTCCAGAGAGTCAATGGAAAGTAGGTACCTAGGAAAAGAATGATTGAAAACTCTAGCTCTTTTCTTCAAGAGGAAAATGCAAACTGGGACTTGAAGGAAGTTGTAATCAGCACACCAGACACAGCTTCTGCCTCCCTTCTCCATTTAGCCAGTTGGAAGCTGCTGCCCACAGGGCACTATTTGGCTTAAAGCTACGGGAAGCTCCAAGGAAGCCTCATGAGGCAGGCTTGGAAACTTAATAAAGCATCTTCTGCCTCCCACCCTCACCACCACCACCCCCCCGACACTTCTCTCTGGAAACAATTGAAATAATGAATCCTGCTTTTGCAGCAAGACCCATCCTAAGCCTTGCTTGAGACATGTTGATAGCTATGACTATGGCTTAACTGACAAACAGAAAGTTGTAATTATTCTTCTTCTTCACACACACACACACACACACATACACACACACACACACACACACACACACGCCCTCTTGTCTGTTGCTCCTAGTTGGTTCTGTAAGTGATCATTAACAATATGCCTCCTCCCACTCCCTTTTGCTCCAGTTTTGAATGATCCTGAAAGGATGTTCTGATGATACAGTTCTGAATGAGTGTCATAAACCTACTATACTTTATTTTACTTCTCTATATTACCCTAGGGGATAATAAAGGTAAAAGACACAGAAAAGGGTATAGATTTTAGTGGATCCTGTCTTCTGGGCCTTGTTTTACAACTGAGCAGGATGGCAGTGAAGGTGGGTGAAACGCCCACCATAGAATTTTGAAAGCTCAAAAACAAAGGAACTTAGGAATACAGTGTTCAGTGTAAGAGGGTGTCTCTGTGTTTCTAGCTTTCTGATTTGGCTACCAGACTTGTTAAGGCTCCAATTTCCTACTCTCAGACTCAGCATCTTGTTTTCAGGTATTAGCTGGAATCCAGACCGACACAGACTTTGAAAATAAAAGAACAGTGAAGGGGGAAGGTTAACATATGGTTTTTGTTTCATTTCGTTTCTTCCTTTGGAAGGTTTTGATGGTTTTTTTTTCCTTCCTCTCTGATTTGCAATAAAATTGGTTCTGCTACTAGACTAACATATGGATACCTTTATGAGACAATCATCAAAAGAGATATGAAAATGCTTTGGCATATTTTAGATGTTTGAAAGCGGTCTTTCTCAGTACTGCCATTCTCAATGGCTCCTCCTTTCCATTCTTCTTCCTGGGTCCTATCCATATCTAGGCATTATCCAGTGTCATTAGATGACATAATCCAGTGCCACACAGAAGCCATGGTATCAACTGAGAACTTGAAAATATGAATTCTCAGGCACTAGGCCAGACTGACTGAAACAGAGATCTGAGGTATGGCCCATGTTCTAATAGCCCCTCCAGGTGATATCAATGGAAGCTTAAATTTGAGAACCACTGTGCATGTTCATTGTGTATCCTGGGATGTATACTAACACATCCTCTTGGCCACTAGCTGCTTCAGGGACCACCACATATTCATGAGCAAGAAATCCATTCTATCAAGAAGCTTTGAGGACAGGAATGAGAATCAAAGACCTGTCATTTGAGGGCAAAAGAACTTCCAGATTCACCCACCACTTAAGATTTGGCTTGTTTGTCTATACAATGGGAATAATTCCGGGTATTTTACAGGGTTGTTGAAAGGGATAAAGGACAGAAGACCTGTGACAATGATTTGTACTGCCAGGTCTTCTCTGGAGATAGCTGCAGAGTAAGTTGACTGTATGGATCGATAATGATGACGTACATTATGAACTGCAAGTTCCAGGAGGTGGGGACGAGGGGCAGGAACTGTCTGTCTCCTTTGTCCTCTTCTGCATTCGGAGTCCGGGTACATGATGGCCGATCACTGACTCTTTGTGGAATGACATCAACTAAACTTGTCAAGTGCTTATTCATGCCATCCATCCCAAGCCTTGTGAGGCTGCTGCCTCTTTGGATGAGCCCTGAGAGCTTCAGTAGTTTACTCATGTCACACAGCTTAACATAGTGGAACCAATGTCTTAACTCAAGAAGAGCTCCACATTCAAACCAGCTTCCCACAAAATCTCACTGTGGAGTCATCATAGTGATGCTTAGAAAAGTGATCTGGGTGGCATCTTTCAAGTTCCTGTTGTAGGCCACAGGCTCTCTCTGCACCTTAATTTGAAATTACCCATAGAGATAAGTACGATTACCATGCCTTTAAGAGAGAAGACCTCAAAATACAGACACTTGCCACAATACTTGGGAGGAGGGGTGTTTTGTTTGTTTGGTAGTTATTATTGGGAATGGTGGTGGTAATGGTGATGGTGATGATGTATGTATGGTTCCAAACTCAAACCCAGGACCGTACATAGCCAAGGTCAGAATTTCATTGCTATATCCAATCCTCAGTCTCTGATGCTAGATTTCTTCTTTCTAATGCCCAGATGTTTTTCATATGGCTTCTCTTTGTGAGCTGTTTGTTCACGAGCTTTGTCAATATGGACACCAATGAGCAGTTAGGAAATGTCCTCATAGCTGTCATGATTTTAGACCTAGAAGTACATAGATGTCATTTCTGGTTTTAAGGTACATAAAACCAAATGAGAAAAGTGGGCTGATCTTTGAAAAGCAGAAGGTAAAGGCAAAGAAACAGTTAAATACTGCTTGCTGGTTGTTTTACATATTCAGAGAGGTTAATGGAATTGAAATAGAGCACTGAATACCCCAGGACCCAAAATAACTTTCTTGTGCTATACTGAGAACTAAACACTTTCCCTGAATAATTGTCACTGAACTGTTGAATTCAGCATCCCTGCATGGCAGTATCCATTAAGATTGCCATAATCACTGAGTTTGTGGGTGTATTGATCCGTCATAGCCTTCATATTTTTTTGCTGAGAAGAGTGTCTAGACTGTAGACAGAATAACGAATATGGTTGGCCACTTTTTTTTGTTTAGATGGGAAGTTAGAGCATGAGCATCTTCTATGCCCCCCTCCAAAGAAGGTTGAACAAGAGCCCAGTTCTCTGGAGAGCACCTCAGCTCAAAAGAAGCATAAAAACAGCACCTCTGTGATTCGGGAGGGGAAGGTCTGCTTCTTCCCCTGGGTGGTGTGTTGCCGTGGCAGCTGTGACCCTTGAGGGCCTCTCTAGAGAAGAGACCTCATAGGTACATAGTGCTTTTGAAAATTGAGAAGCAGGATTTCTTGTCATCAATTTCATTTCCCTTGGTTTTTCTCCTACTTGGTAAACCTTTAAATGCCAAACTCAAGCTTGGTTACACCCCTTGTTCCCTTCACAAGAAACAGCACTAATAATTGAAAACAGAGAGTGGTTCCTTTA
Source organism: Mastomys coucha (assembly GCF_008632895.1). Taxonomy (NCBI): domain Eukaryota; kingdom Metazoa; phylum Chordata; class Mammalia; order Rodentia; family Muridae; genus Mastomys; species Mastomys coucha. The sequence goes on from NW_022196910.1 coordinate 15,447,399, forward strand.
TTCTAATTCATGGGACGCAGGTACATTTCCTGTTTGGGCCCCACCTTAAATTTCTCCTTCTGAACACTGGGAGAAAATCTGGATATAATTATCTGCTTTTGTGACTAAATACTTTCTAGTTCTTATGGTGAAAAAGCAATCTGTCGTCAAAGTAGGGCTGTTGGATAATATCCTTTGATTTGACAACTCAGTTTCTAAACATTCACTCTTATAGTCTAGGAATAAATCTTTTTAAAAAACACTTAATTGTTGCATTAGTTAAAACAATAATAAAACTGAAAAATAGCCAAAATATATAGTAACACAAAAATTAAGAAACTAATGATGATAAATCTACCCAATAAAATATTCTGCAGCTTTAAAATTATGACTATGAATATCAGGTGGCAACATGGGAAATGCTTACAATAAAACTTGATTTTAATTAGTTTAAATAATTAAATAAATTTTAATTAAATAAATGCAGTATTATATTACATTTTGGCTATGACTATAGCTTTATCACAATTATCTACTTCTTGATGAAAATGAGGAAAAATTGCAAGAACATTGGTAATGTAATTTGTTGGGATATTTGAATGATGGGTGATGTTTCATTATTTTACTATAACATTTGAAATCTAGTAGGATTGGAAGTGAAATTGTCTAGGTATATGACAGAGCTAAGTATCCTCATCTGAAACTGAGTCTTGCTTTTATGGATGAGATGTGAGCATCCAATGTCCAAGCTTGGAGGCAGAAGTTCAACGACATCTCTCTTCCAGGGGCAAAAGCCACATGCTCCCTTTGAGAACTTGCCGCAATGCCTAGGAGAAAATATCTTAATGCAAGTGCTTGAATAATTGAGTTGAGAGCTCAGCTTAAAAGACACCCCACACACACCCTTCACTTATATCGTGTGGTATGCAAGTCTCATTAATGGTTCTCTCACTTTTAGAGTATTCCTGGGAAGGTGACTTGATTCTGCTACTTATTAAACTAAGTTACAACTTAATCTTTGCAAATCTCAGCTTCCAGGTATGTTAAATGAATATAGGCATAATGCCTAGCCCATGTAGATGCTATAAAGATGTAAATAAGATATACAAAGTAATAAGACATGAAAAGTTCAATAGAAATCACTTAAAATGAAGACGCTGCTGGCTATGTATTATTGGAAAGGCTTCAGTTTTTCTACATGTGACAAAGAAAACAGTGTTTAATGGATTGTATCTGTCTTTTTATTATGCCCATTGGCTCACTCACTAGTGGATTTCCTCTAGGTATCAATCTTCACCAGTGTTCTTGTTTCTATGGAATTATTGTCTATACTACACTGTATAAGTTGGGTTAGAGAATTTTAGACTTCAGATTAGGCAGCATGGTCTCCTTAGCAACTCTGACATTTGAAGAAAGGCAGCATTTCAAGTTAGGTAGACGGATTATAGCAGCGCAGCTGGAGATGCCTCAGATGGCTAACCCAGGTGGGGGCTGTGAGAGGATTCCTATGCCAAGAGCCACAGCTAAGGGCAAGAAAGGGATTTGGGTTAAAAGAAGAGTGTTAGGCCATGCACAGCCTGGAAAAAGAAGCAAGGGGTGATTTGTGGCCTATTGAGCACAAAGGACAAGGTTTGGCCAAAGAAGGCACGGATGTTGTGAAGAATGTGAAGAATTTATGACGGGTCATCGTCCCACTGCAAGAAATGTCTGCCAAAGGCAAGTCTCCATAGACCAAGTCTCTCATTCAGTGAGAAGAAACAGAGGGGATTGGACTCATCAACTGACCTTTATCTGAGTATCTTCTTGATCCAGAAGCAGAAACAATGAGGAGAGTTTATGTTAGGAGGGGAAAGGAATGGGTGAACCTTTAGAAGCAGATGAAAGTGTTCCTATCCCATCCATTCCTATCATTCTCTTCTTTCGAAGTCATCTTCTTTCTCTGTGACTCAAGTTTACAGTCCAGGTGTGTCTGATTTGAGCATGAAGTGATGCCCACAGCATCTAGATCCTTGAGGCCTGGGTTTCCAGCCTCTGTTGTTATTGACAGGTGGTTGGATAATAAAGATATTAGCTTCATGAGTGGATGGATCTGCTAAATAGACTATTAGGGAGTGGGGCGTGGCTTGTGGAAGGAGGTCACTGGAGTATACTTTTGAAGGGCACATCTTATCTATTCATCTCCCTCTTTCTCTCTCCCTCTATCTCCTCCCCTCTTTTTCTCTTCCCTCTCCCTCTCTCTTCCCTTCCCTCTGTTTCGTCATCCCTCCATGAGGTAAAGTACATCCCTTCATCATGCCTTTTTAGCATGATGTTTTCTGCCTTGACCCAGAACCATGCTCAAAGCAACTCAGGTCATCATGAACTGAAACCATGAGTCAAAATAAACTTTTCCTTCCTAAAGTTGATTATTTTAGATAGTTCACCACAGCCATAGCAAGATACTTAACACAGTGAAGAATATCTGAGGTGTTCTCTACCAGTTCTTAGCAGAACTCCTACTATTTAAAGCTAAAAGCTTCACTTATCTCCTCTGTCTCTACTATACAGAAATGAAGAGACCTTAAGGGTCATTTCTTCTCATTAGCTCATTCATAGACGGAGTTTTCACATTAAAAAAAAACACATGCATTTTTCATGGTAGAGCCTGTACAGACCATACCCATCACAGGTCACTAGGCCTTAAACTGTCCTTTCTTCTAAGATGAGAAACTTTGCATGGGATTATGAGGAAGAGGGTCCTGAAAGGCAGCCTGAAAAAAAATGGAGTGAAGGCTGACCTGCCGAAGGGCTATATATCAGAAGAGACCATTAGACCCCCCATTTTCTGCTAAAGTAGGGACAGAGTTTATTATACTTTAGTACCTCTGAAGCTTCCCTAAACCTAGATATAAGCTAAAGTGGGCAGACGGAGGCAGTCAGGGAACCACAGGCAGCCGTGCTGGCACCATGTCCCTGCATCAACTATTCCTCCCAGCTGTGTGTCATATTAGGTCTCACACTGCCTGCTCTCTATGAGGCCAACTTAGTCGGCAACTGTGAATAAGTTTTGCGAAGAATTGGAAAGTGACTTCTGAGGCAACGGCTCCAGTTCTCAGAAAGGAAATTCGCAGAAGTGAGTGAATGGTCAGAAGGCCAAAAGGCCATTGCCTCAGACCAAGTCCCAGGGCAGAGTGCTGGGGCCGTTCTGGGTTTAGGCTTGTAATAAAAAGAAAAAAAAAATACAAGTAAAAATGTGATTTCTCTATCCAATATCACAACCCAAAGTGGTTTTTCTATGCTGAATTTAGTAAAATAATTAAGAGAATCAGTTTTTCCCCCCTTGGTGGAGAATTATATTTGCTAAAAAGCGTTTAATGAGTTTTGGAATGTAGGCATGAGATTGGTCCCAGATGAAATAAAGATGAGAACATCTTCTAACTTGGAGTCAAGCAATTACTTGACTCTCTTGCCCTCCGTCAGCCTCCTCCTCTCTTCTCCTCTCTCTCTCTCTTTTCTCCCTTTCTCTCTCTCTCTGCTTATTCATAACTTCATAGCTCACTCACCTCCTTTGGGTGGGGCTAGGTTGGGAGTGTAATGGCTCAAAACGAACAGGCTCCATGATTGCCAAAAGTTCACTGAGAAACCACTTTCGTTGACTCTGACTTTGTTGTAATAGCCAAAGACATTTTTTTTCAAAAACTAAAGTGCAAGAGTTTGAAGAAAACACATAAGGTCTGTTAATTATATTTAAAAAATCAAATGCTACGGAGAAGGTTTAAGAACTGTGGCAAAGAAAATGAATAATGATCTAACAAGTTCACTTTTATCTAAAATGCCCTAAAATAATATAATTATTTATTACTATGTATTTATAGTATAATATCTATTATATTTATATACTATAAATGATCCATCTAGCTTCACTCTGCATACTTGCTTAGTTCTTTGATAAGTAGTAGATTCTGAGAGGCTTAAGAACTTCTGATATACACTTAAAAAATTTAAAAACTGTAGAAAGAGTTGGTTTTACAGAGAGAGGATAAAAGAACAAGAGAGACGGAGGGGAAGGGAAAGAGAGAATGAGAACAAGGGGGCACTTGAAAAAACATGGTTACCCTATGCTGTTCCCTAGGCAACATGGCAGCCTGCCTAGAAGCCCATTTATAGTATCTAAGGTGAGATACTATAAACTGTAACTAGTCTTTTCCAAGGACACTGTGAGTGCCCACCTCATAGGAAGGAAATATCACACAAAAGGTCCATATACCATTGACAGACACTATGGAAATTAGAGAGTTAAAACCCCCACTGAGTACCAGGAAGTTAAGCATGCTAATCAACTATATTAACATCCTTCCTGCCTATCAGAGAGAACTACTTTTTATCTTCTGAAGATGAAAGCTTGTAAATAATAATAATCAAATAGTAGTAAAATAATAGAATAGTAGTATAAGGCCCGTTAAAGGGGTTAAAAAAAAATGACTAGAGAGGTGGTTCAGGAGTTAAAAGTACTTAATGTCCTGGCAAGGGACCAGGGTTCCATTCCCAGCACCCTCATCATGGCTCACAACCGTCTCTAACTCCAGTTTCAGGTGCTCCCATACTCTAGTCTGACTTCCATGGGCTCCAGCCATGTTTGTGTGTATACATACATGCAGGTAAAGTGTTCATACACATAAAATAAAACAAAGCTTTATAATTTTTCAGGGATGTTTTACAAGCACTCTTCTTTATACCAAAACTCATTTGCAAATCCCAAATGTAACGAGAGGCACTCCTCTTTGTTCACTTCTTGGTTAGCAGCATATAGTTTGTTTCTTCCTGTTGTCGCCAACAAATAACTCTCTGGTGAGTTCTTTCCTATCCTCCTTCTAACTCACACTTGAACCCTACCTCTAGAAGCCTCTGAAGTCCCCAGATATTTCTGTCTTTGTCCCTTAATGGAGCATCAGAATTTGGCACTTTCTTCTTTTCTTTATTTCTTTTATTCTTTCTTTCTTTTCTTTTCTTTTCTTTTTTTTTTTAAAGCTACTAAACCTAACACTGGTCTTACCTGTCCTTAAATTGAGCTGATGAAACTTGCTTGTATCTAAAACTAATCAGAGAAGAAACTTTCAATTCCCTTATCAGATCCTTCTTACCTCAGAAAGCACTCATATGTAAACATTATCTAGCCACAAGGTGGGAAGCCCCACTTAACACTGTGAAGAATTGGGGCTTCAGTGAGGGTGCCTGATGCTATCCCAAGTTTAGTTTGCTCATATAAAAGAATCTCTGAGAGTCTGGGTGATGTGCGAGTCCATGAGAAGGCTTTAAGGCTGAGACCCAGTTTTGTTTTCAATATACCATACCGCCACCTCTCTCTCTCGCCTGGTTGTGTACCTCTTAGCACTGAGTGCTATAGAAACACTCTCTGGGATCTTTTAGTCAGAGAACAGCAATGTAGACATAGCAGCATGAAAGGACTGTCGCACACAACCCAACTGGCATCTCAGTACACATCAGGAAGTTATTTATGATGTGTAACACCCAAACTGTCTCCTCCCGCCCACTCTCCTCCTTTCCTCTCCCTGTGTGTGTTTCAATCTGTCATTGACTCTGGCCGCCTTTTCCTCTGCCATAGTGCCAAGAGCCATTCCTGCTGCTGCAGAGACTGTCTTCCAACAGTTTCCTCTCTGGTGCAGGCCTGGATGCCCGTCTTTCAGGGCCTGCACCTCTCAAGGCTCTCCCTTCAAACATGCCAGACTTCCTTGGCAGCTACTCCTTTACCTGCCATACTGACCCTGTCACAGGCACCTCTGGGAAAATGTCCAGATGGATCTCATACAAAAAAAACAAACAAATGAACCACCCCCCCCAAAAAAAAAAAGAAAAACCAGAAGCCTGAGTATAAGAGATTGACAGGGAACAGGACCCCTGAGAACCCAGGGCAGGAGCCAAGTTGCAAAAAAAAAAAAAAAAAAAAAAAAAAGAGAGAGAGAAATGATAGGCTCTGGAGTGAAACTAAAAATAAAGAGTGTTTTAATACCCCCCTCTCCCCTTGTGTCTAATTCATCTCTCTGTAGCACCAGAAAGAGAAGTATTGCCCGCTTATCATGCATGAATGCTTGTGTTTTGACTACAAGGCTCCTATCACAGCTAAAAGGAACCAACGATAACAGTGAATGTGAAGGAGATAATACTAACAGCAAAGCTACTATCTCCAGATTGGAGCCAGACTCTCTGACAACTTTTGTCTTGATGTTTCAGCGAGAGAAAGGAGAAGGAAGGCACTAAGGCTCAGAAGTGTGGCTCCTCAGCTCTGCTCGTCATTCTTTCTCTTAGAGTCTCTACCTCATCCAGGCCCAAGTCCAAGATGGAGTAGTGATTAGCAGTCTGGTAATCCTGGATGCTTGGTGACTATTCATTCCCAAAGCAGACCTGGCAGGAAGGAACCCCAAGTTTTCAGTTATTTAAGGAGGGAACTAGTATCTAATTCCTAGCCTACCATGAAGTCAGCATGGCACAAGCTTCCTTGCCTGATAGTCATTAGTGAGGAAAAATAATACCAAATGGCCTTCACTATCAAACCAGGAAAGGCAAACTTAAGGGCAGAAAGAAAGGTGAGAGTCACAGGAAAGAACAGTGTCTGAAAGTGTGATGCTAACCTCTCTGACCCTGTGTTCAGCCCACGCCCATCTCATGCCTTGCAAGTTGTTTTGATGTAAGTTGGATATGGTTTTAACTAGGAGATTATTTGGGTGGAACCAAAGGCAGCAATAGGCAAAGATAAACATATCTAGCATCATGTTATTAGACCTAGCTAGAAGATCCAACCAAGTCAGGGTAGTTTACACAACATAAACGTTAGCTATCTCAAGGGAATGGTTATATATTTACCTAAACCTAGACAGCCTCTCTATCTTGAAAAACCTCTTTCAAACAGATCCTCCTTTGGGGAGGGATGGGAAGGACGCATTCTAAATCGGAAATGAGGAAGGCAAGCCTTGATCTAATCATTGTGTTAGTCAGCATGACCCAATAGTACAGATAGCCAATATGTAAGTAGTTCATTGCATACCAGTCATAAGACAAAGAGCTACTTAATACTCTCAGAATTTCTAGGAGATATTTTTGGTATGGCAAGTCTACTTTTGAAGATCTGAATCTTAGAGAGCTTTAACCACTCATTCCCCCTGCCTCCATCGTTGGTGTGACAGACTTTACTGGAAGATCTCAGATTCAGTCATGTGTTGCAAATGGAAGAAATTGCCTAACTAGTTAATGGTAGCTAACTTACATGGAGAGCCTGATTGAAATAGTTCCAACATAAAAATGACCTCTTGATATTTGATTACCTTTCACCTTAGACATTGATAAACCAAACTGTTCCCTCGGGACAACAGTTCTGTGCAGGGAAGCACTTCTCTTGCCAGAGTATAATTTTGTTGGCTCTATCTATCTCCTTCAAGCCTTGGAATGAGCCCCAAACTAGTAAATTCTGCTGTCCTGGCAGGATGCTTTCCCTCCAGGGCATTGGATCAGGCTAAAGTAATACATCACGTTGCTTCCCACTCTGTCAGCCATTTCTCTAAAGAGTCTTAAAGCAGTAATGTTTCTGCTTTGAATCTCAGTTGTTCTTGCCCCTAAGTATTGCACTTTGACTCTCTGACCTTTGAAACAAAGGGCACCCAAATAGTCTACTTCCCATACCTGCCCTTGACTTGGTGCTTCTGAGAGAGAGAGAGAGAGAGAGAGAGAGAGAGAGAGAGAGAGAGAGAGGGAGGGAGGGAGAGAGACACTCTCAAGAAAGATTCAGCCTCCTGATGTTTTATTTCATTCGTTTTAGACCCAGAGATACATAAACATTGACATAATTGGGTAACAAGGAGACTTTGGTCTTTGGCATTATAGGGATTTAGTCGATGGGAAGGTGGGGTGGGGTGGGGTGGGTAATATAGGGTCATAATTCCTAGAAAAGATGACCTCATCCAACTGAGAAGTAGTGGGACCAGCAAAAACTGCCAATTAAAAATTAACATAGGCCAAAAGTGAAATCGATGCCTAAATCTGATAGGTTGTCGGGACCGTTTCTGACACATAGTTCACAGAAAAAGAGAACATTTTCTCAGTGTGCACTTTTCCAGATGCCAAAGGTCAGGCTTTGGAAAGATCCTTCCACAGACGTGCAGAACTGAACATAGGTATCGAAAGAAGGCTCAATCAGGTGTTATTTGTAAATACAGGTTTTAAACCTTCTCCAAATAATCCTAATTTGAAAAACTTTAATATTGGTTATGATTCACTTTATTCTATAATACATGTGAGTATGTAAGTACAAACCCATGTTATCCATGTTATCGTAAATAGCTAATGATAGGTTCAGCAATGAATTCCCTTTCTACATTGTTTTCTAAGCATACAGCCATGCATACCTTATTAATTTATTTAAATTAAATAAGACTTCTATAAAGTCTTTAAAGGATAAAATATTGACTCTCAAAGACATCAAATGTTAAGTACTAAGGATTCAGGAAATATCAACCATACAATGTTTTATCATAGTTTTCCTTATATAAGGAATTATGAAAGATGTCGGTTTTCCATATAAAGCTATCAGAGTAGGAAAGATTGGAAAGCAACTTCCATTTATGCAAATGAAAATTAAATCTTTCCAGGGGTTGCAGCTTAAACCTATAGTCACAGCACTCAGGGGATTGGAGCTCCCAGGTTCAAGGTAAAGGCCAGTCTGGGCTATGTCACAAAGCCTGTCTCCAAGAAACAAAGGGATAAAGGATACAAAGAAAATAAGGGAGGGCAAAAGGGAGGAAGTGGAGGAAGGAGAAAATGAGGGAGGGAAGGAGGGAGGGAGGAAGGGAAAGAAGGAGGAAAAGAAGGAAGAAGGGAAGGAGGGAGGGGAGGAAGGAGGGAGGGAGAGAAGGAGGGAGAGAAGGAGGGAGAGAAGGAGGGAGGGAGGAGGGAAGGAGAAAGGGAAGGAAGGAAAGAAGGAGGGAGGGAAGAAGGGAAAGAAGGAAGAAGGAAAGAAAGGAGGGAGGGAGGGAGGGAGAAATGAAGGGAGTGAGTAAAGGAGGAAGGACATTCAAATGTAGGGCAAGTGACTTAGTTCAGTGGTACATTGTGTGTTCAGCATGCATAAGGTCCACAAGACAACAATAGAAACTTCACTGGACAGCTATAAGATTGCTTCTTATATAATTTTCAAAACTTTCCTACTAATATGCAATGCAAATTGATGTCAACTGAATTTATTTCTATTAGATAAAGTTCTCATAGACCAATACTGACTTAAGAAGAGTTATTCTATATTGTCAGTGAATCTAGAGATTGGCAAAATTAACAATAATAGTAATGACTTATATAAGAAAACAAAGGTTCTGGCTCCTAGAGATCCTAACTGTGATATTTGATTGTGTAATCAATCTTCAGCTAATAAAAATAATCTGCTAAGGGCAGATTGTTTATTATCTAACAATATCAATTATATTTTCTATTAGACACATTGCTGAGACATTTCTAGAAATTTCCCCCAAACCCCAACTTGAAGTTTCTTGCCTTTTCATCCTGTTTTTAATTTTAAAAACTAAATTTAATTTATAAAAAGAAAGAAAGAAATACTCTACTTTGGTACTTCTTCCTCCTATTAATAATGGTTTTAGAGAATTGTACTCTGTATAACCCAGAAAGGAAGAAGTATATATCTTTAAAACTAGGTATGTTCCTAATTTGAAAATGTTTGCATTTGTCATTATTTAAATATTGATGCACCAAATCAATATTTTTCTCCTTCCAATGACAGCTTAAAAAGCTTTCTCAATAACCAGAAGGGGAAATTTCACAGGGAATCAAGATAAAGTACTGTGTCTCAAGTACATTTCCAGAAACTGATGAGAAACACAGATGTGTGTAGGTTGGTAGACATAGTTCTACTCCTGATTAATGGCCACAATCCTTTGCTTTAGAAATGATGGCCCCAGTTAAATCTCAGAAGTGCACACTTCTCATCATAGCAGGAGGGGAGTGAGTTGCTTGCATCCATGACAAAATGTGATACTGGTGTGGTTTTGATGATACCACAGTTCTGCCCCAAACCCTTGTAACTAGCAAGTTTGCCCTGAAGACTCTTGAATTACTCCACTGACCATGCATTATTTAAAGGGAAGTGCTACTTTTATAGAGGACATCTGTTTAACCATTGGAAGTCTCTCTGTTGGCCCAAGATATGTTTAAACATTATGTGTACTCAGAATGGACTCAAAAATCTAGGTTAAGTGGTGGCCAGCTTGTCTGGAAAGCTGCCTTTGGTCTACATGTTAGACAACCTCTGAACCAAAGCTACTGAAAAAATAAATACATTATAAATTTTCTCTCTTTTTTTTCTTAGTTTATTTTTTTATTCACTTTACATCCTGGTCGTGTCCCCCTCCCTCCTCTCCTCAAGTCCCACCTTCATAAGTCCTTCCCTCCATTACCCCCTGCCCTTCTCCTCAGAGAAAGGGAAGCCCCACTTGGGTACACACCCACCCTGGGACATTAGTTGCAGCAGGGCTCTCTCCTCTCCCACTGAGGCCAGACAATGTGGCCCAGTTAGGGGGAGGGATCCAAAGGCTGGCAAGAGAGTCAGAGACAGCACCTGCTCCAATTGTTGTGGGAGCCACATGAGGACCCAGCTGTACATCTACTATAAGTTTTTAATGTTAAGTCTTTGTTTTGTCAGCAAAACGTCTGTGGAATGTTATACAGTCAAACAATTAAGCAGATAGAATCCTCAGATCCTGTCTCATTGTGAAAGGCATTATCCCAGTCACCTGGCTTTTACTGTTGCGTTGGCTAAAGACAATAAGTGGTTTTAAGCATTCTGGAGAACTGAATGATAATCAATTTCCATTTTCTAAGTTTAAACCTGTTTAAAGCTCTTCCTTGAAGACAATGTAAGTGTTTCCCAACTATGCTCAATAAATAGTCAAGATTTTCTATACAATCTCTGACATAGAAAAGACCACAGCAGGCATCTACTTCCCAATATAGGATTCTGCTCCTGAGGTCACCAACAGGTGTTTGTCCAGCCTTCACTTAACTGCTCTCCACAATGGAGACTTCATTATGTACTAAGAAAGTCTGTTGTTGATTTTTTTAACTTATTCTTTTGGTAACAAATTGTTTAAAACCTTTTATGTTAAGATGACTTTCTTTTCTGTTTACCTGATAATTCTGATTGAACCAATCAGAATAAAATATACAACAGGAGTGTTTAAGGGCAGTGATGTAACCCCTAGTTCTACCTCATTACAAAAATAGTCAAACCACTACACTTTTCTGTAATTTAGACGTGATTAAGGTACTCATTTATATCAAAAAGGTACTGGGGAGATTTGTTGATTGCCCAGCTGAGAAACTCTGCTACACCAGTCTTCCTATTTTTAGACCACAACAGTAAATACTTTTATTAGGGTTCTTTAAAAAAGACTTATAGGAGGTTATTGAAGAAAAACCTAACACTTTGACCCACAACTGTGGTACCTCAACTGCTGAGAAATGGCTGTCAAAATCAAGCCTATAGGGAGGCTTCAAAGGATGGATTAAGCTTTAAACAGCAATGGGTAAACATGTGCTACATTCATAAATTTTGAATAAAGTACAATGAGTCCATTGTAGTCATTATGAATTGGCAAAGACAAATAATCCCTTTAGAACTGTGGTAGCTAGAATGAATATAACAGTTCTTAATCAAACATTATATAAAAATCCTAAAGTTCTCTGCTTCAAACTTCGTCCGTCTGTGGCCTGAAAAGTACAGAAGGAACTACACCAAACTCTGAGCTCCTCTGAGAGACTCAGCAAACTAGGAACTGAGCGCATGGGCTGCCCTTTGCTATGGTGATGATTACTGCCCACTTTACCTTCTGAAATGGTCTTGTGGCTGTTGAGAGTCACCAGGAAGGGTCATATCATGTATGGAAGTGATTTTGGTTATGCCAAGATAATGGTTGGTATCTTTCTCTTGCAGCAAGCAAGGATCACAGAAGTCAGGTTAACCAAAAAGGGCTTGAAGTAGAAGTCCTACATAGGCCCTCGAATCCCCCACCCATCTCTCCCCATTTCCAGTCCATAAGCCTGAGTTGTGAAAACAGTTATATCTGAACTGGCCAAGTTTGGAAGTTTCTGAAAGAACTCCTACAACCCTAATCCCAAATATCAAATAATTATTCCATTATTGACAACTGATTAAGAAATCAGTTTCTTAAGAAATCGGACCCTTTAGGAAACATGTACTACAAACAAAGGACAGTCATTGCATGAAGATTACTGTTGTGATAGGTACAGCAAAAGAGATAGGCCTCTTCTCTCCTTTGCCCCTACCTGCAAAGAGAACCCAAATGGATCCTCTAGTCTTAACTGGTTAGCCATAGTTAGAAAACTATGCAAAAGTCCTTCGTGGATTACAAGAGCCATGTGCATCCGTTTGTGTCTTTTCTCTAATTTATAGTCCCAGGAAAAGATTATTAAAGAAAAAAGTCAGGAAAACAAAAAACATTGTTTACATTGCCCAGGGGACCAGCCAGTTTGTACTTGCCAAGGCCTGGCTGGCAAACAAAAACCTTGAGTCCAATTCTATGTTAGTCTTTCCTCCAATGGCCAGTAAAAGTGTTGCTGAGACTCCATTGGGACCAACTGCCTGGTCCCTCCCAATGCCCACAACCATGAGGAGCCCACAACCATGAGGAGCCCACAGGGAGAGAGAGAGAGAGAGAGAGAGAGAGAGAGAGAGAGAGAGAGAGAGAGAGAGAGAGAGAACAGATCCTTCCAGAGAGACCACAAATGAACCCTCAGTAAGTTACTACCTCCAGCTGCCCTGAGAATAAACCTTCCTTGTGTGAGGAAGCAGCAACAAGGCTCCTGTGCCAAGCATCAGGAAAACATTTGGACTCTTAGAAGACGCCATGAACAGTTGGCCTCTCCGGCAGTGAAGCAGCCAAGCTAGTGTGAACAAGGGCCATTGCCATGGTCCTGATCTCCCTAGCGAGGAAGCTGAAAACATTGATGAAGACTTTGATTTTCAAATGCCCATTCTTAAGTATTGTATCATTCCCTATGTGATTATAAGTCTTTATTTAATGGCATGCCTTCTTGGGTTGGGAATTAAGGCTAAGCATATATCAGGTTGATAATTGAAGTCTTGTGGTGTATGTGCTTATCATCTCTCTCATAAAAGCCTAACATGTCAAAGGAGAGGTGATAAGTATCCCACCTCACAAAGGATGCAAAGTAGATGAGAACAGACCAAAATTTTATGCCCCTATCTAAAACAGCACAGCTTCACATTTTGTGTGAATCAAATCAAATGTTGTCCATACAGTACTGCATCAAAGCCAGTAAAAGCGTGGTCAAAACCAAGATCAAATCAACTCATTATCTACTTGGCCAGTAAAGATGTCTAACGGATGTGAAAATATCAAAGTAGGTTTTGATTAAGTTGATATCCTCAGTTTCCCTGCCATTTAGCTCTGCTTGTCTTAATCCAGTAGTTTCTTCTCTAGGAAACATAAATGGTTGCTCCAGGCTTTCTGAGGCAAGTAGGCAAGCCCCTTCCCTACTACCATTATAATCAGTTCTGAGTTTCCAGGCTTCTGCATATGGTCAATAGCAACAATGGGTTTTTAAATAGATCATTTAAGGCCTTGGAAAAGATCCTCAGGAGAAGCAAACTAACATGTGGTTAAGATCTATTCTGCAGCAGGTCCTATACATTATTTAATACATCATTTCATCTTATCCTCAATTCTGACAAGAAATATGTCATTGCCTATCACACAATTAGATTGAGACCTACAGAGCTTATGCTGCTTTTTAGGGGTTATGCACAAGTATATTTTCTGGACTCCATGAGGTCCTTGGGCTTAACAGTTGGTAGATCAGAGTTTGAATTCCAACTGCACCGATTACTTCAAAATCTGAATCTCGGTTTTCCCACCAATAAAAGAAAGATATATGTTTTGACTTCAAACTTTGCTTATATGCAATTTAATTTACAAGAGAAACAGATGATAAAAGAGCAGCTGAGCTACCCTATGTATAAAACTGTAGGCAGTTACTAAAGTGATTTAGAAGATCCAGTTTCCCAGTGCCATGCATCAAGGGGGCAGGGTCTTATTCAAATGTTTGAGATGACAACCTAAATACCTTCAGTTGATTATTAAACAGTATGTATCATACTGTACCCCCCAATATTACAATTGCCTTGTCAATTTAACAATAAAACAATATGCTTACAACATTTTAAGAAACTTGATCTGTGATTTTGTTTTAACTATAAATATTAAAAGCCTCTCAGCTAAGACAATAAAAAGGAAGATGATAGGACTGGACATAGACAGGATCCTGGAACAATGGCTGAAAACATGGGAAGACGTAATACAAATAAAGGGCATGGCAAATGAAGTCTTACCCATTAATATGCTATAACTCCAGAGAATATATGGGAATCTAGAAGAATGTACAGGGTCAGGCATATTGGAGATACTTCAAGAAAAGGGTGACAAACTGTTGGAGAAGTATGTAGACTTGATGTGGGAAGAAGAAAGGCATCGGATTAGATGAAAGTCTGTGAACATAGGCAGTTCTAATGCCAGCCCGTTCTGATTTGTGCAGACAAGCCCACAGGCTATGGTTCCAGCATTCGGAGGGCACCTCAGACAGGCATTGTGGATGAGTGTTGCTTCCGGAGCTGTGATCTGAGGAGACTGGAGATGTACTGTGCCCCACTGAAGCCTACAAAATCAGCCCGCTCTATCCGCGCCCAGCGCCACACTGACATGCCCAAGACTCAAAAGGTATGCTCAGATGGGTGAAATGCAGTCATTCTTGAGCAGTCTGCTGTATATGATATAGGGGGAGGGAGGGCAAATGGAAATTCTACGTCTCCTGGGTGACAGGTCAAAAAGCTCTAATCCTACCAGTAGGGTGACTTATGTGTCCACCCTTCCAATCACTCTCTGCTTTGAATTATCTTTCCCACTCCCCTGGACCATCTGGCATTTGGAAGGTGGTAGAAAGCCAGAACTAAACCTGTGAAAACTCAAGTTGCCCAATGAGACTGATTGGCCAAATAGGATACCAAGTCTTAGCTATCAATAACATTATGGTAATGACAGAATGTACTGATGCAGGTTGTCATAATTTGGTAAGTTGATATACTCTAAGATATAGTCCATGTACAAGTGGAATGCCTGCACCAAGTAACTGTTAGACAAGGATTAACATTTGTCATAATTGTATCTAATAGCAAAAGTTGCACATCCTTACAATGGGTCCAAATAAGACTCCTTAGTGGGACTTATTTGAAATTCTCAGCAGCAATTATAAATTAAAGAGAAATGCACAAAAATGGGCACACTCGGTTTAGTTGTAGGAAAGTTTAGATGTTTCTAATGATCAAAACACAAGGCATCCTTTGTCCAAGCATTTATTATAAAGCAACCTCAGGCAGACCATCTGTGCCATAAGAAACAGATAAAATGTCTGACACATGGCGCCCACATGACACACTTATAAAATGAATGAATGAATGAATGAATGAATGAATGGAGTATAAGTAGAATCATAGTCCTTATATAGAGCTAAAGAGAAGATAAAATAGAAAAAGAAGAAAAAGAGAAAGGAAGAAAGATAAGGAAATAGAAGCCCTCTCTTAGGTTTTGAGGCATTTTTTTTTAAATAAGTGAACACATAGATTCTATCATTGAAACAAAATGAACATTGTGCAGAAAGCACAAGATGTGAGACTCAAATGTTCACACCTTTCCTGCTTCCTAATCCTAAGCCAAAACCAAGGCTGAAACGGAACCACATGGTCTTAACCGAGTCACCTCCCCAGTGAGTCTCCTGAAAGGATTTGAGGGGACTGTTTAGGACTTGATGTAGACCAAACACAGTGGGCACAGAGTCAGAGAGGATGCCAGTGTGCAAAGTAAGGAAAAGGGAGTGTTCCTTCTAGCTAAAGAGAAAGTGGGTATAAGAGATGAGGCTCAAAGTTCTGGCATGTCGGCTCAGATGCCTAAGGTGTAGGACCCCTCTTCAGCAGCAAAGCTGGTTCCCGTTTCCTATGGAACCCAGGCATTCTGGGCAGATTCAAAGACCGTCTACAGCACAGGAGCCACCAGTTCTCAATGCAATTATTTTTGTGATGTTTGCAGTCCCAGCCCCTATCGACAAACAAGAAAATGAAGCTGCGAAGGAGAAGGAAAGGTGAGCCAAAGACACATCCAGGAGGGGAACAGGAGGAGGGAACGGAGGCAACTCAGAAAATCAGAGGTCTCAGAGAAAGGACACTGAGCTAGGAACTGTGAGCAAGCAGGCGAAGAGGGACTTGCGGGAACAGGGATGAAGCAACCAGCAGACAGCAACCCAGAAAAGCCACAGAGGAGATGGAGCAAAGCAGTCCTCACTAAGTTAGATAATGTCTGTGACAGAAGTAAGAAGGCCCTCCTCTGGGGTATGGCACTTATACATGGGAAGAATGGCACAGGGAGGTGTAACACCTCAGAAAGTGACAAGTGACAAGGATGGAACATCAACAATGACAACCACTAAAAACATGCCACCAAGGCACGCCCTCCCCTTCTTAAAAATATAAATCAGAGTTAAAAAAAGAAAAAGAAAACTATGCAAAACAAAGATGACATCTTCAGCCTGCATTCCAAATTTTATACAAATCCATTATAGAAGAATTGCCCATGTTAATATATGTTCAGAGTTAAATATTAACTGTAAATTCGCAGCAATGCTGTATTGTGTCATTGAAGTTCCCAGATTTCTGTCCTGAATTTCACTGGTGGTTCTGCTTCTTAGTCAAGTCCAGGGTATAGGCCAAAGAACATCGGGTATTTACTAAAAGGCCTGTGAGGTAACTTTTAAAAAGATCACTGAACTTTTATTTTGTACTGTGGTATCAGACACAAAGACATATTAGTTCACCATGGCTGCCATAACAACATACCACAGACTGAGTGACTTAACACACAGACAGGTTTTTTCCCCATAGTTCTAAAGAGCAGAAGTCCTCATTCGGAGTATCAGTCCCTTGGAGGCCTCCTGCCTGTGTCTGTACAATCTTCCCTCTATAGATACCTCAGTGTCTAAATATTGTATTTTCATTAGGATATCTGTGAGACAGGACTGGGGTTCATTCTAATGGTTTCATATTAATTTGATGACCTCAATAAAGACTCTGTAAGTGCACTCTGTTTTTGAGGTATTAGGAACTGGAACCTTAAACATGAATTTTCAGGTAGAGAGTAGCAGTTAACCCATAATGAATATATCTGATATCAAACTATACCATTTAGCTCTCTGTCACACACACACATACACACACACAGATAGAGAGAGAGAGAGAGAGAAAGAGAGAGAGAGAGAGAGAGAGAGAGAGGTAGATTCTGAGATCTCAAATCCTATGAAATTCTTCATTAGAAAACCTTTAGGATCATGCTATTCGTGGTAGCAAAGGCCTTGGAAGCCATTTGATTCTGCCTCCTTGTTTTAAAGACTCAGATACTGAGATCTGAACATAAGTGAGATCTCTACTTGGTTTCTAAGCTTCTTCTGGGCACCAAATAACAACTATCAAGTGAACAAAGTAAAAAGAGAAAAGAGGCAGGCACAGAATTGGAGATGGGGAGTCTCCCCTCAATGTAATATTTGTCTGCCAGAAGAATGCTTGCAAGTGCTATCAAGAGTGCTGAATTTTCTGGAGAAGGTGACAATCAACTCACCGAACAAGGTGGGTCTCAGCAACCTTTGCAATCACTACAAGCAAGATTGTCAAGGAGCAGAAAGCAAAACCTCAAGATTATCTAAATTTGAATTTCCCACACCAAGAGAGTATAGAAGGCAGAAGAACACCATCCACTCACAATAACCCTTTGGGGTGATAAAATGACTGAAAGCCACAAGATGAAAGCATTTCATCTATTTAACCTGCTTCAAAAAAGACCTGTCAGAAGAAGAGTCTTCTCTGCCTAGCCCTTCCTGTTCCTGATTTTTTTTCTACTCCAGGGTCATGTTTTCTCCATGACTCACTGAAAATCTTGGATGGCCTCAATATCACAAAGGTGTGCCGAGCTCAAGATAGGATTGAAGATTCAATTAGAAGTCTGTGTCAAAACCCCCAATGAAATAGAGTCTACTTCTGTTATCATTGCAAAAAGTATTCCTAGATTATCAGGAGAAGCTGTATTCTATTAAGTCAACACACTTTAGGGCCAGACTCAGGTAAAAGCTGTCGCTAATGCCACCATAGCCTGAGCCTTCAGTCTCAGACAGCTCTTGAAGCAACTGCAGTTCAACAAAAGAATTCAGAATCTATTTCCTGTGGAATGAGTTGGGTGGATGTATTTAATTATAAATGTCATTCAAAGAAAACTTAAAGTGATAGGACTTTCTAGTTAAAATAAGTTCTCATAGCCCAAGACTGTGTGTTGAAACACATTTCTTTGTGAAGTAGGTTTTAACAATTTTAAAACAATCCTTAGCATGCCTACATGTCATCACCATGAATATGGATCATGAAAACATAGCCATTGTATTGTTCTTTCATGAAGCATGTTTCTTTACCTAGGATAATGAAGCAGTCACAAAATAAATCAGAAAAGGCAAAGGAGCTTGGCTGACACCTCACACATTTGAAATTTAGCTCAAAATTGAAATTGTTCAGAGACTCAGTGTGATAGATTTTGGTTAGCTAATTCTTCACCGTGAATGTGATTTACCAGGTCAGCATTTTCTCAAAGTCAAGAGAGTATAGATCCTTCTTTATAATCCCCACATTTAAGCTTCAAGTGTTTCAGTTGAGGCAAATTGATAATCTTGTTTAAAACTGATTAAGATGTGTAAGGAATCACAATTCCGAGACAAAATTCATTGAGGACCTATGACTGTAAATGTCTAAATGGGGCATGAAGCTTACAAGTTAGAGACAGGTAGTATCATCAAGAAGACAGAACTCTTGTCAGTCTGCCTCCAAGCAAGTCAGAGCTCTTTGTCTAGCTGTATACTCATGGACAAACTGTCTAGCTCACCTACATCTCAGTTCCCTCATCTCTCAAACATGCCAACAACTGAATCTATCTTATACTGTTGGGAGGACATATCAAAAGTATATTTAGGCATATCTGTATTTGCACATATATAGATATGTGTGTTTATTATACATATATTATAGATTACTCAAAATATTGCTTATACATAATATAAACACTATTGAACTACTACCTAGTATTGCCATACTTCTGGAAATTGGAACAACAGAAAAGTCTCCTGAAGTAGAAATGTCTCATATTGCCAATAATGTCAAGCCAACATTTGGCAACAGTACCAGCAATGTACATATTCTCCAACATACTACAGAACAGAGCTGAGTAGTCTAAGATTCCTCCCAATCTGTTGAATACCTGATTCTGTGACTAATTCCAATTAAAATGGTTAGTCTGGCTCTTCCACATGAAGAACTGTCTATATTTATTTTAAGGTCATGTCCTAGTCAGGGTTTGTATTCTTGCACAAAATATCACAACCAAGAAGCAAATTGGGGAGGAAAGGGTTTATTTAGCTTACACTTCCACATTGCTGTTCATCACCAAAGGAAGTCAGAACAGGCACTCAAACAGAGCAGGAACCTGAAGGCAGGAGCTGATGCAGAGGCCATGGAGGATGCTGCTTATTGGCTTGCTTCCCCTGCCTTGCTCAGTCTGCTTTTTTTTTTTATAAAACTCAGGCCCACCAGCCCAGGGATGGCACCACTCACAATGGGCTGGGCCCTTCCCCTTGATCACTAATTGAGATAATGCCTTACAGCTGGCTCTCAAGGAGGCATTTCCTCAACTGAGTCTCCTATCTCTGTGATAACTCCAGTTTGTGTCAAGTTGGCACACAAAACCAGCCGGTACAACTGACCCCTTGTTAACTTGACACACAAACACATCACTAATAAGCCTCAGCCCTTACTTTCTGATTCATCCCCAAGATCTAAATAACTTTAAAAGTAATGTGTAAAACCCACAGTCTTTACATATTAAAATTTCCATCCTTTTAAAATATCCAATATCTTTTAAAATTCAAAGTCTTTTTACAACTCAAAGTTGCTTAACTGTGGGCTCCATTAAAATGCTTTCTTACTTCAAGAGAGAAAAATATCAGGGCACAATCACAATCAAAAGCAAAATCAAACTCTAACCATCCAATGTCTGGGATCCACTCACCATCTTCTGGGCTCCTCTAAGGGCTTGGGTCACTTCTCCAGCTCTACCCTTTGTTGCACATACCTTGTCTTCTAGGCTCCAGCTGCCCTTACTCTACTGCTGCTGCTGTTCTTGGTGGTCATCTCATGGTACTGTCATCTCCAAAACACTGCTGTCTTCTGTTGCAACTGGACTTTACTTTCACAAATAGCCTCTCACGGGCTCTTTCATGGTGCTAAGCCTCAACTTTTCTGCATGATATTTTCAATCCTGGGCCTTCAACTGTCACTGAGACTGCACCTTCACCAGTGGCCTTTCCTGGCTTCTCACAATGCCAAGCATCAGCTGCTACCACTTCATGTTTCAAAACCAGTACCACCTGGGTGACTCATATATAACCAAGTCTGCCTGTCAACAAGAGGTACAATTATGGCTGTCTCTTGAACACAGCTTCTGTGTGCTCTCAGGAAACAATCCCAGAAGATTTCACCTTAATAATGTTGGTCTCTTCTTAATCACTGCTAATTTCTTAGCTCCAGCTAACCAGCATCAAACATCCCAGTAATGCAAAGGTTTCACTATAATAGTTCTGGTGTCTTGTTAATCACAGCTGATTCTTCAGCCCCAGCTAACCAAAACTACAGAATCTTCACAATCAAAATAGAAATGACCCTGATAAGAATCTATAATCTTCCCTCTGAAATTTCACAAGCCAGGCCTCCATTTTTGCACTGTCCTCAACGTTATCTTCCAAGCTCCCACAGAACACCCCATAGAGCTCATAACACCCAATGGCTCTTCTAGCACAAAGTTCCAAAGTCCTTCTATGGTCCTCCCCAAAACATAGTTGGGTTGTCACAGGAATATCTCACTATGCTGGTACCAATTTGTCTTAGTCAGGATTTGTATTCCCACACAAAACATCATTACCAAGAAGCAAGTTGGGGAGGAAAGGGTTTATTCAGCTTACACTTCCACGTTGCTGTAATCCAAAGGAAGTCAGAACAGGCACTCAAACAGGGCAAGTACATGGAGGCAAGAGCTGATGCAGAGGCCATGGAGGATGCTGCTTACTGGCTTGCTTCCCCTGCCTTGCTCAGCTTGCTTTTTTATAGAACTCAGGACCACCAGCCCAGGGATGGCACTACCCACATGTGCTGGGCCCTCCCCCTTGACCACTAATTGAGAAAATGCTTATAGCTGTATCTCGTGGAGACATTTCCTGATGCCTGTAATAACTCTGTGATAACTCCAGCTTGTGTCAAGTTGACATAAAACCAGCCAATACAGGTCATACAATGTACTTTTCAGAAAGCCATCATTTTCTTCTCAACCAGTTAAAATCAAATGTAATATGTGTTTTCATTCCATGATGCCTGGGGAAATTTTAATTGTAGCTTGAATTCTGGATCTCTATAGTTTTAAGTGAAACTGTCAAAATAAATAGAAATGTGGGATATTTCTGGGATCACAGAGCTTCCGGGACACTTTGGTTCCTCGGGTAGCTGATCTAGTGCTTTTCATGGGCATTTGATCTTTCAACTGTCTCTTTAAAACAAGACAACCTCATACGGCTTTGAATGTGTAGTGCTAAGATGTAAGGGGTGGTAAAGGAGACAAAAAAAATCTCCCAAAACTCCTCTTCTCCTAGTATCTCTTGACCACCTGCCTCCAAGCAACAGTAGAAAGGAAACAAAGCTTTCTAAGGAAACACAGCCCCCAAGTGCTCAAGTCCATAAGAATCCATAAGGGACAGGGGGGAGGCTAGTCTGATTACTTGCCTGGTAAAAGAGAATCAAACTTTTTTGAACTACGTAATAGATAATTCAAAGTTGATTCTTCATATGGAATGAAGTTGACAGCCTGAAATTAATGTGAGTGCTTTTGAAAGCAATGGGAAGATGAATAGGTTTTGATCAAACACAATCCCTTTGTATGAGTTTTAGAATGTCCACTGTAGACTTTACCACAAATGTTACCTTGGGACTGAAAGGCCAGTTATTGGTTCCCTTAACCCAAGCAAGAAAGGGCCACCTAACACTAGTTAAAGAAGATTCTTCAGGAGCCACCACACACGCAACAATGAAGTCAGCTTCTCTCCCGGGGGCCTGATCGAAATCATAATTCTTCCCTGAAGCCCACATATTTGGAAACCCATCTCTAATGAGATTTCTCAACACCATTGGGTCTCATCCAGCAACCAAGATATATAATTTAGAAATGTCAGCTTAGGTTTACACTCCAGAAGACAGAACTAGAAGTAGCAAAGACTGGGGAATGGGTGTGAGGTAGGGCAGAACAGATCTGTGAATCCATGCCTGATGCACAGCACTTCTAAGAAAATTTTCAGCACACCAGCCTTCAGAAACAATGCTGTAGCCTACTGGATAAGTCACAAGAACTCTCCCCATCTCTATTAACCATTATGGTTATAGTTTTAGAAAGCATTGACCAGGAGATTTTTTAAAATAGAGGGTTGCTTGTTAGGAATGAGACTATTATATGTACTTGCAGCTGACTTTAATTCTAAATGCCTTTGGTAGGACTTTGGAATCTGTAGTTCACGACAGTGAACAGTCTTGTGAGAAGAGAAAGAGTGTGTGTCTTCAAAGGAACACAAGAGTACATGTATGTCTATGATGCATGTGTTTATGTAGCTTTGTTTGACCCAGTAGGGTTTGTGGGTAAGTGACTTTCCAAAATCCTGGGTAACTACCAGGGAACTTTCTTCCAGTGGACGTAAATTCCTTTGTAAACACCACTTGTCATCCACAAATATCTCAAGATTCCTTTGTCTTCTGGGAAATAAAGGGAATGTTTTTGGATGGGCAGAAGAAAATTGGTCTTGTTTTCATAATATCTTTTAGGGAACAAGGCACTTCAAAATATTCTCAGCTAATATACAATCTATAGATCTCTCATATCTGTGTATCTTTGTAATTTCCCATAGAACGGGATTGCAACTTTCGACACATGGTTCTCATGGAAATCTTGACTCTATAGATGATGGGTCCACACATCCAATATTTCTTCCACCAACCTGTCAGTGATTAGGATTTTTGTCCATAACTACCCCAGGCTTCTGCTTCCTCTTTCCCCTTTCCTATAAAACATTTTAAAATTATTTCTATTTATTCTGGAGGAGGTCATATGCCATGGAGTGTATGTGATGGATGAAGAACAACTTCATACAGCCGGTTCTCTCCTTCTACCATGACATTCCCGAGGATCAAACTCAAGTTGTTAGACTTAGCAGCAATTCCCTTTACCCTCTAAGCCAGGCCCCCATGCTTTCTTAGCTATAAGTCTCTGATGGCCTCTCCTTGTTTCAGAACATCCACTTTTATTCCCTAACAATCTAAGCACGCTAGTAAATAATCTTCTCTTTGTGAAAATGGCTCCAAAGTTCCCAGGGAAAGACCAAGAAATTTCAAAATTTTTAAATCAACACTTAAACTGGCTGAATGGCCCCGACTTCCAAGCAAGAATTCATATGCCAAAAGTTTTTACAAAATTCTGTGTAAAGTCTAGAAGTGTTCACATGGGGCTTTCTGTCTGGCCAACACCAAGAGGTTAAGTAATCAAAGACCAACCAGCCCTGCCATCTGTGAAAATATGATGGGCTATTTTCACAGCTGGAGATAACAATGATGGCAGGACAAAAAAATTTCAGATAATTAAGAGCAAGAGTATGGCAGGTTAGGGGTTTGGGAAAGATTCCTACCCATTTGACAACTCTGCTCTTGGAAATGGCTGATGCTGATGTCACAGCAAGCATGTTTAAAAGTTTATAGAACAGTGCAAAGCAAGAGAAAACAGAGTGTGCAAATGAAGAGGAATATATGCATGGGGCATCATTACCATTCAGGTCACTATCAGATGCTCTGTTTGTCTCTGTGAATAATTTTCATATTCTTCAAAAGAATATAAGGCTAGGAGTTGAGGTGCTTTGAGCACGACAAAATGATTCTAAATTTTTTAAAACTGGACGATTCATGCTTGTAGACTGTTCTGTCTTGGAAAACCACTGATTGGCAGTCCCCATGTTTGCTTTTATATGTTGATGGCTCCCATCGACTTCAAACAGATGCAAATCACTTCAACCTGTCACCATATTATTTTGTTCATCCTAAAAGTTCGGGAGAGTCTTCCAAGCTTCCAGACTTTCTCTTGACTCACTGAGAAGGAAAATTCAGAGAGTTTGAATGTTTTGCCCAGATTTGTCACACACTCAAAGACTGAGTGGAAGAGAACAATGCCCTTTCTTACTAACCCTGTGAACTCATCATCAGTGCACTGAACTGATACCAGAAGACTTTCAAAGCCTCAGCTCACTCAAGGACACTGTGGTACAAATTAACACACACACATACACACACACACACACACACACACACACACACTAGCTCAATGTTAGCCTAAGCCAGTTGGAACAATGCCTCGGGGAAAGCATGAGGAAGAACATCAAAACTGGTCCTCAGGTGAGACATACAAACATCAGTCACATTAGCAGAATCTGGTATTGTACTTTTGAAATGCCTCACTTGAACCCTTTCAGGAATTCCAAAATCAATTACCTCAGGGGACAATAGTGTGGCTTAGTTAGGCTAATTTGTCACCATTATTATTTTTTTTGTCATTGTTATAATTGCTATTGAACACAATAAAAATACCTAAGCAACTTGTCCATAAAACCCAGTCTAAACAACCTTGAACCTGCAGAATTTTGTAACTTCCTTCCAGACTGTTAAAGACAATATAAATATTTTCTGCTGCCTAGCCAAAAAATTTCTTCAGTATTTTCTTCTTCTTTTATTTCCCTCTAGCCTTTAAAACCATTTACTAACAGTTTCTTACATCACAGGAAGGTACACTGGAAATCAAATCAGGTGGCTATTTGCAGAATGAGAGAGTTGCTAAATCAGGCTGAGCTAAATCAGAAAATAATGGAAGAATGCAAGTTCCTTGACTCCTGAGCATGACTACTTATTTATCAGACATTTGTTTGTTACTTATTCATTTGTTATCATTTATTAAAAGAGCAAAGGATAAAAACGTCATGGGCATGCTATGCCAGCATTCGAGGGTACTCTGCCAATCCAGGAAGTAGCTAACTTGGCCCATAATCAGCAGAAAAAAAGGTAGCACTCTAGCATGGAAAGTACTCTGGAACTGTTAAACACTGGATAATAAGAATAGCTACTAGTTATTCAACACTTACCCTATGGCACCAGCTTTAGTGAATCATCTCATCATAAGCCTACATGGGAAATGTTATCATTTTCCCCACTGTGGAAATAGGAAAATAAACTGAGAAAGGCTAAATGTCTTGTAAAGATTTAGCTCTCATTTGGCCAAGTCAGGATACACACCCAAGATGGATCCCAACATGTTAACCAGGTGCCCCACTATTTCATTCACTTCTTAGTTAACACAGATTGTGCCACAGTCATCAGCGTAAGTTCTGAGACAGGAGAGAGTTATGTTACACTTTGCTTTGTGAACACAACAAGGGGCCATACAATGCTTGCTGTTGACCTAAATTCTACCCCATTATTTCTGCAGAAAAGTTAAATCAACATAAATGGGAAGCCACATTTGCTATTGGCTTTTGTTTCTCAAACACTCTGCTTGAGTTTAGGGAGGATACGGAGATAAAGAAAAAATATGCCCCCTAGTCTCAGGGAGCTTCCCTTTAAGTCAGAATTTGCTCTAAAACATGTCAGTATCCTAACCAAGGTAGACACACCAAGACAGCACACAAGCCAGACCAGAATGGCATTGCTAGGAGCCAAGTTCACAGAATGGAACTGTCTCTGATAGCGAGCCTCCTTGCACACAATGGTAGCTATCTCCCTATGCTAAACAAGTATCCTAAAGTTAAAGCAGCTAATCAAATGGCTTGGTGACATCGGTGTTTTTACCCCCACTCTTTCAAGTTATAGAAGAGGAAACTAAGGGCAGAACAAGTCAGTGACTGTCCAAAGTCACATAACTCTTGTGAGGTGGGGGATCTGTGATCAAAACTAGATGTGTAAGCCCATGGCTTCTGGGATGTACCTACATAAAAGAAAATAGAAGTTTAGTAGTTTGGGGAAACCATCAAATAGCAAGAGTATCTGATCCCAAGAGAAGAAGAGTTAGAAAGGGGCTCAGGTAGGACTGTCTGAGACTAATATCAGGCATTAAGGGCAGTGTAACACCCATCAGGGGAGTCTTTAAGACAACATTGGCCACTGAAGAAGTATATTTTGCAAGAGTGGGTCCAATCTTGATAGTTTCACTACATTCAGACACAGCTTAGCTGCAGGGGTCAGCCTGGAACAATACAAATGCTCAAAGGAAGACATTATAGGGATGGAGAGGAGTGAATAGTGATTCCTGTCACATTAAAGGAGGAAGAAAGTCATGTCTAAGAAAACAGCTAGTGATTAGAAAAACTAACATCGTGTACTGTATATCCATACCTGTGCCTCGCTGCTAAAGAGTCAGCCATACATTACAGGAGAATGGGTGTCTCGAACTGTCTTTGGTTTTAAAGTCCCATCCTAACACCTGGAGTAGATTTCATGACACTCAGCTTGGCTATCAAAAAAGAAAGGCCAACTGTAGTGTCCTAGAATTTAAAGTTGGGATTCCTTGAAGTCAAAAGATGTCAAAACTGAT
The DNA here is from genome assembly GCF_008632895.1 of Mastomys coucha. NCBI lineage: Eukaryota > Metazoa > Chordata > Mammalia > Rodentia > Muridae > Mastomys > Mastomys coucha. The sequence continues at coordinate 15,474,254 of NW_022196910.1, forward strand.
ACCAAGACATCTGAATCATCCCCCACAGTGCTGTGTGTTCCCCAAGCCAATCAGAAAAAAAGAACTAATGCACATCCTTTTCAACAAGTGAAGAGTTGCTGTCTGAGCCACCTGTCAATCATCCATTGTTCATTCTTTCTTCTATTTGCCCTTCTGTGGAGAAGGTCAATTCTGAGTTAGTACTTTGTGCTGTAAATAAGCACTAATATTCTATGCCAGACATTATTTCCTCAGCACTGTTTTATAGGATGCCAGGCCCTTCGTTGACTATGCCCTACAATACTTAACTTGTTTGCAGTGGGTGGAAGATGGAAACACAGTCTATTGAAACTATCAAGGCTTCCTTCCCAAAGTTTAAAGAGTCTAACATCTCCCTTTTATATTCTGCCCCCTAGGCAAAGCCCCCACCCCAAAAAATAGGCATGGTGAAAAAAATCAGAATGATATCCAAGAAGATAGCTCTTGCTAATAGGAAATGCTACATTTCCAGAGCTCTATAAACAACCGTGCAAATGTGGCCTAGCTGACATTGTGGTCAGGAAGGACACCCACCCTGTTAGCTTAGAGTCCTCTACCCCAGACATCCTGCCTTCATTCATAAACTAGCAAGGGTGGTGGACAGCTGATGGCACCATGAGCTACCACTGTTAGACCCGAGGGTTTTGTTCCTTACCTCTTTGGAGTGGTAGGTAGCAGAATAAGGAACAGGTCACCTCCAGAACCAGAAGGCACTTCCATAAATCTAAACCAGAAGCCCAGCTTAACTGGAAGAAATAAGCACATTTTTTTCTAACCCTTTCCATCTTCAGATTTCTTAAAGGTCAAATGATCATAATGCCAGTGCCCGTCCTGAGTAATACTATGGGATAAACAAGAAAGCTTATGCAGAGACCATGTATGATGTAACCCTTAGCTCAGAATGGATGCATCAGTGATGGTTACTGTCATTTCTTCTCTTGAATCGAGCAATCATCTTAGAGGAGTCTAACTGTTCCTCTGTAGCCTTAGGCATGTCAGTAAATCTTAGCAAGACTCAGCTGGGAAGTAGAGTGGACACAAATAAGGTCACCTTGCCAAAATGGATGTGGGGAGCCTGTGAGAGAATTCACTCAACTGTAAAGCCTCAGCAGGTGTCAAACAAGCTTCTTGTGACGTTTATCGTTAGTAACCTCTGATGATCTTCACCCTCAAAGGGTCTATGGGTAACTTTTCAGGGGAAAGTGTGAGAGCTATGGAAGAGAGTAAATGGCCTCTACTACAAATTAATCCCTTCCCTAGCTCATTCTTTAATAATCTGGTTAGCCCTTCTTTCAAAAGGGTCAGTTTCTTCGGTCAACCCAAGAGATCTAGAAAACTGGCATTTTTTTTTTAAATAATCTTACCTTCTCTTGTGTCAATTGGAAATAATATTTACTCACTACTGTTTTCCTTTCAAAAGATCTGTCTAGTTGCACACTAGAAACAGTTTCAGCTGGTTTGTTTGTCTTGGACAAGCTGCTGAAGTGAAAAAAAAAATAAGTTTTTGCTTGGCTGCATGTGAAACTGTTTCATAACCACTCAAGAAGTGCACTGAAGGTGGGTGCCAGCTCCGAGGACGGCTGAGCCTAACAGCCCTCCACTTGTAGCCTATTGTCAAGGGTAGCCAGCATAATTAAATTAAGACAATGAGCAAAGCAACAGATGCAACTGAGACCAAGTCCCTGAGTGCTTTTGTTCGTCACTATCATTGTCTGCAACAAAGAAGTCACGTGTGAGAGACTGGGAAGGGAGCCAAGCGCAAACCAGACTGCACAGCTGGTTTCAAATGCGTTCTCTGAGCCTGTGTGCCTGGGAAGCATGCTACTTACAGCAGTGGGGGGTGAGCTTCGTCCTCTCTCTCTCTCTCTCTCTCTCTCTCTCTCTCTCTCTCTCTCTCTCTCTGTCTCTGTCTCTGTCTCTCTCTGTCTCTCTCTCTCTCTCTCTCTGTCTCTCTCTCTCTCTCTGTCTCTCTCTCTGTGTGTGTCTCTCTGCTCTCTCTCTCTCTCTCTCTCTCTCTGTCT
>NW_022196910.1:15476302-15497302 GCF_008632895.1 Mastomys coucha
CTCTCTCTCTCTCTCTCTCTCTCTGCTGGAGGATTAGATAGACCCATGAGCTAACCACCAGGGGACACTTCTGCTTAACCTCACCCTGCCTACCTTCTGCTTTCAGAGAAAAGACAGCTCAGAAGCTAAAGATCTGTACTGGACAACTCTGGTGCACTTAAAAAGTAAAGTACAGAAGATGCCTAAACGTGATCTTTGACAAATTTGTAACTCAGCTTGAGAACTGGGGGTTCAACAAACCATGGGATTTCTTTCAGTTACCACTTCATCCTTGAATTGGTTTACCGTGAGCATTTCTTGACTTGCCTTTCTTTATTTCTAAACTGGTGTGCATCCTAAATAGGAAAGAAAATACTCAAATTCAAATTAGTCTACTTCCCTACATATTAGTGCATTTAGTTAGCAGTTTTGTAGAATAGTGCTGCCCTTACAGCTATTTCAAGCATGTGGTGACATAATAAAATGAGCACACAGATAAAGTTTCTAATAGTTTAGGAACTCTAATGACCCCATTCTTCTGCCACAGATATATTCCTTTCATTTTTCTACAAAAAAAAAAAAATGATTATAAGAAGCAGAATAAGGAGCAAAAGTTCATCCCTAGCTTAGTGGCTAATGCTTCACCCAGCAACAAATGTGCATTGAGTGAACTTTATAAAGTGTATGCTATATAAAGGGAAGGTCTCAAGATTTTTAACTGATGGCACTTCGAGGTGCTCTACTCAGGCCTCACTTCCTACTGGCCTGCTTCTTTTACAATGGCCCATAAACCTGTTACTTTAAAAAATAATTTTTATATAATGCCACCTTTCCTCTCCTCTGTCAGTATGATAATGACCATTGACTCACAAAAAGATAGTCTCCTTTCATGTTTCATGAGGGACTCAGAGGCAGAAGGCCTGTTTCAGCAGTACTGATCAACTTGTATTAGAAAACTCTCCACGTGCCTAAGAGTCTTGGTTGATAGGGGTTCCTATTGGTTTGTATTGGTAGTATTCATCAGTATTAGATCCTCTCATTCTCCTTAAGTCTCTAAAGTCTCTTAGTTCCTAACAGCATTGAGACTGAGTGGGTATGCATTTCCTTAAGTAGGAGAAAAGTTTGGCAATTCTGAATGCCAGTGTGAGAATGACTGGTCTTGACAGAAACATGTCCTAATGATAAAAGCTACTGTGACTGGAAGTGTCATTCTGTACCTATAACTGTCTACAGCATCCTCCCTGGGAACACCCTCTGACTAGAGATAAAGTACCTGCAACATCCCAAATGAGACTCCGAGCTTAGCACTCACGAAGCAGATGAGTCTCTGCTCTCATAGAACTTCTGTTCTAAACAAAATTCATATTCCTTCAGTGACACCTTTATCTGTTGAGGAAGCAACAGGGATAGCAACTCAAAGAAGTTGGCATTTGGGCCTTGGGAGTGTTACTTTCTGATTATTAGTACATGACAAGGGCAGGGAGATATCTCAGTTGGTGGAGAGTTTACCATTGAAAACACGACAACCTGAGTTCAGAATCTTTTTTTCCTTTTTTTTATTAGATGTTTTCTTTATTTACATGTCATGCAATATCTCCTTTCCCAGGTTCCCCTCTAAAAAAATAAAATAAAATAATAAAATAAAACAAAAACAAAAACAAACCCCTGTTCCCACCCCCTTTCCCCTGCTTACCACCCCGCCCTCTCCTGCTTACTGGCTCTGGCATTCGCCTACACTGGGGCATCTTAAGCATTCCTATAAAGGACCAGCAGCCAGGCATTAATGCTCAGAGAGTAGGGTGGGAACAGGCAGATGCCCTGAGCTTACTCTTCAATATTCTAGCCACGTTCAATGAAAAAAACCTGATAAAAAAAATATTGTAGCTCCACAGATGTAGCCATATACACATCTGCGTGCACACCCACAATGCACACACACACACATACATACATGAATACAAAGACGACACAAGAAAGGGAAGAAAGGAATAACAACATCTAATGCTCATGTTGATTATGCCTCTGTCCAAAAAAGGGCCTTCATGAATGCCAAATCCTCACTCTTATAATGTAGATACTATTGTTCCATTTTATGGGTGAGGAAACTCTTACTTGAGCAAGTTCCCACAGCCAGAAGTAGAAAAGGGTCGGGGTTGAGCTCAGGTCAGACTTGTGATTTTTATCTGTTTCCTCAATCTTCTGCTTCAAGATGCTGCCTCTCTCAGTAGGGGGTGGGAAAAAACACAATTAAAGCAATGTTTCCTGTTTATAAAACAGTAATGTAAAACAATGTGTAACAAGACAACAGAGGTAACCCCAGAGTCTAATAGGTTTGTGGTGTTGTTGGGTTGCATTGGGTTGGATTCAGTTGGGTTAGGTTGGGTTGGGTTGGGTTAGGCTACTTTTACTCACTGGGAAAAAAATATGCTTCCAGTCTGTAAGTTAGAATTCTCAGCATCTGCTTCTTGTGAGTGAATCTGGGAAAGAGACAGACAGAAAGGGTAGCATGTTGGTGTAATTCTAAAGCAATGGTACCCATGCTATTGGAGCTCCTAGAGACAGGTCAAGCTTGGTTGTATTGTTAACTAAAGACCTGTTGATCTGTATGCTTCTCAAAGAATTCAAGACTCCAAACGCCCCCCTTAAGCTAGGTAGACTGAGGGCCAGTGTTAGAAATGGCTGGGGGCCAGTGTTAGAAATGGCTGGCACAGTACCTAGAAAGAATCTGTGCTGCTCCCCTACAGCACAAGAACAAAAGGGAAGGTGGCTCTGAATACCAAGAGTTTATCGTATATCTTGTAAGAGCATGAACGTTGGCATCATAAAGAAATAACAAATCTGTAAAGGTACTGAAATACTACGCTGTTTGGTCATTGCATATGTGTATCAAGTTAATTATCTATCACACAGTGGCTAAAAGACATGAGGGATAAATGAACCACTTAAAGACATAAATGGGTATAGAAAACCACAACAACTTAATGGCCGCTTATCTCTCTTATTTCCAGGAAGTACATTTGAAGAACACAAGTAGAGGAAGTGCAGGAAACAAGACCTACAGAATGTAGGAGGAGCCTCCCGAGGAGCAGAAAATGCTATGTCACCGCAGGATCCTTTGCTGCTTGAGCAACCTGCAGAACATCGACACACCTACCAAATAACAATGACAAGTTCAATAACATTTCAAAGACGGGCATTTCCCCCAATGAAATATACAAGTAAACATTCCAACATCGTCTTTAGGAGTGTTTGTTTAAAAAGCTTTGCACCTTGCAAAAGTGGTCCTGGCGTGGGTAGATTGCTGTTGATCTTTTATCAATAACATTCTATAGAGAAAATATATATATATATATATAATTATATCTCCTAGTCCCTGCCTCTAAAGAGCCGAAAATGCATGGGTGTTGTAGAGATTCGGTTGCACTAAATTCTTCTCTGAATTTTGGCTGCTGAAGCCATTCATTTAGCAACTGTGTAGAGGTGGTTTATGAATGGTTCCGTCATCTTCACTTCTTCCCACATAGCTCAAGCTGCTTGTTTTACAGAGTCTAGCTCCATTAGACCTGCCCTTTCCTAACATTTGTATTTGTTGAATTTGGTCTCCTCAAAAGCAATAGCAAACAAGTAGTCAAATTTGAACGTACCTGACTCCATTTGTGGCATTTGTACCAAATATAAGTTGAATGCATTTATTTTAGACACAAAGCTTTATTTTTTTTGACATCGTGTTTCAAGAAAAAAAAAAAAACTAGGATAACAATAACTACAACTTTGAGGCCAATTATTTTTAGGTGTGTGTTTGAAGCATAGAATGTCTCTTAAACTCTCAATGGTTCCTTCAAATGATAAGTTAGTATGTAACCTAAGTATAGCAGTTTCTCTCTTTTTTATTTTTTTTCCATATAGAGCACTATGTAAATTTAGCATATCAATAATACAGGAAATATCAAACAGTATGTAAAACTCTGTTGTTGTTGTTTTTTAGTACAATGGTGCTATTTTGTAGTTTGTTATATGAAAGAATCTAGTCAACACAGTAAAAGGAGAAAGCAAAGCAAAAACAACGAAAGCCTGGAGCCTAAGATGACAAAATGAGGAAGGGAACAGAAAAAAGATCCTTCCTCTTGGGAATGCAAAGGCCTCCCCAATTATGCCTTCCAAGAGGAACTTAATATATAAAGTCCATTAAGACACACTTACTTGTCAAGTCCAGAGAGGAAGCTATGGAGTGGGAAAAGCAAGAGGCTAGGGGTTTTGGGAATCCTGGTTTCTTTTTATCACTGAAGAAATAAGTATTTGCAACCTCGGTCACACAAACTCACCACCGTGTGACCTCAGTCAAGTCACTCCACCTCTCGGTGCCTCAGTTTTCCTCATCTGCAAAATGGGGGCAATATGTCATCTACCTACCTCAAAGGGGTGGTATGAAGATTAAAAAGTAGATCTTCAGATTTTTGTTCTGGGTTTCCAGGAGGGTGCAACATCAGAACCCTTGAATTGCTAGGATGCAAGAAATTCTGTAAATAACCCATCAAAAATATAGCTCCAAGGATCATTCATCTGTCACTAGGATGCCACCACAATATCCAGTTTCTTATTGGTGAAGCCTTGCCACTAACTAGTGGCAAGCTAATGACTCAGTCTCTCCAACATGTGACAAAGCAAGAGACATTGGATTTGCAATTTGATTTTACCTCTGCATTTGAGCTTATGACTATAAAGACAAGTGAAAAGAAGGGAAAGAGGAGAAAGAAGATCCTTGCCAATTAAAGGGTAATTAATTATTCCATTTATCCACTCTCATTAATCCTTCCAGTCACTTAGTGTCTAGAAATAACTCTAACATTATCAATGAGACTTAGCTAGTTTGTCAGACACAATTCTCCTTCCCCTTAGCATATGAAAAACACTCTGATGTTCTTAAACTTTGAAATAGTATCTATTACAATCACAAGTTGCCGTAGCAGATGTAGCCTTGCCCTTGCTTGTACATGCATGTATTTTTTTTTGACTTTATGAAATATGCTGGCAAGAATTGCTACTTGAGGGGCAAAATATTTTCTTCTCAATCCTGAGGTTCTCCCTAGTGCCTGCTTAGAAGGAAGAATCCAGCTTCCTGGAAGTGTGTTGGATGCATTCAACAGGACATTGCTAACCAGAAACATTTAGAAAATGTTCCCTATGTATGGAGCAAGATTGCCTCCCTCTTTAAAAAAAAATCCAATATTCACATCTTATTATCTGCAGTCTTGATTCTCTTTTTGCAAGCTTCCTTAACATTCTTATACAATGTATTAAGAAAAACAAAAAGGACAACTTTAGCTCTCCTTGCACCAGGTTGCCTCTAGACCCTCTGGGGAACAGAAGGTGCTGTTGAGTAAAGCCCTCAGAATGATTGGGTTTAAGGCTGTCAGGGACGCTGTACATCCCCTGGTTACTATAGAGCTGTAAATAGAACAAGAGGCCTGTTGGCCACCTACCTGCTTCCTCAGAAGGATGCAGGGGAAAGTTGGGCCCTCTCACACCCCAGGTAGAACTTCTGACTTCTACCTCTTGTTCACAATGTATATACCTTTTCAAATTGGTAATTCCCTAAAAACATATAGGTGGCCTTCTCCAGATCTGTGGACTTCCCGCCATGGCTGGATTTGGTGCTTCCAAGTGTCTATCACGTATTTTGCTCACTTAATTCTATACACAGTCAGAAATTCTCTCAATGAGGAAAGCTTAAGTACACAGTCCTTTATCCAATACCTAATTCTCTCCAACTGGATCCTAAATCAAGTAATAAAAATTAATTATACTAATTAATCATACTAAATTATCATTTAACTTTTAAATGAATGAACACTGTAAGACAAATCTATGTAAGTTCTGAAAGCCAAATTATCCTTATGTGATTAATCAAAATGACTCAAGATCAATAGAAAGGGACATTTAAAATTTTACAACTTGAAATCTTGTAAGCTTTGCTATGGAGGTAAATTGTTTTAGTGTCTATAAATGGAGCAATTTAAATAAATTTACAAAAGAACTATAAACAACGGTAGGAAAGAATTTTCATTTGATAGGATTATTGCTAATTTACTTAAAAAATACTCAATGCCTAGGTCAAATGTTGATCCTATTCTCCAAAGAATATCAAGTGCTTGAACTTTGTAAGATGAGTCAACTCCACTGAAAAAGTTAATGCATCTCTCCATTATAATCCATTTTCCTGGGATAAAAAAAAAAAATCTGTTTTTAAATACCTACCCTACAGGTACCTACCCTACATGCGCATTTGTGTGTATATACGTGCACGCAGACACACCACACCACACACACACCTATTCACCCTAAGAGTAAGAAGGAATCATTTCATTGAAAATCCTATCTTTAAAAAAAAAAAAAAAAAAAAGCAAAGTGCCCCTTGAGACTCCTTCTCCTTCTTTGAATGTCAATGTGAAATGTGGCATGTCTGTGTAGATGAACCCATCTCATATCCCATGGCTCCAGGGTTTCTGTTATGGTTTGTGCACTTGGGAGGATGTGCAGAAGACAGGATGCAGCATGTTTTGCTTTCCCCTTTACTGTTTGGCCAGCTATGCCAATGTGGTGCTATTGTTTCTTTAAGAAAGTACTTGACTAAAAAAAAAAAAAAAAAAAAAAAAAAAAAAAAAAAAAAAAAAAAAAAAGAAAAAAGAAAAAAAAGAAAGCATAGACATATTTTTTTAAAGTCTGAAAACAACAGTTCTATAGTAGATGGCTTACTGAGATAGCATTAGATCTAGCCACCAACCTAGTCACCACCTTTCAACTATGTGTCACTCACAAGTAGAATATTGTTCACCAAGTTGTGAGTTTGGGGGTTCAGAGACAAAGGATGGAAAAGTTTTAAAGTTAGATGGCTCAATTACTTCATTGGCTCTAGAATTTAACAAAATTAGCAATACTTCACCCAATCTGAAGTGTTGGTCAATAACTTGAACTGGGGGGAGCGGGGAAGGAAATAACTTTAGGCAAATGGCAGAAGAAAATAAGTTACTACTTGCTTTTTTTGTTGTTGTTGATTGTTTGGTTTCCTGTTGATTTTTGGTTTTGGTGTGGGTGGGTGAGTACGTGTGTGTGTGTGTGTGTGTGTGTGTGTGTGTTTGTGTGTGTTCCACTAAAAAACAAATATTCAGAAAGTGGAGAAAATACAAAGATTTTAAGAACATAGACTTACCTACTACTAGAAACAGCTTCTGCCACATCCTCTGCGGAAGGCACTGATTTCTGGTTTGTAGAGGTTGCTCTTTCATCAGTGACCTCAAAGAGTGGCCGGTCTCCTAGAATAGTCATGGATCTCATTGGGAGAGGTTGGAAGTATTTCCTTATGAATTGGGCTTATCTACTGATAAAGAAAGGGAAGATTTTATGAGAAATTGTTGAGGAAGATGGCTAACAATCTGTGAAGATTTTGTTCTGTTTCTTTTTTGTTGGGTTTGAGTTTTGATTTTTTTACTTTATACAATCTTTATGAATGGAAATATTAATGCTCAAAAAAGACTTGGTCTTTTTTTTCTTTCATAATAGAATGGAAGATGACAAACTCACATAGACTCTTTATCGGCTGGCTAGAAAGGGTGGGGTTTGACTTATTTGAATCAGAGCATTTTAAATGTTCCTTTCTATTTTCAATCATAAAAGATTGTCTTAATTTATTAGTGTAGGCCCTGTTTGGCACTTCTCAAATGGATGAGCATTCCCATTCAAAGCATGAGTTTTCCCATGGTTTCAAAACAGGAATGATTAATATTAAGTAATTACTTACTTCAAAATACAGTAGAAGTGTGAGTCTCTGTTCCCATTTCCCACAAAGATCATTAAGTCCTGAATCTGAGGGGGGATACTAAGGGAATTTTTTTGTTGCTCGGTTTTGTTTTCAATACTAGTGCTTATTCCTATAGTATACAGATTTGCTTCTCGCTATTGTGATATTTTGTGAGACTTTCCTGCTAGGTATTAGAAATTGATACATAGATACCTTTTTTTTTTTGTATGGTTTCTATTTAAAAGAAAAGAGATAAGACTGTCTGAAGCTTAAATGCATAAGGTACATGATAAAGATATTACTTTAAATAACAAGCCATATCTGGTACAATCTTTCTTTCTTATCGTTTTAAGGAAAACTTTCCCAGATAAGACAGAGGCCCAGGGGACTTTTGAAACTGCCTTTGTTCCTCCAATTCATTTTTGCTTGTGGTGATGTCTGCCTCAGAATCTTTTAGAGGCTGGCCAGACCAAATCCGACAACTAAAGAATTGTCTTTTAAAACACACATTACACATGGTCCCTCTTAATGAATGATTACACTTATGTTGGACATGATTTTTTTTCTCTCCACTTATTTTTTTTCTGTCATTGATAAGGGTTCTTAAGGAGAAGAACTCATTAACAAAAAGTGAGAAAGCGTACAACAAAAAAAATCTAAATGCCACTGCCCAATTGAAATACGAGTTAAAATGGAAACACTTTCTCCTACTGAAAACCCAGACTGAATCACCTTCAAAATGACCTTTCACATCTTTCCAGTTTGCCTTTGTTTAAACTGTCTGGGCCAAAAAGCAAGCATTATTCATTTTCTCTTGCCCAAAGTGAACTTGTGTAAAATAGGAAAATTAAAAGAACTGCTAAAAATCCCTTCCAACCACTGGCTGACCCCCCACTCACCAGCTCACAGCAAAGTCTCCTCTGTTGATCTATAACATAATCTCATTCGTTTGAATATTTACATTGTACCTACTGCTAAATGCACTGCAGGAGGCTCCATCCATATCTGTGTCTCTGTATCATTAAACCTTCCAAACATCATACAGTGTATATTCAGTTTACATGAAAGCTCCAAATACTATATCAAACCTGATCTCTCTTTGTTAAAGATTTAAGGAGCTATGAGAATTTGGATTACAACGTGCATTTTGCTTCATTTATTTTTATCACACTTAAAGGCCAAGGGTGATGATTAACTTACAGACATTGAATTAATGTCCCTAGTGAAAGCTGAAAGTAATATTTGATCATTCATTGTACGTGTTTTACACAAAAAACATCTTCTATCAAATTAATCCTGATTGTATTTGAAGTGGTTATTCAATTCATTTATGGCAGAGCAATATCAGTCCTAATGACTCCTAAAAATGTAACTAACTGAATCATTATCTTACATTTACTGTTTAGTAAGCATATTTTGAAATTGTATGGCTAGAGTGTCATAATAAAATGGTATATCTTTCTTTAGTAATTACATTAAAATTAATCATGTTTGATTAACTGGTTCCTTTGATGTAGTGTGTCATTTCTTAACACGCCTACTGTTAGACAGCATTTTTATTAATGACAACGATTGCAACTCATAAGCACAAAAACACTCAGAATAAAAATGAACTATTTACCATAGCAATATCTTATAGAACTTGCAGATGAAATGACTCAAAGTATACGTAAGAGATGTACGGATTGTATAATACATGTATGAAATGAGGTAGGTGGATGAGAGTAACCATGATGGCTCTGACCCAACAGTGAGTTATAACTAACCCATGTTGCAAGCATTTGGGAAAATACTTTCATACCAACAGATTCTAAATACATTCTATAAGGACCATACACAAATAATACTGGGTGCCCTCTCAAGCAAAAAGATTTGGTAAGACTATAATTTCTCAACATTGAGTTGTTTCAAAAAAATCTGTCTACTGAATACATACCATGTTATCACACTCACACAAGAATTAGGTCTGTTTACTGAATTCATACCACAGTATCACATTTGCACAAGTATTAGTAGAAAGGCAAGCTATAGAGTACAGGAATGCCCCTCCTGTTTAAAGGAGTCCGATTCTAGTTTCCTTTGTGTAAGCCTACCTTTAAGTCTTTGGAAAGTTACCCAAATGGAAATAGGAGTCATGAGATTGGCCCTTGAATTTAAGGAAGTTAGGCAGATGTTTTATTCTTTCATATTGATTCACATGCCATTGGTAGTTGATCTCAACCTGACTCCAAGTATTTATTCCTTTAAAATTGCTATGAATTTTCCACTAGCATTCTGCAGCTGTCTTCCAAATCCCTGATGGGTTTTGTCTCCCATGCCCATGGTCGTCTATGTAGCTCTTTTCCTTCCTCTACTCAGGATCATACCTTTTTCTAAAATGTTCTGTAGATAATGAAGTGAGAGGTTATTAGGCACATGGTAGAGCAGGGCTTCCAGTTTAAGACCAGTCATCATTGTTAATACAAGCCCATCCAGAAACTTCTGACTGCTCACAGGCCTCATTGTTAAAACCCCATTGTATTCTGAAACACTTCCAGGAACTATAAGACTTTTTAATTAACCCATTCACAACCTTGTAAGAAAACTCCATCTGTTCTGGGAAGCAATCTTCCCTCACAGCTTTGCCTATGTGTGAGCGGACGAGCTTACCTTTTCTATTGTTGACTATGTCCAAAGTGGTTTTCCTCCCAAAGAGCCAAGGAACAAGTCTATCCTTGGAGAGATCTACAAGATCATCTAGGCCAAATGATTCCTTTCCTTTCCTTTCCTTTCCTTTCCTTTCCTTTCCTTTCCTTTCCTTTCCTTTCCTTTCCTTTCCTTTCCTTTCCTTTCCTTTCCTTTTCTTTTCTTCTTCTTCTTCTTCTTCTTCTTCTTCTTCTTCTTCTTCTTCTTCTTCTTCTTCTTCTTCTTCTTCTTCTTCTTCTTCTTCTTCTTCTTCTTCTTCAACTTCTTCTTCTTCTTCTTCTTCTTCTTCTTCTTCTTCTTCTTCTTCTTCTTCTTCTTCTTCTTCTTCTTTTCTTCTTCTTCTTTAGATATTTTCTTTATTTACATTTCAAATGTTTATCCCCTTTCCTTGTTTCCCTCCGAAAACGTCCTATCCCATTCCCCCTCCCCCTGCTCACCAACCCACCCACTCCTGCTTCCCTGTCTTGGCATTCCCCTACACTAGGACATCAAGCCTTCACAGGACCAAGGGCCTCTCCTCCCATTAATGTCCAACAAGGCCATCCTCTGCTACATATGCAGCTGGAGCCTTGAGTCCCTCCATGTGTACTCTTTGGTTGGTGGTTTAGTCCCTGGGAGCTCTGGGGGTACTGGTTGGTTCATATTGTTGTGCCTCCTATGGGGCTACAAGCCCCTTTAGCTCCTTTGGTCCTTTCTCTAGCGCCTCCATTGTGGACCTTGTGCTCAGTCCAATGGTTGGCTGTGAGCATCCACCTCTGTATTTGCCAGACACTGGCAGAGCCTCAAGGGAGACTGCTATATCAGGCTCCTGTCAGAAGCAATTGAGTAGTATTCCTTGCTGTTTGATGAGTATCTGACTCAAACAATAATGATGCCTAATAATCATAAGCAGAAATTCTTACTGTGATCTACCTATACTGTCTCATTTATCATTGGGAAAAGTATCAAGCCTGATTATGAACTCAGAAGGCTTTGAATGGAGGTTCAAACACACTAATATGCTAAAAGACAAAGGCAGGCAAAGGAGACTTGAATATGGTCTGAAGACACAAAACTCTGCATACTTACAACACCATCACTCCAAATTCAATCCAGATGCAAAGACACTACAGCACACTAATTGACACTTCTTATTCAAATTTTGTTTTCCAAGTTAGAGGAAGAAATGTAGCTCCATGGTTCTTTGAATAGTAAACCATACTCAAGTATACAATCATGATAAATAAGCATTTCTGCACAGCAGCCAATGTATTTTCCCACTTGCACTTGTTTAGACTACAGCATAAAATCCTGATAATGCATTGAATGGTGTTTGGAAAATACAAGGTCAAATCAATCTCAGGAGATGTCAATAAGCAAAGTTATGTCTTAGACCCTCATATAGTTCAGGAATAAACAATTCATACACAAGGAAATGTGTAATTTGGTCATGAAGACTCTACCAGAAGCCTGGAAGTAATCCAACTGTTTTTTTTTTTTTTTAACAGTTTGTCAAATTTGTTGAAGTCTCAATGGCAGATGGTTGAATCAATCAAACATTCTGGAGGAAAAAAATGTCTGTATAGCCTGGAGTTTCATGACATCAGCAAACATATACTTCTTTCTTTCCAATTCATCTTAGTCAGGTCACATGAGAGGTTCCAATTTTTTAATAAACCTATGTTGGCACTCAGAGTTGTTGAATAATAAGGGAATTCTTATTGCCATTTATTGAGCAGAGACCAAAACTTCAGACATTTTATAGAAATGATAATCTGTGTATAGCCATCAAAGCCTAGAATACAACTTCAACTTACTATAATTTTGAAGTGTTTTTCCATGGTTTTAAGTTAAGCTGAATATTACAAAGATGAAATTACCATCTAATCAAGGGAAGGTAACACCGTCCATTGTTTGGAACTTTACTAAATCTTACTCACCATTTTTTAAAATAACAGCCATATTGTGTGATACTCACTGGGTTATTTGAAGTCTCCATTCTTCACCAGTATCCCTCTATGCCACTATAGTTCTTCATATCGTTACAAACATCTGACAACTTCATTATATTTTTCAGTGGAGTGGGGTCAGGCATTTCCATCTTGGGTGTATTTTGTTGTACATTTTTTTTCTTTCTCCCTACAGATGCATCATTGCAATGATTCTCTGTAGAAATTCCATAAGCAGGCATTGTTTCACTTCAACACTCTAAAATATAAAAATAGTCATTATTAAAGGTGGGACTGTGGTTCCAATAAAGCTGAAGACCCTGGAACTATCAATTTTGACTCAAAACATAATGGAAGATGTGTTGCAGAACATTTGTCCCTAAGCAAAGATGAGTCTTCAGTGTAGAGCTGAGCTGAAAACAGTCTCCTGTTTATAGATAGAGGCTAATTCTCCTTCACATTCAGCAAAGGATAATGGTTCTAGTTAATACAACATCTGGTTTCTAAATGTTCTTTCCTTCATCCTGTAATTGGCTGAGATGACTTGGAAAAGAATACAGCAATCACTGAAAACACAAACAGGTGTAAACTGTATCTCAAACAATTGCTACTGTGCATATGTAGTAGAATTTGCCCTTGGGTTTCAAGTAAGGTAGGGTATGCTCTTCTTGACTTAAGGGATGAGTTGGAATTGAGTAACTCTCCTGCCATTTCCTAACTCAGTTTCACTTTTTACAATTAGTGGCTCCTGCCTACCTCCAGCATCCTCTGAAGGGATGGAAGAGAAAGCTTCTTCCTCCAAATGGAAATTTGAGGCTAGGGGCATAGGCTCTAGCCATAACAACTTCTTCATTCAAATGCTGTTAAAAGAACCCAACATTCCATCCCTTAAACATGGAACTACTCTTCCCAATCTCTAATGGGAGTGGAGAGAGGAGGATGTGGGGTTTTTTTTGTTTGTTTTGTTTTGTTTTGTTGAGCTATTCAAGGATAAGACAGTAAGAGAAGCAGAGGCACTGGGCAAGTTTGTGTGCCTCCCTGCCTTATTTGCTTCAGGACCTCTATTTTAGCCACCCTTGTGTAACCTAAAATAACACACAATTAGAACAGAGTCCAATTTCTCTTTATTTCTCTCTGTCCTAAAGGTCATTTGGAAAGAGACATTCCTGCACTCCTCCCACAGCCAAACAGGTAGTTCTCTTAGACTAAGAATGCTGAGATGCTCCTTCTGCAAAAGCTGCAGGGAAATAATTTCCTACTAATTGTGCTACAAGGTGCTGGGTATTTGTTTGACCTAACAAAATATTTCTCAACATTTTTTTTAAAAAAATCTGTTCCCATAAGGAAATATGTTTCATAGCCTCTCCTCTCATCTCTGGTTAAGTATGGACAACAGGAGACATTCACAAAAGATGGAGGACATTAAGAAAGAAAGCAGCATGGTTTCCCTATGTCTCTTTTTCAAAAAAGCACTTGCTTGAGTGATTGTAGCTCTTCTCTCCATGCTCTTTGTCTCCCAGAATAAGAAGTACCACCGGGTAGTGGTGGCACATGCCTTTAATCACAGTACTTGGAAGGCAGAGGCAGGTGGATTTCTGAGTTTAAGGCCAGCCTGGTCTACAGAGTGAGTTCCAGGACTTTACGGAGAAACTCTGTCTCCAAAAACCAAAAAAAAAGAAGAAGAAGAAGAAGAAGAAGTACTTGTCCCTCCTGATAGACCTATAGCTACCCTCATGTTGTTTTCCCAGATTTTTTTTTTTTTAAAAAAAAAGCTCCACTCTGTCTCTCTCACTATGGGCATGGTGATTCTTTGATAATTCTGCATCTTGGGGTTGCCATTCTCCTTCTCTTGACTATTCACTTCTTTATCACCTACATTAAATTCTCTCTTTACCATTATCTGCCTTCCTCGGGAGACCTTACACAAGAAAAACATAGACAAGAGGAAAGGAGCAGGAAGGGCTGAGTGCAAGCAGATGGTGGGGTTCAGGTGTGGCTCCAACACTTTCACTCAGGTGCTTTGGGCAATTAAATCACTTCCATGAGACTCAGTTTCCTCTTTTTTTTATAAAGTGGTAATAATGTATACCTTGTGTCAGTATGAAGATTAAATATTATCATCCAATTGCTCTTACATGTCTAATCTAAGGCTTGCTGCTTTTCTGAGACTCTTAACAGAGTGATCAGGGGCTGTTTCTGATTCTTTTGCCTTCTTTGGGGACCCTTTTCCTCTTACTGTGTTGCCTCTTGCAGCCTTAATATGAGGGAGGTGCCTGGTCTATATTGCAACTTGATTTGCCATATTTGCTTGCTATCCCTCGGAGGCCAGCCCTTTTCTGAAGAGAAACAGAGGAAGAGAAGTGGATGGGGAGGCAGGAAGAGAGGCTGGGAAGAGAAGTTGATGGGGAGGCAGGAAGGGAGGCTGGGAAGAGAGGAGGGAGGGGAATTGTGGTTGGGATGTAATATATGAGAGAACAAATTAATAAAATGTGTTTTTTAAAAAATAGAAATCAAAAGATAATGACATGGGATAATAAGAATCTTTAATAGACTAAAATAAAGATATTTGGAAAAATCAGCATCACTATTTTTTACTAAACAAGAAACAATTTTAAAAAACATGTCAAAGGTGTACCATAGTAAAAGGGTATCTCTTTACATTAAATATATTAAAGCTATATGAGAAACACGGCATCTTGTTCTAACTATTCTTCTCTTTGTAATTTCTCACTGACTCTGAAACTACTAAGCCAGTCGAGCACTCATCTGCTCGTTAGCTCTTGTGTATGTGACTCCAGGAGCTTGTGTCACTATTTTCTCTTTTAAAACCTATTTTTATTGTAGAGAATTTCACACAATACATTTTGAACATGTTCCTCCCCAATCCCTCCTCCCTCCAACTCCTCCTAGATGCATTCTCACCTTTGGACTTCCTCCAACTTCTCGTCTTGTTGTTCTGTTTTTAATAACTCATCAGATCTAATTTGTGCTGCCCTTACACTCATGGATATGGGGCCAGCACTGGAGTGTGGCTGGCTTACTCTACTAAAGCCACACCCTTAAAGAAAACTGACTCCCGTTACCAGAAACCATCAACTGTCAATTTCTCTGAGGCTAGAGTTGGGGGCTGGTGAGCCCCCTGCCCTTTTATGCTGGAATGGTGACAAGCTTTAGCTTGTGCAGGCAACCACAGCTGTGGTGACTTCAGAGTGTAGCATTCCTGCCACGTCTAGAAGACACTGTTTTGTTCCACTTCTCCCCAGTCTACATCTCTCCCGATCTTTCCACCCCCTCCTCCTCAATGGACCTTGAACCTGTGTGCAGGGATGGTGGACATATCCCATCTATGGTCCAGCACACCACGGATGCTTATTCTCTTATACTTCGGCTAGATGTGAGCTTCTTCTCTACCTGCCATCCACTGCACAGAGAAACTTCTTGGATAAGTTCTGAGAACCACACTAATCTATGATTATAGAGCTACAAATATAAAGGCAATTTAGCAGAATAATGATAGTAGGTTCACCCCTGGGGGCTGTGAGCTTCACAACCATGTGTTCCTGCCCAGATTAACAATATAAGGCCTGTGCTTTCTCTTAATCAGAGATCAGTTGCTTACTCCCATAACATTCATGCCATGGGCGTTATTTGTAGCTCACAAGACTTGCAGCTGGGTACAATGGCCGATGACTTCCTCCCATCCCCCAGCAGCCTGTATAGCACCTTCGAGTATGTGAAAGGGAGTCAACAGGGAAGAAGTTTCCTACTGTACCAATTTGATGTTTCTGTGCCCTGTGACCAAAGTGTAAAGTGTCATGTTCTTCTTAGTGGGAAAATAAGACCAATGGCAAAGAGCCTGCATTGTTTGGGATTCTCCTGACCAACATCTTGAGAGGAGGTACCTGACACCTGGCACCAGGTTTTTTATTTGGAAATGTATGACTTCTAGAAGAAGCATTGTCACCTGTGTAGGGTAACTTCAATTAATTAATTCTTTCATATAAATTTTTAATAAATTATTTTCATATTGATTATTTTGTATATATGAAGTTTATAAAATATAGGCTTCCATATGGGTTTTCAAATATTCTTAGTGTTAGTTATCCCTCCCTTTCCTCTGTCCTCTCTCCCTCCCACTCCCCATGTACAGGTGAGTCCTAGGAACAGGAAGGTGGGAATAATTGTCACAGACTTCATTATTACCACTTCTCTTGTTGTTATCAAGAATGAGGAAATTGTCAAATATGGTGGTATACACATTTAATCCCAGTACCCAGGAAGCAGAGGCAAGTAGATCTCTCTGAGTTTGAGGCCCACCTGACCTGTATAAGCCAGTTCCAGGCCAGCCAAGGCTATACAGTAATATCCCTGTCTGCAAAGAGAGAGCGTGAGGGGTGAATTAAGTGTCTAATATTCTCACAACAGAACCCTCTCCATTGGCTTCCTCTTGCCTCTCTTATGCACATACTGACTCATGACCCCAATTTTTCTAACACTAACTAATGGATCACCTTTTCTCCACTAGTCTGATTCTCCTTGGCAAGGGGAAAAGCTGGTATGCATTCTTGTAGCACGCAACAAACACAAGCTTCCAAGTCAGGTATTTTCTTGGAATGCCATTGCAGTTCTTCATGTTTCCTTGTCCCAGTCCAGATAATAGAGCTACGACTCCTCAGTATCATGATCTCTAAGTTCTTTGATGGTGTCAGGATACCTCCATATATTACCCAAATAATTGTTCCTGTCAGTACAACCAATTCAAAAGAGCAATGTATATAAATCAGGTACTTCTTGCTATGCCCAAACACAGTTTTTTCAACCAGTTATATTACATTCATCAGCATGTAACTATAGTTATTCTGCCTTTTACATTTAGGCATCTATTCCATAGTATAATATAAAATACTAATCTTATTTTTAGTTACCTGTTTAATGGCTATACAGTGGTATTTGGTGGTCTGGTCTCTTACTCCTCAATCTTAGGTGGTTTAATATTTCCCAGCGTGACAAACTTTAATTCCATGAAAGAAAAGGTAGCATGTTTTCAAGTCCCTCTTAAACTATGAAGAATTCTTCTTATGGGCATTTCAAGAAGTATGAAATATTCCTCCAAATTTTCTTTAGGAGGGTCACACCTAGAGGACCCTGCAAATGTATCAGTTGTCTGGAAAAGTAATTTGGGAACCTCTAAGACTGATTTTTGAAAGTGCAGCATCCACAGCAACAGGCTCAGACACTGCCCCAGCAAGCACTTTTAACATATATAAGGCAGAAGTGTTCTAGACATTTATCTCAGGGCTAATTTATAAATGTTATCATTCCTTTGAAAGGCATGCTGTATTTGATGCTGTATCCTCGGATGACCACTGCACAAGAATTTTGGATGTGAATTTGTATTTCCCAGTAAGAATAGCCAGCGAGGTAAAGCAGCCTGGTACAGTATGGAAAATATAGTCCACGAAAGACTTGCATACAGTCTTTGGGGGCTCACTCACACTCTGCAAGATTTATTTGTAAATTGAAAAGCCAGCTCTCAAAGTCAAACTACTAATGCTCTAGCAAGGGGAAAGAAGAACTTGTGGTAAAGCACTCCTGGATCACCACATTGGACCAGGAAAGGCAGATGGAAGTGGAGAAGCACGTGACAGATCCATGTGCATCTGGTTATGATGCTGTCTCTGAAAATGTGATTCCCCCCAAGAGCTTAGCCAGAAAGGCAGATTGTGCTTCTCAAAGAGGCCACCCAGATAAGCCCGTCTGAACCTGTTATTTCAGTAGCTTTAATGGACCATACATGACCACTCTTTCCTTCTCACCAGGTCCTCTAGGGACAATGCTACATACTTCTGAGACAAATTAGCTGGGATTAGGGGTGAAGTCTGTGAACCATAGAGTGCTATGTTCCTCTTTCTGAAACTAACTGGCCCTTCTGGGGATCAAACCCATGACCTTGGGATAGTTAGCACTTTACTCCAACCATGCTCAGAACAAATACAAGTTTGAAGCCAGAGAAGCATCAAAACACACATAAGAATGTAATCAATGGAGCCACAGGGAAACAGAAAGTAAACATGTTTTGTATAGGCAAAAGGACAGAAAGTTTGGAAAGAACCTACATTCTCTGACTCTCTTCCTCATCTCAAGGCTTACTGGAAATTCCCACTTAGA
Organism: Mastomys coucha; assembly: GCF_008632895.1. Taxonomy (NCBI): domain Eukaryota; kingdom Metazoa; phylum Chordata; class Mammalia; order Rodentia; family Muridae; genus Mastomys; species Mastomys coucha. Next base: position 15,494,858 of record NW_022196910.1, read on the forward strand.
CAACTTCTAACACTTTGTCTTTAGCCCATTTTCCTCTCTCAGTGTCTGTTTCGAAAAGCAATTTTCTATTTGGAACTTACAGCCTATGACACCATCTCTCAGTAAGTAGTTCAGAACCTTGAAGCTGTTCTTCACAATGAATTTAACTTTCCAATACACATTTAGATTAAATCAGTCCAGCAAGGGAACTGTTCACATACCTGTCATTATTTCTGCTCCTGTCTATCCCCCAAAACATCATCTTAATCTAACTCTTGTCACCTTCTAGACAGTTGCAATAACTGCCTACCAGCTCTGCTCTCTCCAATTCATTGTGAAATCATTCACAAAAGTCCTGCTTAGCACAACTCATATTCTGTTATTATTGTACTATTCTAGCTTAATTTATTTTATTTCTTCAGTATCTATTATATCTTAACTCTCCATATGCATCTTGCCTTTGCATATCACTTTACCCCGCCATTTGTCTCCTCTCTCCTTCCCATGTATTCAAAGGCCAGCCTTTGAAGTAGCTATTTAAAGGTAATCCACACTCCGATTCTGCTATTCTAGGCTTCTTCAAAGCCAGTGGATTCTTTTTCTGTTGAATTCCATATTATCAAGAGTCTAGCTCTCCATTATCTAATGCTGGATTACTTTGTTCCATGAAATCCCTCTCTATTAATCACACTATAAACCCATGGAAGACAGTGGTTTGGCTCTTATGTCATAGATCATTTTGGAGATCTCATATATGAGAGGTGCTATTCTAGAAATGTAGCTACAAGGCAATAAGATTTGTACTACAGCCATAGAGAGATGGACAATTAGAATACTACATGTACATGCTTTATATCAGTTTTTTCTGCCTAGATGTGAAAAAAAAAATGTCAGTTCTCTCCAGATAGGACACTAATGACAGGCCAAGGAAATAATTGCACACAAATCTGACTTGATGAACCAGTAACTCTAAAATAAGTTATTTAAGGGAGCATGGGTAAGTTACAGGTGGATAAACTACAGAGAAAGTCCCACAGCACCTCTCAGTACTTGTTAAATGATCCCAAATCCTCAGGGAGGTGAGGAACTCTTCCTAGAGTGACCTTCTTAGTGACCTCCTTAGTTGCCTCCAGATTTAGAAAGTCCTAAGTCTTTATCTTTTTCTCATAGTTCACCTCTTACCAAGTCTTCTGAAGTTTTCTCCCTTCATTCTATTTTCATGACTCTGCCTTAACTAATCTCTAAGGACGGCTTTGAGTAGTTTTCTTGCCTCTTTCTCTTCTTTTGTATCCTCCTCACATTACCTCTCTATCAGTTTTTTTAATATACCACCAGAATCAGAGTGATATACACTCACAGGTATCTTTGAGATCCTTACAGTTAGGTCCCTTCCAAGTGAGATATAAGAGTTTACAGGCTTTCTATATGACTTGTTCTGATTATTCTATTTCTCACATGCAAAATTGTTGCATCTAACTGACCCATCAATAATCTCCTTCCTTGAAAGATGGCTTCTCTCTAGAGAAGAAAATGTTTTTTTTTTTTTCTGTCTACCAAGTGGTTCTGGTGAAAAGTCAGAGTTATATTTGATCTTTCTTTCTCTCTCAATCCAAGTCAAATCCATTAAGAAATCCTATAATCTTTCTCTGAAAAATATGTTTCAAATCTGATTCCCCATTATCTTTATACATATATCACCAAAAAAGATTCTCCCACAGTTTACTCAAATTTTAATTTGGCTCTTTACTAGTGTGGTAAGTTAGACAGCATCTTTTGGTAAGATAGATTCAAGCCTCCAAAAACCCTTTATATACTAGTGACAGTGGGTATGTGGAAATGAGAGTCTTTGCAGGTGAATTAGTTAAGACTCTCAGGACATAATCTTCCTAGACCTAGGTAAGCCCTAAATTCAATGATTAGAGTCTTCCTGATACAAAGAAGGGGACTGGAAAAGAGGGACATAGACATAGGGAAGTAGTCATAGGCCAAGGGTAACAGAGGCATGAATGATGCTATAGCATGCCCAAGGAGTTGGAAGCTGTCAAAATTGGGCAAAGTCTTCAGAGAGAGATAGCCCTGCCAGCATCTTGATTTTATATCTCTAGCTTCCAGAACTGAATCTGTAAAACAGAAAATTCCTGTTGTCTTAATCTATTTGGTTTAGGTTCCTTACTTATGGCAACTCTAACTAACTTATGTTCTGCTCTGCTTCATGCAGTCTGTCTGTCTGCTTGGTTTTTAGAGACATTATCGCATACTATAGGCTCAGACTAACCTCAAATTCACCGTAGAGTCACAGTTGCCTGGAACTCATGATTCCCTGGCCTCATTTTCCCACACTCAGATTTCAGGAACAAGTCCCTGAATCTAGCTTATGATCTGTTCTTAAAAGAGGAACTTGTTTTTGTTTGTGTTTTTGTTTTTTGGAGGGGAAACTGGGAAAGGAGAAATTCGCATGTAAATAAA
>NW_022196910.1:15498532-15499873 GCF_008632895.1 Mastomys coucha
AAAAAAAAAAAAAAAAAAAAAAAAAAAAAAAAAAAAAAAAAAAAAAAAAAAAAAAGAAAATATGGGGGAAAGTCCCCAGGATCTTACCTGTAATTTCTGTAAATCAACATGGAAATACAGATAATACATTTTAAAAATCGAGAGAAGATATGAATGGAGAAGTTGTGGAAGTGAACCCACACACAATCGCATGGAAAGCAGAGTACTACTCTCATTTGTAAAAAGAAAAATAGAAGGTTAAGCCACAGTGAAATACCACTGAAGTGGAAACTTCCGGTTTCCTTGGAAAGTCAGAGATGTCAAAGAATGTTTCACTGAAGCAGACATGGGTGAAAGGATGTTTTGCTAAAGCACACAAGTGAAGGAACATTTCACTGAAGCAGACACACATGAAAGGATGTTTTGCTAAAGCAAACACATGAAAGGACACATGATGTTAAGTAGGACCCAATAAACCATGGATAATGCTGGATGGTATTAGTACACCATGCCATTCTTTAATGGTCACCATTTGTCATGACTGCATAGAAATAAATGCACCAAAAAACTTCTGGTACTATTCTGGTGGCTTCTTGCAGCTTGTGCAGACTCAGGCAATTGGTAGAGTGATGTCCGCTAATACAGACGCACATGGAGTTTTGCTGAGGAAGACCAATGGGAGGACTTGTGATATTTGGAGGGAGTACAAACAGGACACAATGGGCAATGACAGGGCTTGCATAGCTAGCTTCATAAGACTTTGTTAATCTCAAGTCTTCATCTTTGCTGATCTTCACTTTGTTGAGAGAGGCACAGCAGAGAATTTCTCCTGGTATCCTTGCTGGTCCTGGTTGCTCCTCCTGACTCTGCCAATTCAGCTGAGGCCTGGCTGTTTTACTGGGTTGTGCCACCACTGCTGATTCATGCTTGCTAGCCTAACACTGCTGAACTGAACTGCTGGTATGTTATCCTGACAACACGGATTGGATTTGCTCTGAAGAACAATTTCTAAACAGGTCTATTTCCCTTGCATCCTAATAACCTTTCTTTTCTACAACCTCTGGTGGGAGTGGGCTAGAAGGGAGGTTAAAGCATTTAAGAACCCTTATTAAAAGTAGGATTTGAAAAATCTAAGCCAACATAGCACTTTTCCATAATATTGGCAAATTCTAAAGGTTTTTTTTAATATCAAGAATTGTAGCAGCACAGGAAAGCAGCGAATGTTCTCAAATCCTGCCTATAGGTGTATTTGCAGGTACATTGACTATCAAGTGAAGAGTAACTATTGAAATTCTTTTTATTAGATATTTTCTTTATTTACATGTCATATGATATCTCCTTTCCCAGTTTCCCCTCTGGGAA
>NW_022196910.1:15500121-15509720 GCF_008632895.1 Mastomys coucha
AGACAGCTATATCAGGCTCCTGTCAGCAAGCACTTGCTGACATCCACAATAGTGTCTGGGTTTGATGACTCAATATGAACTATTGAAATTTCTAGCACCCATATGCTGTGATCCAGCAGATCCACTTCCATTAGGGAAGCTCTCATGCATGTATGCTCAGGGAGGGAAGAAGCATGAGGATGTTTATCACAGCATTTTATCTTCCAGATGGAAACCTGTAAGGAGCATTCATGTCCTTAGTAGGAGATATTTAACTCACAGTTAAGTACTTGGGGATGATTCTTCCTAGTCTGTGTTCGTTATTGTAAAATAACGATGAATCTATAAATAATGAACATTTATTTCTCAAATATCCATGCTGAGAAGCCCAAGATGAAGACAGATGTCAACAGATTTGCCCTTTGCTCCCAAAATTATGTCTTCCTGCTACATCTTCCAAAGGACACAGAGATAGGAAAGGGGGCAAATATGAATGGATTGAGCCACTTCCTCCCAGTCCTTTATTGCATTGCTCCGTTCATAATGATAGAGTCCTCATGAATGGAAGACTTCTAAAAGGACCCTGACAATACTGCCAAAGTGGGGAATGTCTCAATAACTTAATTTTTGACCCTCAGAATGGTCATAAATAGACAGAATCCTTTACAAAGAATGGGGAAAAAATCTCCATGAAGCATATAATTGGAATCCCAAAGTGTTAAATGAAAAGCAGGGTACAAAAGAATATCCAAAACAATATATCACATACACAATAGTAAAGAAAATAATGTGTTACTTGTTGAAAGGATAAAAGCTGGGTAGATGGATGGATGGATGGATGGATGGATGGATGGATGGATGGATGATTTTTTTTTAATCAAAGGATTATATGGTTTTTAATTTTTATTTTTGTGTTTGGTTTTGTTCCATTTTATCTGTACTGGTAGATTATCAGTCAATGAAATAAACAAAATTATTTTGTCCCAACATATAAATAAGAAATAGTATGCATGAATAGGTTATCTATGATTCATTGTTCCCACCTCACAGATATTTCTCCAGTGTACCCTGCATGCCCTTTATCCACTGCTATTGTGCTAGTTCATTACTGGAACAAAAATCTGACTGTACATCAGAACCTTATAGCTGCACTCATATGATTCAGAATGTCTGGAAATCGGGGCCATAAAATATCCATTTTTAACAATTCCACTAAGTGATACTTTTCCAGTTAATATCTGTCCACATTTAGAATCCCAGTCACTCTATGCTAGATATATACTAACCTCCCTTGACTTTAGAAACACTCCCAACTAATAAATATGTTAGCAACTGTTTATGGACCAGTGAGCTATCCTAAGGCAAGACAGGCAAGGTTAATTTGTGTGAAGCAAGCAGTATCTATAGAATAAATAAATGCATAGATATCGGCTGATCCCACAAGAATGGGTGGAAAGGTGCCCCATCCAGTAGTGGTCTATAGATCAAGAACTTTGCACATCCAATGTTGAAGGGCTGCCAGGGAGAAGAAAAACCCAAGGCCAAGGAAAAGCTGTGTAAAAGGGAAAACGTAAAAGAAGGATACAGAAGCTTGGAAAAAGTCACATACGAAATAAAGTGTCATTTACTGTTTTCTAATCACAAATCTATTTAATGAGGAGATTTGGCAGGGAGGGGACCCTGGTTGGAATAAAGATGTCTTATTAACTTTAGTTTCTTTAGAACAACTGAGGAGAGATTATAGTAGCCAGATGAACTGCACTAGCCTTCCCTGGCTTACCAGCTGTTTCCTTTCTGTTGAATGGAAATAGAAAAATTTTAAACTTTCTAGACTCAATATGAAAATTTTTTTTTCAGACTCTAGAGAGCGTGATCGAGTCCATACGAAAGAAATGGCTTAACGGTGACTTAACGATCCATCCCCAGAATACAAATTCAAGTGGCCAGACGTGGAATGTTCTTCAGCCCAATGACATCCACAGAGTTGTTTTCATGCTTAATCAGACGACTCTCGGGCAGCTTTTAAATACGGAAAGGATGATACACAAAGGTTGGTGCCAATTTCTGGTTATGCACTTTGCTTAGAAATTGACTTGGGCTGGCTGAAGTTTTGGTGCAAAGGGGTTCCTAGTGAGACCAGAGTGAAATATGAAGAACTGAAAGAGATTCCACTTCTGTTTGAGTGCCCGGGGTTGTAAAAGGTCAGCGAGGTGACAAAGTGACAAATTCTCATGACACCATTTAATGAGATTTTGTAGATTACAGTTGGAGTAGGTAATTTCCATTACTGTTTCTTGGATAAGGAAATGCTTTTAAATCCTCTATTAAAAGCATAATAAATGCCCGAAAGCATAAAAATTAAAACCTGCTTCTTTCACTCACTTTTACCCTAGAAATACAAATTTGCAAAATAATATAATTTAGAGTTTTTTTAAATGCATAGGAAGCCATCACACTGAAAACATTCCTTATAAGACTAAAAGAAGACAGGGCTATACCCTGTCTCAAAAACAAAACAAAACAAAACAACAACAACAAAAAACAAAAAAATAAAAGAATTTGTCAATTTTCATTCAAAAAGAAGAATATCTAGGAAGTAATAGGATCCTACCACTGCATATTTCACAATCAAGCTTTGATTTTTCTATACATATTCATACTGAGAGCAATGCAAGACCACAGATTCACCCCTGAATGGGCAACTTTAGAACCTTCAAAGTCCCCAACTTTCATCTTACCAAGTCATGCTTGGCTTCTAGGAAATACCAGATGGGAGACCAAAGAGAGGGGAAAGACCCCATCAAAATCCTACCAAAGCTAATTCATTTGGGGAAAAAAAAATTCACTTTTTTCTTGGCTAAAGGAATTTGGTTTGGCTTTCCACATGACCCAAATTCACCAGATAATTACCCGTTTTCTGTTTCTCTTCATGTCATTTTGGTCTGGCCTTTGAATCCTGGGTGTACCCACAGTCCAAGGAATTAACTGAAAATTTCCCCTGACATTATTAAACCCATATACCATGCAGTTTATGGCCTGCTGCAGGACCCCAGCTTTCCAGCACCAGGAAATATGCTCTGGATATCAGCACAAGCCCCAAGTCAGGTCAAGGGGGAAAAGATTCTAGAATTGTCTAGATGAGGTCACAAACAACTTGAGGGCAGAGAGATATGCCTGTATTAAGCACCATTTCCCCCTGTACCAACAATGCTGGCAAGCACTAGAGAGAGTTCCAAAGTTATTTAAAGCTTCTACTAATCAAGGAACAGAAAAGCAAATGAATAGCCCCCCAAGACATTAAGATAATGAAATATAACTTCTATTTTGGTTATTATAAAAGCCTGTCAATTTCTCACTTGTTAAATTACACACATGCACACACACATACACACACATGCACACACACACATGAGCACACATGTGAATTTGCTCTCTTGTGGCTGAGCAGAGATAGCAACATGGCTAACCAGAAGTTACTCTACTTCACTATGTAGAAGATATTGCTCTAGCAAAGTCTTCCCTGTGTGTTAACTCATTTAAGCACTGCAAACCCATGTGGCAGGAATTAATGATCACACCATCTGGAAGATAAGAAGTCAGGGCCCTGAGCACCTCTAAAACTTCCTCAAAGTTTCCTAGCTAATAAGGGGAGAGAACCAGGTAAAGACAGTCACCTACTCCAGAGACCAGACCCTTATTGAGTTTGCTCTGCAAAGTCCTAAATTAAAACTTAAATGATGGCAATGGTTGCTATACACAACCCAAGTGCCAGGAGCTTCATTTTTACATCCCAAGGGAACTTCCAAAGACTAACCCTGTGTTTTATAGTGTTTCCTTGTGCCCTTGGGTGCTGAAAAGAGAGATATGACTAGTAGCCCATATGGAGCTCAGAAAAATCCAGGGTATTGTTTCTGCTGAAAATGTACGATTGACATGCAAGCAGAGGTTTAGAGAATTCACAACAGCAAAGACTGTGAAGAAGAGCAAACGTGGCTCTGAGTAGGTCTGCTGCTCCAAAGGGAACACCAACCCCACGCTCAACAGTTCTCCTTCACATGATCCTCTTATGTCTGTCTTCCTCATCCGAGTCCTCAGCCCACCACTTCTTTCCCTCTTGCAACTGGAGGATCACCACTTACCTAGAGAGGGGATGCCATAACCTGGTCCTTCTCTTAGTTGTCTGGTTTTATGGCATAGATCTAAAATGCTCTTCTGGAAGATCTTGACCTTTATTCTCCAAGATCTTTTCTTCTCTCCACACAAAAACCTGCCTCTTGCCAACTAAAGGTGAAGTTCTCAAGTCTATGCTCCTCTTACGAGACACTAGAACCTCTTATACTAACTTCTTTTTGCTTTTCTAATCTAATAGTCTCAGCACCTTAAAGCAAAAACGAATGCCATTCACAAAAAAAGGCTGTACACAGAAGCCCAGGATTGTCATTTCTGAGATGAAAGCCTCTCTTCCATGCCAGGCAAGTCTACCATTTTGTTAAAAAAGAAGGAAAAAAACGACAGATCATAATCCATCTAACTCTGTTCCATTGTGCTTGCTTTGTTTTACATTATTGCTTCCTACCCAAACTTCCGGAAGCCATCATCCAGCATGGACTGTTTTGCCCCCAGTGGAAAGGAACCTTGAGCCTTCCTTATTGTCCTAGGATTATCATACACTTGCTGAGAACTTGAGCTGGCCACTGCATGGGATGATCTATCCCAGCTGCACAATCTGTGGGACAAACATCCCACACACTATTTATGAGGCAATTATCATGGGCCATCCGCTCTCTGGGATGGTGTACTGGATTGCCTCCTGTGACAGAATCCTGAGAGCCAGGGTGATTTTTATCCCAAGTTTGCAGGTATATAAGCTCAGAATTTTAATCAACCAGGTACTGTGTTAAGCTCAATTTCAAACCTGTACTTGTTCTTCAGAACTCTGTGTAACCCATAGCTGCCTTGTACCGGATACATTTTTCTGCATGCATACTGTTTGTGTGCATTTATATTACTGTGTAACAACTAAATCTTTTATAAAAGAGATGGATGGGGAAAGATCAAATGAAGTAAATCTATGCATGATTCTAGACAAGGAATATCTGATAGTTAACCATCAGTCTTGGGGCAGAGTCATGGGGATCTCCTCATCCAAGAAGATCTGGGCAACAAATGTGAGGAACAAGCAAATTCTCTTTGGTTGACCAGTCTGGCTTGATTACGATGATGGGACAATTTCTTACCCCGTTAAGATGAGACCAGTGTTGCAAAATCTTAAGAAGAGGCCAAGACAGGGACCACAGGCTTTCTGGCAAAACTTTGGTTTGCAGTGGCTTCTCATGCTGAAATGATAAGGCAGGGAACTCCAGCACCGAGGGAGGGAGGCCCAATTGGGAAATACACAATGAGCCACATGCAGACCCTTGTATCCCTGACGCAGCAGAATACTCCCTTTGCTCTGGATGGCAAAGTTGTTTTCCCATTGGGCATGTGGGAGAGAGATGACGCATTCTCTGACAGTAACTGCGAACAGGTGGGGGGAAACAAAGGTCACTTCCAAGAGGCCTGTTAAAACTTTCCCTTTTCAAATTCGGAGGAAATAATACTCTGGCTGCCCAAGTGAAAACCTATCTGTTGCTATGAGTTCAGTGCACACCTTGCTTATCCACCCAAAACTCTCAATGAAAACTGCAGCTGTTATTTGTATATGCTCAAAGACTCTCCCACAGACGTGGCAAAGGAACAAAAGAAAGTAACCCTGGGCTGGTGGCTCACCACCTGCTACTGGGCTGCATCGTGGTGGAGGTCAACTACATTCATACAGAACTAGGATGATGGTTTCTTTCCATGGGCACAGAGCTTTACAGTTTGTGACCCTCTTTAGTACTACTTTTTCCACACATGCTCCAAACTCAAATCCGGTGCCTTACCTTTCTCGTTATGAACAAGAGATACAAAGGGCTATTTTTCTGCAGCATGAACATGGCCAAACATTGCAGAGAATTTGAAATGATGTACTATTTGCTCATTACAAAGATGCCAGGATTTTCTGCTCAGCAAACTTCTTCATCGGAACAACAATGCCAAATACATACAAACCCTCTTCCCATTCTGGGTCAGGCTACAGTCTCTCTCTCGTTTTCTTATTGACTTACAGGAATTATTTGGACACTTCTTGGTATAAAATCTTTGTCAGGTGTAATTTGTGGAGGTCTCTAGCTGTAGGTTGGATCTTCAATGCATATAGCATTCATTGACTTTAGAACTGAAAAATAACGCTAACCATTCTTCAGTCCGACTTGCTCATTCACACACAGTTGAAGAAAATGAAACCAGAAAGGAATTCACAGAGCTGCTAGATTCAGGATACAACACACTTGAGTTTCTTCTAAATGGTCACTAATACTCTGCACTAATGAATTCTTGACTTGTAGTCAAGCAATTCACACATAGCACGGAGGAGGGATTTATGTATTCAACAACATGGATGAGTCTCCAATGGAACTACGTAGTGCGTAGCTGTGTAGTTCGTTCAAAGCTAGGCAACAAAACTATGGAGATAGAAGTTAGAGTTCTGTCATTTGGAGAAGACAGACACTCTTAATAGGTCATTAGGGCATAAATGAAGTTTCCCACTGTGTGACACACTATGGCATTTTAAAAGATTTGTTGTGGAAATGTCTTGCTGTGTAACTCAGGACTTCTTGGAACCTGCTAGCTTCCTGTCTCAGCCTTTCAAATGCTTCAGTTATAGGCCTATACTAACAATCCCAGCCTTAAAACAGATTGTGAGTTCTAGAGGAACTCAGAGTTATCTAGAGAAATAGAACCATTAACCTGAGTATGTATTATTCAGAATATTTATAATTTTGCTGTACAAGGTATGGGTTGGATAGTCTAACAATGACTATCTACAAGCTAGAGAGCCTGAAACCTGATAGGAACTCAGCACTCACAGTCTGATGTGGAGGCCTGGGAGAGCCCCCAGAAAAACCAAATATCCTCAGCCCATTTTGAAAGGAAGAAGCTGCATTCAGGAGCCAATGAAAGGTGGTAGCCTTAGCAAAAACAGCAGCAGCATAGATGCTCTGACCACCAAGGAGCAAAGATGAGCAGATCAAAGCAGCCCTGTCGTTCTCTGAGACATCTTTATATGTGAAGGTCAAAGAGAAGGTACTACCTACTCTGAAGGAGGGCTCTCCCCGGTTACTTATTCTCCCAAGTACCCTAATGGATCCCTCCAGAGCCACGGCTCTTGGTTGATCCCAGAACCAACCATGTTGACCACCAATTAACTGTCACAATTTGTATCTTAACTTGTGAGATAGTTCTATGGATGAATACATAGCAGTAAAAAAATTCTCAAGTACACACTTAAATTTTGTGTTTTATTGTATATGTTAAATACATTAATATAAAATAAAGAACCACGCAAAATAGATTTAATTCTTCTTGACTACTGTGACAGATATTTAGCCAAAAAGAATAATTCTGGCCCTCAGATGACTTTTAATCTGAATTATTCTTTCTGGCTGACTTTTTACTATTACACAAACCAAGACACTGCCAAATCTCTACTACTTTGAATAATCTGACTTTCTTGAGCCAGCTGTGGGATGGGCTCATTGACCTTCAAAATCTCTCCAAACTTCAAATTTTTGGGATTTTTTAAAAAAGATGCCAATATGCATAATCTCTGAGTGGAAAGAAGTACCAGAGATTGTCTGGTTCTCATCTCAAGTGTTATAGGGAACTGTAGTGAGTGTGGGGGCTGAAAACAACCTGTCCAAGGCTGTGCATACAGCATTTTGTGCAATCTTCAGACTTCACCTCTCATCCATACAGCAGATAATGCTTAAGTGTCTGCTTTGTCTACTCACTGAGTTGGATACATCCTTGGGTTCCCAGACTCATAAACAGCAGAGATAAAGATGATCAGTGCATAGCTATGCAAGAAGACTAGTGAGCTCGTCCCCCACACACTGAAGTGAGGACACCAACAGACAGGTTTTAAGTCCAAATAGAGAGGACTGAGCAAGGTCAGTGAGGCAGAGTGATGTAACTACAGCATGTCTTTTCCATACTCAACCACAAGGCCACCAGAGTCTCTTCTTGTCCCACCATTCCTGGTTCTGGGACTCTACATTATCACAATTGCAGATGATAACTTTAGTATCTCATCATGCAACCTAAAATTATGTGAGCCAGAATGTCTCTATTTTGTAAATTTCCACTTCCATGTTGATGAAAATGCTAAGCAATGTCCTTTTCAATGAATTAAATCAGTGTGTCAGGCTAATCACTGTAGCTTTCTTTGAAAATGACTACAGGTATGATACATGATACATAATGTAGATTTGAAATGATTCACTTGGCTTTGAAAGAATATGAGAATATACACAGGCATAGAAAACATGGTCCTACAATAGTTCTGCCACTAACTATCCATGTAACATTTTCTCTGAGCAGTAACTTCTTCTCTCTGGGTCTCTGGCCAAAGGGATCAAGATGGATCAGCACATAAAAGTATTTTTATGAAACCTACAGAGCTAAAGAAGAGGGTAGGGGACAGAGCAGACAAAAGGAAAGGGGATAAAAATTAAGAACACTTAAGAGGGGGTGGTATGTTAAATTCTCATCACTGAGGTCTACATGATGAATTACTACATGGAACCTACAGGTATGCCTTACATGACCTCTCACCTTCCCTCTCCCTTACGCCTGTACCCATGATGTAAATGGAACTCCCTTGATCATCTTGGACCACAGCAGCTCCAAAGCCTCACCCCAGGGTGGTGATCATCCACTGCCCTGTACTTCATCATGTTCCACACTCACCTTGATTTTCCAGAACAAAAGGTTGGAGGGGATATAATTCATCTGCCCAAACTCCCCAGTGCACCTCACTGCAATCCTCACCAAAACACATGTTTCTGTTTCTGAATCTTATGCATTTGTTGGATTTTATGATACTGAGCTTGGAGACTGAAAAGAAATGTGTATTCTCTACCAACAACAACAACCTTCCAGAAGTCTTGCCTTCTTGATCCTTGGTCTACCTCAGAGTTTACGCAGATACAGATGAAGTTTCTACAGTGGGTGCAGAATAGATTCTCACTGTATCACTGGAGAAAAAAAATAGTGTTGAGAGCAATTACTAGGATACATCTGAACCCACTTCATTGAAAGATACTTGAATATCCCTGTCTCCAATATGAGGAGTACACCAGCCGGATCTGGTCTTGTTTCCTGACATGACTGTGAAAACTAAATAGAAATTGAACTTCCTAGGAGCCACTTTGTCTTCTCAATCATCTGCAAATCAAAACCAAACTCCCACACATATACTCAAAGAATTTCATGAACTCGTTACACCCTCAGTATAATATGTAGCAGGTCTCCATGAACTGGCTTTGCATCTTAAATCTGCTTCTGTAGGTCTATAGTTCTTCTCCATGTTGGATGCAGTAGAAACACCAGAAGAACTTTGAAAATCTAGATGCCTAGGTCATGGCACATAATCAGTAACTAAGAAGCCCTGAGGATGAATTTCTTTTCTTTTCTTTTCTTTCTTTCTTTCTTTCTTTCTTTTTTCTTTCTTTCTTTCTTTCTTTCTTTTTTTTTTT
>NW_022196910.1:15509864-15578514 GCF_008632895.1 Mastomys coucha
TCAGAAATCTGCCTGCCTCTGCCTCCCAAGTGCTGGGATTAAAGGTGTGCGCCACCACCACCCGGCTATTTTGAATTTTTATTAGATATTTTCTTTATTTACATGTCATATGATATTTCCTTTCCCAGTTTCCCCTCCAAAAAAAATAAAAAATAAAATAAAATAAGCAAACAAACAAACAAAAAACCCTGTTCCCTCCCCCTCCCCCTGCTCACCAACCCACCCTCTCCTGCTTCCTGGTCCTGGCATTCCCCTACACTGGGGCATAGAACCTTCACAGGTTCAAGGGTCTCTCCTCCCATTGATGACCAACTTGGCCATCCTCTGCTGTACATATGCTGCTGGAGCCATGAGTCCCACTATGTGCATTCTTTGGTTGGTGGTTTAGTCCCTGGGAGCTCTGAGGGTACTAATTAGTTCATATTGTTGTTTGTCCTAGGGGGCTGCAAACCCTTCAGCTTCTTGGGTCCTTTCTCTAGCTCCTTCATTGTGGACCTTGTACTCAGTCCAATGGATGGCTGTGAGTCTCTGCTTCTGTATTAGTTGGGCACTGTCAGAGCCTCTCAGGAGACAGCTATATCAGGCTCCTATCAGCCAGCACTTGCTGGTATCCACAATAGTGTCTGGATTTGATGATTGAATATGGGAAGAATTCCCAGTGGAGCAGTCTCTGGATTGTCCTTCCTTCAGTCTCTGCTCCGTAGTTTGTCTCTGCAACTCCTTCCATGGGTATTTTGTTCCCAGTAAGAAGGAATAAAGTATCCACACTCTGGTCTTCCTTCTTCTTGAGTTTCTTGTGGTTTGTGTATTGTACTTTGTGTATTCCGATCTTCTTGGCTAATATCCACTTATCAGAGAGTGCATACCATGTGTGTTCTTTTGTGATTGGGTTACCTCACTCAGGATGATATTCTCCAGATCCATACATTTCCCTAAGATTTTCGTAAATTCATTGTTTTTAATAGCTAAGTAGTACTCCATTGTGTAGATGTACCACATTTTCTGTATCCTATCCTCTGTTGAGGGACATCTAGGTTTTTTCCAGTTTCTGGCTATTATAAATAAAGCTACTATGAACATAGTGGAGCATGTGTCCTTATTACCTGTTGGACTATCTTCTGGGTATATGCCCAGGAGTGGTATAGCTGGGTCCTCTGGTAGTACTATGTCCAATTTCTGGAATAACCGCCAAACTGATTTCCAGAGTGGTTGTACCAGCCTGCAATCCCACCAGCAATGAAAGAGTGTTCCTCTTCCTCCACAACCTCTCCATCATCTGCTATCACTGAGTTTTTGATCTTAGCCATTCTGACTGGTGTGAGGTGGAATCTCAGGGTTGTTTTGATTTGCATTTCCCTGATGACTAAGGATATTAAACATTTCTTTAGGTGCTTCTCAGCCATTCAGTATTCGTCAGTTGAGAATTCTTTGTTTAGGCTCTTTACCCCATTTTTAATAGGGTTATTTGGTTCTCTGGAGTCTAACTTCTTGAGTTCTTTCTATATATTGGATATAAGCCCACTATCAGATATAGGATTGATAAAGATCTTTTCCCAATTTGTTGGTTGCCGTTTTGTCCTATTGACAGTGTCCTTTGCCTTACAGAAGCTTTGCAATTTTATGAGGTCCCATTTGTCAATTTTTGATCTTAGAACACAAGCTATTGGTGTTCTGTTTAGGAAATTTTCCTCTGTGCCCATATGTTCAGGACTCTTCCCCTCTATCTTTCTATCAGTTTCAGGGTATCTGGTTTTATGTGGAGGTCCTTGATCCACTTGGACTTGAGCTTTGTACAAGGAGATAGGAATGGATCGATTTGCATTCTTCTACATGCTAACCGCCAGTTGAGGCAGCACCATTTGTTGAAAAGTGCTGTCCTTTTTCCACTGGATTGTTTTAGCTCTTTTTGAGGATGATTTCTTATTGACCTTCTTGGATACTATAGTATACACAGATAGATAAGCATTGATTTAATTACTTTATGAACTACCAAGATGCTTCAGGGGATGGATCTAGGTCCTACACATGCGTAACAGGCGTACAACTTGGTCTACATGTGGGACTCCCAACAGCAGGAGCAGGGGCTTGTCTCTGACCCTGTTGCCTATCTTTGGATCCCTTACCCCAAACTGGGATGCCTTGTCTAGGCTCAATAGGAGAAGATGTGCCTAGTTCTACTGCAACTTGATAGGCCAAGGGAGTTGATATCCATAGGATGCCTCCCCTTCTTTGAGGAGAAAGAGAGAAAAGGAGGGAGAGGAAGCTGCAATAGGTGTTCAAAGTAAATAAATTAATTAATTTAAAAAATCTCAATTAACAATTACCAAGGTACAGGATGTTATGGTGCATACCTTTAATCCCAGCACTCACAAGGCAGAGAGGTAAGCCAATCTTTGTGAGTTTGAGGCCAGCCAGTACTACAGAGGAAATTCCAGAATAGCCAGGGCTTCATAGAGAGACCCTGTGCCCATTCCCACACACACAACAAGTAATCTTAGTGTTTATTGTTATTAAAGATTGCTAAATGCCACTCCTGAGATTCCAAATCACTGTGAGGTGGGAATCTGTAGTATTAATTTCCAGGAGACTCCCCAAGGAATTATCATGGTGATGGTCTAAAGGTCCCCCCAGGAAAAGCCCTCTCCCTGTTGCCTCAGAACACCAAGCATTCTGTCTTCTTGGCTTTCCCTAGGCTTTGCTCTTTGATGGAATGTTTGCTCCTCCCCCTAACCTCTGAGAGAACTTCTGATCTCAACTGTAGACTCCTCTCAGTGACTTTTCCTGACCCTTCCTGGGAAGAATTTACCACTCTCTGTCTGAGTTTCCATGGCAGTCTGTACATGCTTCTGCTAAAGCATTTATCACATCATCATATTATTACTATTTCTTTATGTGTCTGTCACACCCTTTGAATGATATTTTCCCTTTTCATCCAGCCAGCACCAAACACATCACCTGAGACTTAACTCAATCTAGAAAATGTTTATTGAATTAAGTGAAATTGTTTGTGGGATTGGTCATTGTATCTCTCTCTCTCTCTCTCTCTCTCTCTCTCTCTCTCTCTCTCTCTCTGTGTGTGTGTGTGTGTGTGTGTGTGTGTGTGTGTGTGTGTGTATGTAGGCTCCAGATGCTGGAAAGGGGCACAATAAAGATCCTATTGCAAAAGAAGATAGTTGGCCACAATGTGACGGTGTGGAAAAAAAACCTGGACTCGGGGTTAATTTCACCAACCCAGAGTATGTATCAAAATGATCAGGTTTGTTTCCTAACCCCTGTAGGGTCAAAGATAGCCATTTAAAATTAAAAGTAGATATGAAGCAAGACCAACAGCCACGATGGATAATCATAACACCTGGGCATTAATTATTTAAAGTTAAAAAATAGAAGAATGAACCAAAACCTAGACCTACCATCACAAATTAGACCTGCTAAAATTCTCAATGAGAGAGACTCGGGTGGTTATTGTGCTCTCAGGTTTATAAAACAGCAAAGTCAAATCTGCAAGTGTTAGCAGTGGTTAAAGGCTTTTAGTGCAAAGGAGCCTATCGTCTTCTGGTATCTTCACCCAGTGATCTGCCCTGGCTCGAATAAGTTGTTATTCTCATGGAAAATGATGGAGTTTTAAAATTGTAAGTGATGGTGGCCAAGGTTACTCTCAGGTCACAGGAGGCTGGGTCTGGCTTTCCTCTCCTACCTTCATGAAGACTCCTGGAGCTGATACAAGGATGAAGACAGCATAGGAACATTGAGGAGATGGGGACACGAACAGAAGAGAGACTTCGGGTGAAGGGTTGTGCTGATAGAGTGGACAGAACACAAGGAAAAGTCAAAGCTAACCATCCCTAACCCCAACAATGGAAAGCTCTAATTCCAGCCACATTTAAGACTCTGGGAAGGGGAAAGAGTCTGAGTATTATTATCTCAAATGTGTTAGGTCACAGATTCCTATGCTACTTCTGACAGTACTTGAAGGTCTGGGGAAGTCCCCAAATCCACCTCAAGTTAAAATTTTACCACCCTTGAAATAAAGTTAATGTCTGCAGAATCCAAACCAGATTTTCCATGGAGCAGGATGGCCCCTCTCATGTTGTATTGTCCTGAGATCAATAGATGATAACTTATATAGCCTTGTGGGAAGCTAAGAATGGATGAATGCCAAGACACTCAACCGCACTCTCATGTAATGACTAATATACATTAAAGTCAAAACACTCAAATACAAACTCAGTTAAAACTCTATTATTCATTGATTTTTGTCAAAAAGAACACCGGCTGTATGCCCAGTGCCATCCTAGTTATTAATCCAGTATTTGGGGTACTCTCTCAGAATTAGACACTATCAAAGATCAAAGGAGCCAATCACAAGCTAGCTGGAGGGGACAGCAGGCAGAATACAATGAGACATGTCAAATCCCCCAAACACTGGTGACCACTGATAGACAGACCTGTTGGTTGGAAAGTAAAGAATGAAAAGAACTTGCTATCCTGCTGGATTAAACAACCTAACTCTATATTTACAGACCCAAATGTGAAGCATAAGCTACCAGCAATGAAATGTGCACTCTAAGTACAAACCTCTCAAGGCCTGGAAAACCAGTGGAATTCCTGGGCCAGTTCTGAAGCAGGCAAATAATCTGGGTAACACAAAGGGGGAAGGAAGTCCCTCAGTCCTGAAGGAGAGGAGCACTAACCCTATACCACACATCACTAGAACCAGCAGTATGAGTAGTACATCAATTTCTGCTCCTATAGGGGATGGGTGAGAATCACTCAAGGTAAAAGCATATTGAATTCACATAAGTTGCAACGGTGCACCTTCCATTGCTACTAGGATGCATCATCTTTTCAGTACCAAGGTGTGAAAATATAAACGGATAACTCTAACTTTAAAACCTCTACCTCAGTGCCCAGAGTTTTTATTGGGGTTTCATCATTGATTGATTGTTAGGTGGGCAAGCAAAAGCCTTGGGGCATGCTTCAGAAACTGATATGCAGAAGCAAAAGACACCTTCATCAGGATGCTGATATATAAAGCCCTTCCTAAAGCATACGTCCTGCACAGTTGAGCTTGGCACATAAATGTATGATTACAACATGTCAGTTAAAATTTCTAAGGACATCTGAGATGTAGAAATACATACTATTTGGAAAAATGTTGAGAGGGAGAGGGAGAGGGAGAGGGAGAGGGAGAGGGAGAGGGAGGGAGGGAGGGAGGGAGGGAGAGAGAGAGAGAGAGAGAGAGAGAGAGAGAGAGAAAGAGAGAGAGAGAGTTGTTTTTATAGAGTTAACAGAATAGAGTTTTCCCCTCTTCTCTGGCCTCTGAGAAGGAAGGCTCCAGGTGATAAGGAGCAGGAGAAATAGGTAGAGACATTTTCATATTCTGTATCATAAAGTTGCACATGAGAGGTGAGGAGGACACAACATCTGTCCCAACACTGGGAGTAACTGGAACCAGCGGGACCAGGAACACAGGAACTCCACCAGCCCAGTGGCTCAGGTTCCTTCTGGTCCCACAACACCCAGAGGAAGCTCCACTCCCAGGTGATCTAACACACCCAGAATCAGAGGTGAGGAGGACACAACATCTGCCCCAATACCGGGATAACTGGACCAGTGGGACCAGGCATACAGGAACTCCATCAGCCCAGTGGCTCAGTGTTTTCCAGTCTGTCTGGGCTGGTGCCCTGAGCAGACCTTGGAGCTCCACAGCCAGTCCCACAACACTCAGAGGAAGCTCCACTCCCAGGGGCTCTAACAAGCCCAGGGTCACAGGATCACAGAGACAGCTTGACTCTGAGGAGTTCTGACACAACCAAGATCACAGGAAGGACAGGCTCCAATCAGATTAAGCAAGGGCAGGTAGCACTAGAGATAATCAGATGATTCGGGGCAAGCGTAAGAATATAAACAACACAAACCAAGGTTCCTTGTCATCATCAGAACCCGATATTCCCACAATGGCAAGTCCTGGACACACCATTCCACTGGAAAAGCAAGATTCAGATATAAAATCACTTCTCATGGTGATGATACAGGACTTTAAGAAAGACATAAGTAGCACCCTCAAAGAAATACTGGAGAACACAGGTAAACAGTTAGAAGCCCTTCAAAAGAAAACACAAAAATCCCTTAAAGAACTACAGGAAAACACAATCAAACAGGTGAAGGAAATGAGCAAAACCATCCAGAATCTAAAAATGCAAATAGAATCAATAAAGATATTAGAAAGAGAGACAACCCTGGAGATACAAAACCTAGGAAAGAAATCAGGAGTCGTAAATGCAAGCATCACCAACAGAATACAAGAGATAGGAGAGAGAATCTCAGGGGCTGAAGATACCATAGAAAATATTGACACAACAGTCAAAGAAAATGCAAAAAGCAAAAAGCTCCTAACCCAAAATATCCAGGAAATCCAGGACACAATGAGAAAACCAAACCAAAGGATAATAGGTATAGAAGAGAGTGAAGACTCCCAAGGTAATGGGCCAGTAAATATCTTCAACAAAATTATAACCTAAACCTAAAGAAACCTAACCTAAAGAAAGAGATACCCATGAACATACAAGAAGCCTACAGAACTCCAAATAGACTGGACCAGAAAAGAAATTCCTCCCAACACATAATAATAAAAACACCAAATGCACTAAACAAAGAAAGAATTTTAAAAGCAGTAAGGGAAAAAAAGGCAAGTAACATATAAAGGCAGGCCTATCAGAATTACACCAGACTTCTCACCAGAGACTATGAAAGAGAGAAGATCCTGGACAGATGTTATACAGACCCTAAGAGAACACAAATGCCAGCCCAGGCTACACTACCCAACAAAACTCTCAATTACCATAGATGGACAAACCAAGATATTCCATGACAAAACAAAATTTACACAATACCTTTCCACAAATGCAGCTCTATAAAGGATAATAGATGGAAAACATCAACATAAGGAGCAAAACTACACCCTAGAAGAAGCAAGAAAGTAATCTTTCAACAAATCCACACAAGCCTAATTCCACCTGCAACAACAAAAACAACAGGAAGTAACAATTACTTTTTCTTAATATCTTAATATGAAAATTAATATTACCAACATATCCTAATCAATTGAAATCCAAAAACATGAGGAATTAGAAATTTATTGACTGTCACCCAATGGTCTCTCTAATTTGGTAATTGGAGAAATAGGTCCAATATTATATAATCTATATACACTTTCAGCTTGTTTGTTCATGACGGTGTCTTGCTGTGTACAACATAATGATCTTGAGATCTTGTTTCTCCTATCTCAGCCTCTCTATTATCAGTATTGTTTATTTCATGTTTTTACAGTATACTATGGTTTTCAGAATAGCTTACATATTTTAAAAGCATTTATATACCCAAAAGTAATGTAGACAATTAAATTGGGAGGGGACTTGTAAGAGAACAACAAAATGTAAGACTGAATGCTCTGCTTGACATTTGTAACTCTTGTATCAAGTTACCACAGTAAGAGCCAAGGTCTTAAGCTCTACTAAATACAAAACAAACAAACAAACAAAAACACTTTATACATTTATGTTCATTTAAGAAAATAGTAGTATGATGTATTATTTTGAAATATACAGTTAATACATTAGTAGTTATTTAAAATTTATATTAAGAAAAACATGTATTTTCAGTATTGCCATAGACAAGCATCTACATAAGACTGTTGTTAAATTGATTGTTTTATATCAAACAACTTTTATAATACTCATTTTTATTGTTATAGTATTTTATAAATTTTAAAGATATGATAAAAAAGATATTGTAGGTATTGAAAGGGGGTCTCTGCTAGGAGTTGGGGTACAAAAGGAAAACAAGAATGTGATTTAATTCTATTTACTTAAGATATGTTTTTAAATGTTAAAAAATTCAGATAAATTGAAATCATGTAACTTTTCTCATTAAAAAAGTACAAAAAATAAAAAATAAATAAAGTGTCAAGCTAAAAAAAAATAAATAAATGAAGATGCACATGTCCTCCATATTGTAAAAAGTATTAGCACATGCATGTTGTTACTACCTCAGCACTCACATCACTAATGGTCTGTTAATTCTGAGTTAACCCCACCAGCCCAGATGTCTCAGAAGAGCAGTACAACATTGGCATCAACACAAATTTACATTTCTAGGAGTGACTGTGCCCAAACATCAACAGGAAAAAAGGGTTGCGATGTATGATGAGGAGAGAGAATAGACACTAAAGATCTCAAAATGTGGCTGACCACCTGCAATGATTGACTGCCTTTGCCTCCCCTAACACATGAAATCTGCCTGCTAAAGATGAAATGAAAGATATATTTTCATGATGTTTACCTAATATTTTCTCAGACAGCAGATTCATTGGCATCTACCAATGACTATTAGCAATGAGCTACAGCATTTTGATTGCATAAACTTTCAGGGTGATAGTTTCAAGTTTGTACAATGACTCCATATCCACTGTTATTGTAAATCCAATGGTTATCAGAGTTTGTGATGAGACCAAGGGTTTCCATCAACCTTTTCTTCACAATATGTTTCATGATGAGAAGTGAAGATGGATAGGAGGTCCCAATAGTACACAAAGCATCTAAAATATTGACAGGTGTTGAATTTGGCAGTACATACAGGGGAAGAGAGAAATGGGGTAGTGGGCAAGGAAGGAGAAAACTTCAAATCCTGCCTGTTTTATGGTTCAAATCCTGCATTGCTTCTCTTTCCATAAAGAAGATTGTTTAGTTATAAACATTAGGAAAACAACTACTGACTTTAAAAAAACAAAACACTTTGGGAGAAAAATGTCTTTGGGAACCAGAGGCGTGAAATCATGCTTAAATGATATATATTTGGGATAGGTGTTCAAAACTGATCAGAGCTCAGTTGACACTGATAGATATGCCACCACCACTAACATAAGGGGACATTCATTCTCATAACTGTCCTCTAGCCATTGCTTCATTTTTCAAAATCTGATGGAGCTATTGTTTCCACTGCACATCCACAGAGTGGATCTGTGTGGTCCCTGATTCTCTGTGTCACCAGCTTTCTCTTACATTTGTGTTTATTTCTCTTACTTAAAGTCTTGCAACAGTCATCAGGCTGGAAGGATAATATAAACTTTATAGCATGAACCAAAGATCATGGAGAAATGGGTGATGAACGAAAAACAACATTTGGTTTGGTTTTGTTACCGTAAAAGAAGTTAATTTAACCAACTAGTAGAAGGGTAATCTTAACAATGTTGACTGGTGTTTACATGAAACAAGTCACCGCGCAATGATAAGTATTCTGTATTCTTCACAGGGTCAAAAGTTCAAAGATGGAAGGAAAAGGAACTCAAAAACTGAAGGAAAGATTGCCTGGTTTCCCAATGCGAGGATGGGAGTCTTGTGTCCAACACTGAGGTAAAACAACACTGGCAGAGGAAGCAGAAGAGACTAAGGAGAAAACGGGATACCATCTGCCCCATATTCAGAAAGCTTTTACTGGTGCCAAGTGTTCTGAGACCTGCCGCCTAGTTCTGTTAAACAACTCCGTGTTGGTTCATTACCACAGTTTAAGAAACTGTGCTCGGAGAGAGCTGGTGACACTGAGATGGAACTGACCAACAAGAGCTGCAATTACACAAAACCACCAAACATATGCAGCCGGTGCTAGAAGCCTCATTTGAAAGCAGACATTCTGAGTCATTGTGCTGTCCTGTCCACTCTTCAATCAGTGCCTTCCATTAAGCAAAGCTACTTGAAAATCAATTGGCAAGAAAACCTGAGAAATAGTATTCCCTGTAGTACTGATGACATGAGCTTTTCAAAGGGATCCAGAGATACAAGAGCCCACGACATGAAGTATGTTGAGTTTGACCCTCTAGTTCGCAAACGTCTTTAAAACCAGTTCTGGAGGCTGGGAAGGCTATGGAAAAGTAGGAGGTACTCAGCCTCTCCCAGTCCTCCTGGCTAGAAAAAGAATCACCAATTCATGTGCAGTGTCTGCTGATTATTTTGTAGCCTTGGATTGAATCTGAAGTGGATGCTGTTTCAACCTTGTGGTGACCACACTGGGCTCTGAGATGATGTGGTAGGATGCCAGAGAAGTACCCCAGTGTCCCCTGTCAGGACTTGAAAGTCCTGAGAACCTACACATTGGAAGTGTATCCAGTCTGATATCTTCCCAAGTCTAGGCTAAGATGTGTTTCTTTCTATTTGACTTGCATAAAGTACATATATGTATTGGGCTCATTTTCACAAATTCTTTTAGCCATCCCTATGTAGGGTCAATGGAGGGTTTAGAGGCTTTACTCTAAAAGAGCCAGAGTCCAAAAGATCATTCAGAAGCTGGAGGCTGGAAGATGGTACACTGCAGATAGCTCTGGGGCTATTTGTAATTTGATGCTAGTTCCTTCTCCTGTTAGGGGCCTCAAACATGGAAAGAGTCAGCACTCAGGTGATTTCCAGTAAACCTTCTCCCCACCTTAATTTGTAAAATAAAGGCTAGAACCATTGATTGGGCAGTGAAAGGGAAGATGTAGCTCAAAGTTGTTTAAAAAAACAGAGAGAGAGAGAGAGAGAGAGAGAGAGAGAGAGAGAGAGAGAAGGAGGAAGAGGAGGAGGAGGAGGTAGAAGGAAAGCAGAAGCACATGGCCTGGAGAAACTGCAAGTTATAAGAGGCCTCATAGATGGGGAAGATGGTAGTGTAGTGGTAGATCTAGGTGCACAGCTTGTATTCTTATTAATTGGGTTGTGCTTTCATTGCTGGGGCATATTTGGGTTGGAGATTTACCACAACAATGAACAGGACAGTCTGTTGAACATGCCAGTTTGGCAAAGTCAGAGAAAATTCATTTCTTTTCAGCAAATTCTTTGATAACCTCACACGAAACTTCCTTCCTTCCTTCTGGAGCAAGAACCCCCAGGATTACTGTGGCAATAATGAAATATGAACCACCCAGCTTGCTAAAGGAAAAGGAACCCTTTATTGGAGGGAAACGTATGCCAGATGTAGTCTTGGAACTTAAGACACACTGTGTCAGCAACTCATGGTACCCCAACTTATAGTAGAGGGAAACAGTTCAAACAAGGAAACTTCAGAGAGCTGCATTCTTTACTATTGAGTAAAGAATGAGATCTGAGAGGCAACAGTATCCAAGCCTTTCCCAGAAGAAAACATGTGTAAAACCTTATCCAGGAGGAAGGGGAGAAGGCAAAAGGAGGAATTCTTGGTATCCAGTGATCCAAATCACAAGTATCAGAGTCCCTTACAGTTGAATCAGGACTAAATCAATAGGCATACATAAAGATTACAGGGCAGAAACCGGAGGATATCTACCATTGTTCTTTCCCAAATACTATGAGTATTATCTTTGTATTATCAGTGACTCCCTAGTCCCAAACAATGGAGAAGCTGAGGCAAACCAAGAATCACCTTTATGTGAAAGCAACACACCTAGCCAGATCTCCTGCCTCCTCTGCCTGAGGGCTTTGGTAGGGGTGGGGGTGGACAAGGTACTGACTCTCCTTCCCGCTCAGTTCTCCAGCACAGGATACCTCTCCTGTGCCTTCTCCTACCCTGATTCTCATTGCAATTCACCCTCTGAAAAACTAGGCATCAGCTCTGGACTAAGTTCTTTACCCACTAATAGGGAGTTTCAGGGTCTCAATTTCCAGAGTTGACCAGGAATGCCATCTGCTGGTAAACTTTTCAGGACACACAGCCATGAATTCTATAAAAAGAAAAGGTTTATTACTGAAGTATGGAGCAGTGCCCTCCTAGCTATCCCTGTCACTGAAGGCTCCATCTGTCTGCTGGTCGCCGACATGTACTAGCACCAAAAGCTTCTGCCTGAATTGTTGACTGCTGTCAACAAATCTGCTCATATTTATTGGTCAAAGCAAGCGGCATACCCACATTTTGTGAGTTGTGGGGAAATGTGGAATTACAATGATCATTTACTAATGTGTTATTTATCATAAGGACCCTGGGTAAGTAAGAGGTCTGGAAATACAGATGAATAACTCTACTGACTGCTTAGTCCCAAGTTCATGGAATTTCCTTGTGCATCTTCTCACCCCCCTAACTCTACAATTTGCTCTTGTTTGTTTGCTTTGGGAACAAAGCCTGTTAATTTACAGCAATGGTTCCTTTAGAGCTACTTAAGAGACTCGGTTTCAAGTATAAACTACACAGGCAACATTTCATACCATATTAATAAAATCATTGTTCAACTAAGAAGTGGGAAATAAAGACTCCATGACATAATATATGCAGAAACTCATAGCATATTTACTAGGTACAAAACAAGCACTCAATAATTGTTAGCTTCCTTAAACATTTCAGACTCCAATTAATCTTTATATGAAAAACATATCCATCTCCATAACTGCCAAAGACCATTGAATTCCAGAAGCATTTCTGGCTGTAAGACTCATTCCTAGACACAGAACATACTGTAGAACTATGATGAAAAAATAATAATAAATGGGCTGGAGAGATGGCTCAGTTGGCAGAGAGCTTGCCATGCAGACACAAGGACCTCAATCTGAATCTTTATACCTCCATATAAAAAAGCCAGATGTGCTGATATTCAACCGTAGCCTCAGAGCTGGAAAGGCAGATATAGCAGATCCCAGGGGCTCACTGGCCAGTCAGCCTCATCTACTTGGTGAATTATAAGTCGGGGAGAGACACTGTCTCACAGAACAAGGTAGATAGCAACTGAGCAGCGACACCCCTTATTGTCCTCTTGCTTCTGAATACACTCATTCACACAATGAACTTTGTCAGAGCTCTACCCACGACAAGAAAGTGTGAGAAGTTAGTTCTCTGAGTCACAGTTATTTTCACACAAGCTCTTTCCCATTACCTAGACTTTTTTGGATATTTCTGATATACCTACTTGTCACTATCACCCCTTCTTTTACAGTTGTACGTTTGTTCAGAATTGGACATAAGGACAAGTGGAAATCAGTAGAAGGTTGTTTTCTCCGGAAGAAAAAACAAAACCACATGGGCATGCTGGGGTTTTCCTATTAACTTCTAGAAAGATAGAAACAGCTATTCAGTGACAAAATGAAGGAAGCCCTGCATGACAGTGAGCCAGACTAATCAGACTGTAGATCTTGGAGGAAACCCATGGTATGAGAGCAATTCCCTTTGAGAATCTGGAAAACAAACAAGGGCTGTGCCAGTAATATAATTCTGCTCACCCTTTCTCTGATTCAAACTAGGATAGAAAGGAATGCCAGTCTATTAGTCTATGAGGGGAAAAGCAGGGATATTGTTTATCCATCTCACCCACAATGGAGACACTTTGATAATGAGAGATTCTCCGTGACTTTACTCTATCTTACTTTACCCCAGATACGACTACCTTCAACTGAACCTTTTCTTCTTTGTTTTGCACTATGAAGAAATGCTTGCTGGTGGAACTTTCTAGACGGATACCCTTGAATGCACTTCCTGATGAAGTGGGAGATGAGCCAGCTGCCAGGACAGATGTTGAAAGCACTGGGAACAAGTAAGGCTGATTGTAATAGCACGTTGCATAGGCTGAAGGAGCGTTCTGGTCTTAGAGGCCCCAGAACAGTGTATAGGTGGCATCCAGATAAACAAAGCCAAGGCAAATGTGGCTCACAACACTGAGGCTCACTTGCTAATACGTTACATGGTATTTGAACACTGGAGAATATCTCCTGAAAAGAAAAGGAGACAGTATCATTGGGGAAAACTGAAAAATTTTTGCCCCCAGACTTTATGACTGGCAGTTTAAGTGAGTTGTATAGGCTGTGATTTCAGTCACAGAGACGACTGACTCCCAGGCAAAATGTGATTTGTTAACTCCTTAAAGACACTGTCATCATTTCAAAAGTGTAAAGGTTTTTTACTGTCTCTAAAAATAAGGGTTTTTATTCTTTTAAAATAAAAATAAAGGCCACAGTATATCACTATCAAGTCACTAATGCCTTATTGAGATCAATGACTACATTAGACTCCTCTTCCAGAGTTATCAAGATCCCATAAGAAGAAAGGTGTCTCACATCTGGAGGGATTTTATAGTAGATAAAAACTGATTACTCACTGGTGGTTCAGTCTCTATGAGCCCCTACGGGCCCAGTTTAGTTGATTCTGGAGGTTTTCTTGTGGTGTCCTTGACCTTTCTGCCTCTTCCAGTCCTTCTTCCCCTCTTCCACAAGATTCCCAGACCTAATGTTTGGCTGTGGGTCCCTGCATCAAATATGTCAAGGTGGGTTGATACCATAGGAGGTCTCCCCTTCTCTGAGGAGAAAGGAAGGGAGTGGGGTATAGGGAGAGGTGAAGAGGGTACTGGGAGGAGAGGATGGACAGAAAGCTCTGATCAGAATGTAAAGTAGATAAATTAATTAATGAATGAAAAAGAAACCAAAGAACTGATTACTTTAGACTTAAAAAAACAGAGGTTGGGAATTGTGCTACTGAGAATATGATAGAAAAAGAGAAAAAAAAGGCAAAGATAAAATTAGACTTTATTCCATCTTCTTGTGTAGGAAGACAGGTACTGGGGATTGTCTCCCACATGTTAAGCAACGTTCTGCCCATGGCTGATGACGCAGCCCGATTTCATGTTTTGAATGTTTTTGTTTGCTTCAATATTAATTGAATAATTTAGTTTTGTCTTCTTAAAGCCGGGAAAGTAAAGGACTTGGAATAAGGCCCAGAGACAACTGTTTCAGGCCAAAGATGAAATCTTGATAGCTAACATTGTCATCTTCTTTTCATTGTGTATAATTGAATAGAAAATCACCTGGTGCATGGCAGATGGTAAGTATATCATCGTGAATAAATAAATGAATAAAACTGAAGTTTTAAAAAACAAAACAATCTTTGCTTTGAAGTAATCACATGATAGATTGTGTCCTTACCCTAATCACCCCCATATTGCTCAAAACACATGCAAGCCATACTCTAAGGACTGTCAAAGCAAGTGGAAAAACCAAATTGAAAAGCAACAGTCTTCCCTGTTACTGACATAATGGATTTATTTACTTATTTTTTAATTGTGTTGCAAGTTTAATAGTGGGTGGCTTTTCAGGCTAGTCTTTACTCTTCAATCAAAAGTTACATATAGCTGAGCATTCTGACACACATCTTATAATCACAGAACTGAAGGGGCTAGGACAGGAAGAGGATGAGGTTAAGATCATCTGGGAGCTACAGTGCAAGACTGTTTTGAGAAAGAGGGAGGGAGAGAGAAGAAGAGAGAGAGAGAAACAGAGAAACAGAGATAGACAGAGATGGAGAGACAGAGAGAGAGAGAGAGAGAGAGAGAGAGAGAGAGAGAGAGAGAGATATTTTCTTATGTATGTCACAAGAATATCTAAAAAAAAGAGTCTCAGCCACATCAAAAAGTTCTAAGGAACTGTTTGGCTAATTTTGGACCCTTCCCATGTAACTTCTGTAAAGGTAACTTTGAAATGTTCTTATAGAAAAGAAAATGGTAATTAGAGGATTTTTATTCAAATTGTACTGTCACACATAAAGCACATCTCACTCACATAAAGACAGTATTTTACAAGTAGATGCCCTGCTAGAATACAGCACTGTTACATACATTGCCTTTGTGATGCTTAACTCCTAGTTCAAGATCTACATTAGCAATGGATGTTGCATGTATACAGTAAGGATTCCAAGCAGTTACCTTAAAGCACATGTCTTTTCCCCAAGTTCTTGAGTGTACTTCCACTTCCTACTATTTCCACTTGGATATTTGCTATTTACCTCAGATCCACATATCTAAAAATAGCACTGTACCCTCTTACCTTCTACATAGCTGTGACTGGTTCCTACACACACACACACACACACACACACACACACACACACACACACACTGCTTACCCCAGTAGTTAAAGATCTAGGCAGCTTTCTACCCTCCATGCAGTCAGCCCTGACTCCATCTATCAGCAAATCTTGTGGTTCCAAGCTACCTGAAAAATCCAGCTTACCCTCCATTTCTTGTGGAGTTATGTCCTCAAAAACATCAGAAATGTCACATCAAAACTTCACTTAAAGAACCTACACTAAGAAAATAAAGTCTAATTCAACATCTCTTGATCTTACATTACCCTGACATTAGCCTATATCAAACAAACATCACCCAACACAAAACAGGCTTATTTTATAATAAATTACCAGAGGATGTCTTTTATAAAAACATAGGCACTTTGTAAATATGATAACATTACAAAAACCCAAAATATAATACCTGCCTTCCCAAAAGCTAGCTACACGGTACATTGTCAAAGTACAGTAATAGTTCTTTAACTTCACAATAAATTAGTTTTTAAACCAACTGGGGACTGAAGTTTTCTACCATTGCCCATCATTGGAGAAAATATCTCACTACAAACTACTTACCCAGGATAATGACCCAATATCAAAAAATTCAAAGTGAGTTTTTAAAGAAAATGTTCCCTTTTGTATAACTGAAATGCTGAAATATCATAAATTGGACCATCACAAATAAGAGAGTATCTGCATCCCCAACCTATTCTGGTCCCTCCTCTCCATCACCCGTGTGAGCAGCTCTTAGGCTAGTCAAGTTGAAACATAAGATTGACCATCACTCCAGTTGAATCAACAAATGTCATTCACAACACGATCTTCTACAGGTCACAGAGTTCTAAAGTTGACAGTAGACATCACTTATGTAAACACAACCATTGGGTTAGATGAATGTATCCAAGGCGCAAGGTTACTAGTAGTGAACCTATAATTAACTATTAGCTGTTCTAAATAGTATGAGTCATACCATCTCCAGAAATAGACCAAACGCATCTTTGAACAGAGAAAAGATGATCTAAAGGAGTTTATATATATTATCCTGGCCAGCCTTGTAATAGGGCAAAAATGGACTGATCCTAGCACCAACCAGCTGTCCTTCTTTACTCTCTCCTTTTAACAAATGCAAAGCTCATTCTAAAAGAAACATTATACCAATTCAAAGCTTTTTTTTTAATCAAATGCCCATAATTATTTTAACTATGTAGCATAGTCTGCACACAGCCAGTGATTAAGCCAGGCCACAATTAAAACAATCCCGTGAAGCTAATGACAAATGAGCTAGACAGACAGCTATCCTTTGCTCGGTGTCTGAATATTATTCTATTCTTCAGACATCATTAAAAGCTTCCAACATATTTTTAAATCCCTGGCTGTCTGAGGATTGGTGGGGTCAGGGAAGAATGAGCAGTGACAAAGAATGGGAAGGAATCCTGAATGAAATTTGGGCTGTTCGGGTAAGCTTTTCATCATGAGAGAAGAAAGTAACTAAAAATGCTTCTTGGGAAATTTTCCCCTCTTTACAAAAACTGGTGAATTGGAAAGCCAGGTCGTTTGACTGGAGCTTTTCAGAAAGTAGAAAGAAATGGCTGATATTTCCCCCATTTAGACAAAGTTCCTGTATATGTTCCTAGTCAGAAAAGATGAGGGCAAGAAGAACTGATCTAAAGTTTGATGTTAAATTCTCAAGTTCTCTGCAATTACCTACACAAGGTCATTGCTGTCATTTGCACGCATACATTTCCATTATATGAACAGGGTTATATATTATTTTTACTCCCAATGAACTGCAGGAAAAGCAACACAAAAGCCATAAGGTACACAGCAATAAAGATGATACCCGCATATCAAAAAAAAAAGAAAGAAAACACCAAAAGTAGTTATAAGACGATGCAAACTGATTTTTCTCTATTCTAGTCAAAGGCTGCTATGGCTAATCATATAAATGAAGTCACTCTGAGAGGGTATTCATGAAAATAGGGGTTCAAGATGCACAGTGAGCATCCAGTTAGATCAACTGTTGCTGGGATTTCTTTAAAATCATGCATCCATGGGTTGGCGTCTAGCCCAGTGTTAGGGCACAGGCTCACCACAGATGAGACCCTGGGTTCATGCTCCAGTACCATATACATACATATACCAAGGGAAATGGGACACTAGGATATTAGACAGGACCATTCTGGGCAGCAATGCAAGCAGCCTGATAATCCCTCAGGGTGATTGTGATGGCTACTCCAGCTGGAAGTCCACTGCCTTTGCATTTTAGCATGATGATTGGCAGAAAACTATGAGAACTTAAATATCCCGTAGGTATGTCAGGCCTTCATTTCATCTACAACCAGCCTTCCCATGTGGTATAGATGTGAGTACATCAAGGAGGGCAATGGTTATACCCATCTACCAAACCAAGTCAGAGAAGGAAACTTTTGGGAGTGTCAGTCAAGGAAAAAACTAAGCTATTGGGGAGGTGAATTTAGGGTAGCATCATATGTTGAATTTTTAGAACTAAAGAGTAACAAATCAAAAACTTTTTTTTTAATTTTTCTTCTTGTTTTTGTTATTTCTCAAGACAGGGTTTCTCCGTGTAGCCCTGGCTGTCCTGGAACTCACTCTGTAGACCAGGCTGGCCTCGAACTCAGAAGTCTGCCTGTCTCTGCCTCCTAAGGGCTGGGATTAAAGGCATGTGCCACCACTGCCTGGCCACCCTAGGCATTCTTAAGAGAGGATATTGTACTGATATTATACATGCTTATTCAAATAAGCAAAAATGCATTTTTAATAAACATATGGTTGTGGTTCATGAGAAGTAGTGGTCTTTGGGTGCGTTTTATCCCTACCATCTCACTCAGCCATCTAAGTTATCTGACAACTGACCAGACACTCTTTGACTTAAAGGCCTTGACTCCCTAAAAGACATGAGCTTCATTCCTTCATATCTGTTCATCCAATAACATAAACCACGCTTCCCTCACATGTCAATCATTGGGCAAGAAGCTATAAAATCAACTCCTGGTGTGGCATCACCATACCTGAAAACAGGAATACTTAAACATGAAGAATACTTAAGCACTAACCTACAGGAGAAGTGAGCATGGGGTAGTATACATGCACCAGAGGCTCCATTCTAGGTCAGTGATCAGGGTACTGAGAACAATCTAGTAGCATCAGGATATAATCTATAAACGTCAAACCCAAAAGAAACCAAGCCAACTCGGCTAGGAAAATTCATTTGCTGACCCAAGAGTAGTCATGATCAGGATTCATTTGCTGGGGATTGGTCAATGGCAGGAGGATTAGGAAAAAATACACAAACGTAAGCAACCACCTGAATTGTCTGATCACTGACTGCTTTCACTGGACTGTTACTGTGAATCTGTGTGTCTGTCCATTCGTACATCCTAGATGACTGATGTCAAGGCCTCATTCTTTCTGAGCATCATGCTACCTAGTTGTTTCTTTGCTGCCAAAGTGATATCCAGATTTTGTGCAAACCTACTCTAAGCAACTACAACAACCATAACTGAGGAAGTTGATTTCCTTAAGAAGCCAATGGAACCGAGTTGCCAAAAGAGTTTCCAGGCGAATATGCCTGGAATTTAGGGTTTTTTTTTTTTTTTTTTTTGATTTGTGTTTCTACAAACTCTGGGCAAGCTGCCCTACTAAAATTACCATTAAGTTGAATTTACGACCAAGTAACGCTGCATTTCTCTCCTTAAGGACAGATCTTCTCTATCGGTCTGGGCTTGGCCATGATCTATGTGGGAAAACAGTAAATCAACAGCCCTGCTATTTCTTCTTTATGTGTGTGCCTTGGGACTGCAGTGGGGGGGTGGGAGCAAAGCAGTTAAGGTCTGCTTTGGAGATCTGTGTCTCAGGAGGACAGAAGAGTCAGTCTGAGGATTTGTTAAAGGATCAGCAAGATAATTGATAACCAGTGTGCTGGCATGATTCTCTGATTGGAATGTCTTTGAAGCACTTTCCAAATGGTGTGGAGACTAGGGGTATTCTTAAGCAGAGACTGAGTCAGATGACCTGGGTGGCCTTCCACCTGTGAATGTTTGGGTCATATACTTTACTTTAGTGACCCACCATCTGTCAAGTAGGTAGAGTAATGGCCCTGGCACAGATGGAGCAGCACAGAAAGCACCAGGAAACACCACGCAATAGTTGGCATTTATTTCTATGTCTTTCCTCAACTTTTTAATTAAAATCAGAGGCAAAAATAAAACCTGATTTCAATTCTCAATCTCAAGTTAAGATACTGTTAGCTTTTTGTTGTTGTCTGGTTTTTGTTTGGTTTTGTGTGTTTGTTTTGTGGTACTAGGGTCAATGCTGGACTTCCCGTATGCCACAAATATACTCTGCCACCAAGCTAAATCCTTAATCTTCCCTTCTCCTTAATCTACGGTCATGCCAAATTCCCCACAGAAGTCCTGAAACAGCTCTGTCTCGGTGGGAATACCCCAATGATGTTCTCTGAGGCCTTACTGTTGTTGGATGACTTCCAAGGCCAATTACCAGTGACCAGTGAGTTGCCACTACCTGGGAGTTCTTCTCCAGGCACACCTCTCCACTGGAGTCTTAGGCTTCTTCACAGCATGGAGACCGACTTAGACAAACTTCCTAAGAAATCATTTGTCAAAGCCAGTTTCTTAGGATGTAGTTCTAGGTCTTACCATTTCCACTGCCAGTTTCTGGGCTATCTCTTCAGAAGCTGCTTCAGCCATGCACCCAAAAAGTTTTATTGATCAACTGTTTTTATTAATCAAATGTTTTACTGACCTCAACTTCAGGATTGTAAGCAAGACTATTCTCTCTGGTATGTGTGCTCGTAAAATCCAATGTGTTCTCACATAAATAGAAATGATAGCATTCACTTTTGAAATTAATCTACAAATAATTCTCTGCAGACAGGTACTTTCCCCTGTAATTTAGAGTGCCCCAAACTCACAAATAATGAATGGCATACAAGATGACGTGAACCAACTTGATCTTACATAGTTATCTGTAAATACGTGTCATAGTATCATATTTAGTCACTTAGTAAATAAATATTCATCATTGCAGCATCTAGTAGACCACGGTAAGCTATGGTAATCTATGGTAATCTATGGTAAACTATGACCACTTCCTTCCTTCATCATTAAGTGAGTGGTAATCTCAGACCACAGTCTGCCCAACAGAATACTCCTTAGCAAACAAGGCTCGAATTCTTTGTATGTATAAACTCTTCCCATGGGCTCTCTGTTCTCTTGTGTGTCTTGTAGGCACTACTACACACTTTACCATAACAGTATAAGAAAATTCACCAAAGCTTCCAACTGGACAAAGTAAACATCTTGATTAAGCAAGGAGGCACTAACAAAGTTCTGAACATCAGGCCTACACACTCTGGGTGTGTGCTTAAGATGTTAAGCTCTGAGGTTATTCAGTCTCTCAATTTTCTTCCTCCAAGGACAGCAGCCTATGTTTATATTGATCTACAGTGACAAACATTACATGATTTTCCCATTTACTTCTTTCTTGTAAAACTCCTTCCTTCAGCATACTTATGAGAAATGAAAGGGAAGAATAACCCTAACGTATTCATATGCATTCATGTAAATATTCATAAGTATCATCTACATTTAACACTTCTCTGTTTTCCTTACCTATTATCTGGGGGCATGATTTGTACTGTTTCAGATGATGTCTTTTAAAATATTCCCTTGTAAAATATATATTAAAAATTAAGCTTCATGAAGTTTATAAGGTAACAACTGAAGATCATCTTCAATTTTTCTCTAATAGTATCTCTAGAAGTCTTGCAAATAAATTGATAGATGCTCAGAAATCAATCTAGTTTCCCTACATAAAATATATCACATTGTGCTAAAATAAAGGCACATTTTAAAAAGTAAAGGTTTAGACACATTAGGAAGAACACACTGTTGTCAGTAAATGAAGAGGTTTTATTCGATCAATAATCCATTGGCACAAATAACTGAGAGTTAACTAGAAAAGCCAGGAATTAATTTTGAAAGAGATGAAACAATGATTCATACTTGTCGTGAAAATCAAGTTGAAATAAACATTGTTTAATGTCTAGGATGGTTTTTATTTTTTGGAATTGCATCTTATCCTTTCAAAAATGTAAGTGTTCCAGGGTGTGTCCACAGCTGCTCTGATTCTTCGAGCAAGAGCAAGTTGGGAGTGTCTCTCTTGTACACATAAAATCTTCTTAAGGTATTTTATATGCATTCAAGCAGATCATTATTTATAATACCTTACTATAAACCATTTCATAACCCAGATGCATCATGATGCATCTAAAAGTTGAGGTTTTCTGTTATGTTGTATCTGTAAGGCATGGCAAAAACAAAACAAAACCAAATAATATAGACCTAAATTCCAGGGTTCCTGTGGGATGTAAAACCATGCCAGGAACTTTGATAAGGTAGAGCAGGTTGAGATCCAGAGACTTGGTGGGCACACCTGAGGCTTAGGTGACTTCCAACTCCCTGCCAGACTCCTGACTTGGAACACGATGTGTTATGCTTCTCACATAAAAGAGACATGGGGCACATAGGCCCAAAACCAAGTTCTCCTTGCTAATGAGGTACCTAGAGGCCCCAAGGGCTTAGCCAATAAGCTTCCCTTCCCAGACATCGCTCTCTGCAAAAGCTATTTAATCTCAAATCCACCCTGAGAAGTGAGGTATGGTTTTATGAATCTATTTTCCACCATGACAATAAACTGTTTGGAACTGTCTCTCTTCATAGATCCACCGTGGGGAGCCATGGAGAAGGCCTTTACCTACAGAGCCACAGCCTAATCTCCTGTAAAAGTCCTCTCTGAGCTCCCAGCCACAACCTCCTCCAAACCTGCTGCCTCAAACTAAGGACAAGCCTGAGCGCTCCCTTCTCTCCTGCCACCATCTCTCCCCATCCCCAGGCTATACACTGTCTCCAGCCCTAGGGCCCCTGACTCCATTCTCTGCTCTCCCATGACTCCCCCTGGTGCCTGGATGTCCAAGAGTCTGAGAATCCCATGGCACCAGCCATGTCTCAGTTCTGGCTGTCCCTCTCCTCAAACTGCACTTTCCCACCCCCAGCATGGTGCCTCAGTGCTTCCCTATGGCCTAGCACTCACCTGGCAGTGGGCTTGGGATAAGCACAGTCAAAGTCCCTGCTTCCCCACTCCCCAGTCGGCCATGCCCTGTGGCCAGGACTACAACCCTACTTATTTTTATAAAATTGTTTGACACTGAGACCATTTCTAAACACTGTTTTTTAAAAGTCAGATTTATGACTTTTGTGAATTTAACAACTTACAAATGAGACAAAAGAAGCTTGGGGAATAGTAGTGGCTGTCAAAGGTCATGAGCTGCAGGCAGTAGAGATTCCTTGGGATCCAGAGGGCTCTCCACCGTGCTCCCAGAATGAACTCCTTCCACCACTTTAATGTCCCACATTTTAAATGAGTAGCTCAAAAGTGTAAGTCAGAGGAGGGGCTTTGTTTTCCTGGATATGTGTCAGGATAAAGTGAAGTCGAGGTGGCAAATAAACCTATTCCACCCTCCCCTATTCCTTTAATTTCTGAAGAAGCATTTCCAGTAAGAGCAAAACAGCTTCTGTGTCTATCGTACAAGGCAACAACTCTATGAGAATTATAAAAGCAACTGAATAAGTCCACAGACTGTGAGTCCCTAAGATCACAGGCAACAGAAGCCAGCGGTGCAGCACAACAACCATTCCAGAACTACAGGGTTGCCTCGCAGGGGGAGGCAGGGACCATCATCACTTCAGCCTCAGGTCCTTCAGACCACATACCCTCCCTTCATTTGTTCACCATTGCGCTTTCCTACACTCTTCTGCTAGGTTCTTCCTAGGCCTTTGACAGCCTATCTTGCACTTCATTTTCTTGGCGGTGAAGCCAAATTCACGCATATTAATTTCATCCAAAAGCTCTAATCACAACTGGAACTAAATTGCTAATGTCGTCATATCATTGTTAATACTTGCATCTCACTTAAGTATTGAGCTACTGAAGATTAAGAACTATCTCATGTGTTTGGTTATGTTTCCATCGTCTCAGTTAAAGCCTTATACATAGAGCATGGGTGTATACTCTTCTTTAACAGCACTTGAAGTCTTAGCTAGAGAAGTAAGGCAAGATAAAGAAATGAAAAGAAAAAGAGTACAAATAGAAAAGGAAGAAGTAGGCCATTTCTGCTAATGTCGTCCCCATTGAGTCCTAGTAGCCTCTCATATCTCAGGTCTCTGGGACTTTCTAGAGGTTCCCTCTGCCGGCTAACCTCCACTGCTGCATATTTTGATTCATTCTCCAGTCTCTGTGTATCCTTCATGTCTGTCCTCATACCTGATCCTGCCTCTCCTTTTCCCCTTCCCTCTCTCCTCTCCTACCCAATTTCCTTCTCCCTTTGCCTCCCATGATTATTTTGTTCCCCTTCTAAATGGGTTTCAGATATCCACACCTGGGCCTTCCTTTTTGTTAAGCTTCCTACAGTCTGAGTTGTATCATGGGTATTCTGAACTTCTTGTCTAATATCCACTTATCAGTGAGTACATGAATGCCCTTTTGGGTCTGGGTTACCTCACTCAGGATATTTTCTAGTTCCATCCATTTGCCTGCAAACTTCATGATGTCCTTGTTTTTAATAGCTGAGTGGTATTCTACTGTGTAAATGGACCACATTTTCTGTATCCATTCTTTGGTAGAAGGACATCTGGGTTATTTCCAGTCTCTGGCTATTACAAATAAGGTTGCTATGAACATAGTGGAGCATGTGTCCTTGTTATATGTTCGAGCATCTTTTGGGTATATTCCCAGGAGTGACATAGGTAGAGCTATTTCCAATTTTCTGAGGAACTGCCAGAATGATTTCCAGAGCAGTTGCATCACTTTGCAGTCCCACCAGCAATGGAGGAGCATTCCTCTTTCTCTACATCTTCACCAGCGTCTGCTATCACTTAAGCTTTTGATCTTAGCCCCATTCTGGTTGGAGTCAGGTGGAATCTCAGGGTTGTTTTGGTTTGCATTTCCCTGATAATTAAGGATGCCGAACATTTCTTTAAGTGCTTCTCAGCCATGCAAGATTCCTCTGTTGAGAATTCTCTGTTGAGCTCTATACCCCATTTTTTAATTAGGTTATTTAGTTCTTTGGAGTCTAACTTCTTGAGTTCTTTGTATACTTTGGATATTAGCCCTCTATCTGATGTAAGGTTAATGAAGATCTTTTCCTAATCTGTAAGTTGTCATTTTGTCCTACTGACAGTGGATGACATTAGTCGAAATGCCCAACAGTAGGGAGATGGAATTGGAAGAGACCACCTGCAGCAGATAGCCCCCCTACTTGAGGCATGGGGCCACCCACACATCTTCAAAATCTTTAGTCCAGAATTGTTTCTGTCTAAAGAAAATGCAGAGGCAAAATGGAATAGAGACTGAAAGAAAGGCCACCCAGTGACTGGCCCAACTTGGGATCCCTCCTAGGCACGTACATAAAATCCTCACACTATCACTGATGCCATGTTGTGCTTACAGACAGGAGCCTGGCATGGCTGTCCTCTGAGAGGCTCTACGAGCAACTAAGACAAATGCAGATACTTACAACCAACCACTGGAGTAAGGTCAGGAACCCATATGGAAGAGTTAAAGAAAGGACTGAAGGAGCTGAAGGGGATTGCAACCTCATAGGAAGAACAACAATGTCAACTAACACAGACCCCTCAGAGCTCCCAGAGACCAAGCCAAAAACCAAGGTGCATGCATACATGTGCTGGTTCATGGCCCTGGGCACAGGTATAACTGAGGACTGCCTTGTCTGGCCTCAGTTGGAGAGGATGTGCCTAATCCTGTAGAAACTTGATGCCCAATGAAAGAAGGATGATGGTGAGGGTAAGGTGTGGGTGGGTAAGCAGGTGGGAGATCACTCTCTCAGAGTTGGGGGAGGGGGTGAAAAACTCAGGGAAGGGAGGCAATTTGGGAATGTAAATAATAAAATAATTTAAGACAGAAAGAAATCAGGCAGTGGTGGCACATGCCTTTAATCCCAGTGCTTGGGAGGCAGAGGAGGGCAGATTTCTGAGTTCGAGGCCAGCCTGGTCTACAGAGTGAGTTCCAGGACATCAAGGGCTATACAGATAAATCCTGTCTCCAAAAAAAAAGAAAGAAAGAAAGAAAGTAAGAAAGAAAGAAAGGAAGGAAGAAAGGAAAGAAAGAAAAGGTAGAAGTCAAATTATCCCTATTTATAAATGACATGATCCTATACTCAAATACTCTAAAGATGCTACCACAAATCCCTTATATTTTTATATTGTTAATTTAATCTCCACTTTATTATGTTTTGCCCTGATTCTTATCTCTTTCTACTTACTGTTTTTAAGTTTGTCTTCTTGCTTTTTTTTTTTTCAAGACAGGATTTCTCAGTGTATCCCTGGCTGTCCTGGAACTCACTCTATAGACCAGGCTGGCCTCGAACTCAGAAATCCACCTGCCTCTGCCTCCCAAGTGCTGGGATTAAACGCATGCACCAGCACTGCCCGGCCGTCTTCTTGCTTTTGTAAAGCCATGAGGTCCATCAGTTATTGATTTGAGCTCTAGGGCCAGCTCCCTAATATTCTAAGTGTAAGCACTTGTAGCTATAAACTTTCTTCTTAGTACTGCCTTTGTTGAATCCTAAAGGCTCTGATAAGTTGTATTTTCATTTGGAGTCTTGGGTTCTTAAAAATTTGTTCAACTCAAGAATATATTGTTCAATCTCTACACATTTGTATAGTTTCTCTTACTATTGGTTTCTAGTTTTACTCTACTCTGATTTTATAATATATATGAAATAGTTTATTTGTGTGTGTTAAGGTATATTGACTTATTTACTAAGACTTGCTTTATGGCCAAGATGTAATCCAATTTAGAGAAATTTTTATGGGCTCCTGATAAAAATTCATATTTCAGAGCTATGGGGTAAGACAATTCTGTAGATAGTTACTAAATCTATTTTGTCTGTGGTGTAGTTTAACCTGAGTGCAGAACCTTCAATATGGCTAGAGGAAAACAGAGAAAGTACTGAAAGGCATACGCATAAGCCAGCACTTTCTGAAAAGGACCCAAAAGGCTCAGAAAATGATCACAAAATGGACAAATAGGATTGCAAATAGAATTTAGATATATAAGTTAGGTTTAGAAGTCTTTACACCAAAAGAAGCAATCAACAGAGCAAAGAGACCCACACAATAGAATGGAAAAATTCCTTCACCAACTGCACATCTATCGGATGAGAAACTCATTGCTATTTCTAGCATATACAAAGAACTAAAATATAAACCTCAAAAATCATCCAATCTACAATTGGACAAATTAATTGAAAAGATTGTTCTCAAAAGAAAAAATACAGAATTTTCAAAATATCTTTCCAGGCCCTTCAGACTGTCAACATCGCTGTCCAATAAGCAGGTGTCATTTTGATGGGCCAAACTTTGTGTCTTCTTCTTTTTCTCTTGTAGCCTTCACTGCCTCTTTCCTACTGTGTGTTTTTAATGTTTTAACTATAATACGTGATGGGGAGTTTCTTTTCTTTCTATTTGATCTTCTGTAGAGTTTTGTATCTGAATGGGAAACTCTTATTTTTTCCTTTTATTGAAAATAGATATTTTTGAATCTAGTTTATTCTAATTATGGCTTCCCTCCCATCTACTCCTCCAAGTTCCTCTTCTCCCATCCAGATCCATCCCCTTTCTGTCTCTCATTAGAGAAGAAATGGGTGTCTAAGGAATAATAATAATAATAATAATAATAATAATAATAATAATAATAATAATAATCAAACACATCAGAATAAGACAAAATGAACAGAAGAGAAAGAACTCAAGAAAAGGCACAAGATTCATATATAGACCCAAAGACATGCTCAAAAAATTCCATAAAAGCACAAAACTGGAAGCCATAATATATACACAAAGTACCTGAATTGGGGGGCAGTGGGAGGAGCTTCTGAGTTAGGGGTGGTGGCATGTGTTCTCTTCTCTTTTCATCTCTAGGACCCCATCTGGTGCAGACCCATGCAAGCCCTGTGCATGCTGTCTCAGCCTCTGTAAGTTCACATGTGTATCATTCCTTCTGTCTATAGGAGCCCTTGTTTCCTAGATGTCCTCCATCCCCTCTGGATTTTACACTCTCTCTGCCTACTCTTCCATGAGGTTCCCATGTAGGGCTGAATATCTCCAGGACTCTCACTTTCTGCATAATGTCTGCTTGTGGGTCTCTATATTTATTCTCATCTGCTGCAAGAGGAAGCTTCTTCGATGATGGCTGAGCAAAGCACTAATCTATGAAAAAGCAGAATGTCGTCGGGAATCAGTTTATTGCTATGTTCTTTTAGTTGAGCAGTAGTAGTATTTGGTTTTCCCCCAGGCCTCAGGACTATTTAGTTTTGGTTTCATGGTCATTGATCAGGTACAAGTTCCATCTCATAGAG
Source organism: Mastomys coucha (assembly GCF_008632895.1). NCBI lineage: Eukaryota > Metazoa > Chordata > Mammalia > Rodentia > Muridae > Mastomys > Mastomys coucha. Next base: position 15,538,156 of record NW_022196910.1, read on the forward strand.
TGGCCCTTAAGTCAAATCAGATATTAGTAGTTAGTCCCACAGACTTGGTGCCACTATTGCACTAGCGTATCTTGCAAACAGGACCTATTGCAGATCGAGGATTTGTAACTGGGTTGGTGTCTATGTTTCTCCTTTGGCAGTATGCAGAGAATATTACAGTTCCTAGAATGCTAGCAATGGGCGACCCTTTTGATAGCTTTTGGAGATTTTCTTCAACATTTTTTAAACATATGCTCTATGTTTTCATAATGGTGTTCCTCTCCTTTTTCTATACCTATAATTCGAATATTAGTCTTTTTCATGGTGTCCCACAACTCCCCCATGTTCTATTGTTTCTTTAAAATATACTGTTGACCTTGACTGAGTTCATCCAATTCCTCTCCCTTGTCTTCCAGCCCTGATTCTGTGTTTTCTACATGATCCATTCTATTGCTGAGGCTTTATATGAAAGTTTTTATTTGACATAGTGAGTTTTCCATTACCAGCATCATTCCAGTCTGGCTTTTCTTCAGTGAGTTCTATCTTTTCATTGAATTCTACTTTCATATCTTGTATTAACTACCTTATTTCATTCATCTATTTTGCTTTTGTTTGAACATACTTACATTAATTCTTCATCTTCCCTGGATGAAAATTCTTCCAGGTTGTTTTCATTAGTTTCCACATTGCTGACCCAGACTATTATACCCAGAAAAACAATCTGTTAAAATTGAAGGAGAAATAAAAAGTTTTCATGATTAAAAAATGTATTAAAGGAATTTAGGACCACTAAGCCAACTCAACAGAGGATATTGGAAGTAATAATTTGGTCAAAGGCAAGAATAAACACACCCAAGAGGTCATAGGAAATAATTCCAAAATAGTTAACCAAAAGAGGTCTAAGGAAACAGCACAAATCATTTGTCATAAAATGACAGGAATTATTATACAACTTTCAATAATAATTTTTATTATTAATGGTCTCAGTTCCTCAATGCAGAAACACAAACTACAGGGCTGAATTTAAAAATCAATCAAACAAACAAACAAAACAACCCAGAAGATCCATCGTTTTGCTACCTTCAAGAAACATGTCACCATCTAACAATAGATACCACCTTAAGGTCAAAGAAGAGCAAATGGATCTAGCTAACAAGCTGTACCTACAAAATAAACATCAAACCAAAGCTAGACAGAAGAGGTAAGGGAAACCTTGTCATTCTCTTTATAGGAACAACTCACCAGAAGAATATTGCAATTTTAAACACGAGTGCACCAAATACACGCACATCCGATTTCCTAAAAGAAATATTAGATCTAAAAACCACAGCCTGAACCCAAAACAGTAATAGCGGTTGACTTTGCTCTCCCTCTCCCTGACAGACAGGGTCCTAGTCAGAAGGTCTTTGCCAATGTTCATACTGTAAAGTATTTGCTTCATTTTGTCCCCTTGGGTTCAGTTTTGTGTCTTACATTAAGGTCTTTGATTCATTTGGAGTTGATTTTCAACCAGAGTGAGGGATGTGGACCTAGCTTCATTCTTGCACAAGAATATCCAGTTTTCAGCATGTCTATCAAAAATCAAGTGGGGGAGGGGAGAGGCTTGAGCTGATTTCTGAGTACTCTATTCTGCTCCACTGACTACATGTCTGCTTCTATGCCAATGACACAGAAAAAGTAGAGTGCCCTCGAGTTTGATGGAGGTCTTTCTCTCACTTTGGATGGCTTCCACTCAGAACTCAGGGTCAAACATTTCAAGTCATACAAAACTTCCATGGATTCTGTGGACTCTGAGTTCATGTCTCACAAATTCAAAGAACTAGAAGACCAGAATTCTCTTAACAGGAATACTATAGTGATTCTTTCAGCTGCTCAATACATCTCTTTCAATCATACTCTCCAAAATGGAGAAATAACCATTGTATAACCTGCTCTGCAAGCCCCATTCTAACAAACAACAGTGACATTTTAGGTTACACCTATTATGTTAGTGTGGCTGAAGCTCTGGCAGGAGGGTTATGAGTTCAAAGGCAACCTGGATACACAGAAAAAGCAAGACCAGCCAAGAGCTACACAGGAAGCAAAAAACAACCACAACAAAAAGAAAACGCAAAGCCCGAGCATGTATCTCAGTGGTGGTGCCCGTACTCAATCTGTGATTAACCACAGAGCAACAGGCCTTGTTCTTGGGGATTTTACAGAATGGGGAAGATTCAAATTCTGAGTTACAAAAGTAAAGGTGTGTTTTGGGCCATGTCAGCTGAGGACAAATGAGAGTTCTAGTTGTTTTTATTGACAGGCATGTAGGACAGGACTGAGATATTAGCTGCTTACTAGGTACTGGAGTATGTAGTGAGTGGAATTCATCATCTAGTTAACTTCACTTCCTGCTCCCAGGAACAAGAGCCACACTTTCTACATAAATAAGAATGGCCATGTAAAGGGAATCGCCACGCTGCTGCTATTTTTTTTATTAGATATTTTCTTTATTTGCGTGTCATATGATTTCTCCTTTCCCAGTTTCCCCTCCAAAAAATAAACAAACAAACAAACAAAAACAAGAACAAACCCCTGTTGCCTCCCCCCTCCCCATGCTTGCCACCCTACCCTCTCCCACTTATTGGCCCTGGCATTCCCATACACTGGGGCACAGAACCTTCACAGGGCCAAGGGCCTCTCCTCCCATTTGATGATCGACTTAGCAATCCTCTGCTATACACATGCTGCCAGAACAATCAGTCCCACCATGTATAGTCCTTGGTTGGTGGTTGAGTCCCTGGGAGTATGTAGTGAGTAGAATTCATCATCTAGTTAAGTTCACTTCCTGCTCCCAGGAACAAGAGCCACACTTTCTACACAGATAAGAAGAATGGCCATGTAAAGGGAATCACCACTGCTGCTATCTTTTAAGCCCTTGGTAGCATTAATTTCTAATCTTGCCAGTATACAGCCTAACTTCTGTCTTACTATTCTATGTAGAAGCAGTTCAAATAACTGTTTCTATTTTACCTGGTCTATTAAGATAGCCCTTACTTCACTAGTCAGGGATCCAATATGGAGGGTCTACCACCTGTTGATTACACCTTCCAAATATGCTTTCCAGAACCAGGAAAATGACCACAGAATGGGTCCCAGGTTCACTCAGTAAGTCCCCAATGTGACTGGTGATCAAGAATGACATGTTAGGGATCCTGGAATTACTGTCGATGGTCCAGTAATACTTTATATTTTTTCTTCTTTCTTTCTATCAATCAATCAATCCATCCTATCTATCCATCCATCCATCCATCCATCCATCCATCCATCCATTTATCATCTATCTATAGAAAAGGGTTCTATGTATCTTAGGCTGGCTTTAAACTTCTGATCCTCCTACTTCCATTCCCTGTGTGTTGGGATTACAGCCATGTACCATCCTGCCCTGTTTATGTGGATCTGGGGATCAAAATTGGGGCTTCATGCATGCTAGCAAGTACTCTACCAACTGAACTACATCCAGAACCTTCTCTCTAAATTTTATTTACCTTATCCCAATGTACAACACCCTGTCGAAAGACCACCAACTATTTTAAAGGTGTTCCAGATCTATAAACTATCTAACATCTGATTGATGGGCTGTAATTCTGATTTTATGACTGAAATTAAACTTTTTTTTACTTGGCCAAGACTTCATCTGCTTACACAAACAAAGTGTTAACTGAGTTGAGCATTCATCTACTCCACTTCTCGGAACAGTGTACAGCTAGCCCACACCAGAGGTCTATGTGAGTCAGACCATTCTGATTGCTGCTTTGTCTTTGTCTCTGCTGCCTGTTATGCTAGCCACACCCACCTTGTCATTGCAGCCACACCCACCTTGCCACTGGTGATTGACAGCACGTTTGTCACTGCCACCCATGGGTCTAATTACTACCATCACATTTAGGTCTTCCAAGTCAGTTATCACACAGCCCACTGTCATGTCTAGTCTGCAGGGGAGAGCAATCACCAAACCCTTCAAGAATGTGGGGCTCTCTACACAAAGCTGTTTCTTGGTGTCAGTCAGAAGTATGTGTTTTGGATTCTTTCGGCCTGAAAGTTTCATTTGTGGCAAGTGTAACCTAGCTCTCCAAACTCCCCAAACATTTGAATTACTTTTTCTATCAAACCAACACAAATCTGGCATTCCTAGAATATTTTCTGCATTCTACATTTTGTTTAAAGTTTTAGCTAGTTTACTAAACTACCTACAGGTGCCCTTTCTAGTTGTCCCAGGTACAGGAAGTACACAATCTACCTGGTAGTCTCACTTCAACACATTTAAACTGATCCAGCTATATTCCTACTACCATCATTAACCCATATTCTCAATATCCTTCCTTACACACTTTCCTGATTTCTAATTTTATGAATGAGATAATCTGATTCATTTAGAGTGCACCTCTTTATGGGTTACACGCTACACCTTGATTTTAGGGACTTGTAAGGACTCAACTCTCGTTACAGCTATAGACACAATCAGGTGTGGAGTCTAGAGGTATTATCTTACTTGGGAATTGTCTCGGGGAAGTGATTACAACTTTCTTAGGCAAAAAGTAGTTTTCCCTTCTCTAAAGATGGGAAAAGGGTACAGCCAGGTATTAATAGAGACCTCCCTCTGGGGCATCTGTTTCTATTGGGGAGAGAAAGAATGCTTCCAGTAACAGGTAGGGAGGTTGCTTCCACTGACAAAGACATCTGAATTTGGGATTAAATGCCTGGAGCTTCATCAGAGCCTTCACATACATTCCTAATCCAATGTACAAGATCCCATCCTTTCCAGTAAATACGTTGACCTTAAATGGCGGTATACATGCTATAAGAACAGCATTGTAAATTAAGCTCGTAAAGAGGATGAGTGTCTATTCTGACATTCAGCTTCTCCCTCTCTGTAGCTAAGGGAGGTAAAACATAATAAACACAGAAAGTTTCAAGTTGCTTATACTTGCCTCTGTTTTCCTGTTTAATTACTGAGGAATAACCCATAATATAGACTATTTTATTCATCAGTTGAAGGGCGTCTGGGTTAATTAATCATGGTTATGAACAAAGTTGATATAAATATTCATGGACACGTTTTTGTGTGGACATCTGCCTTCATTTCTCTTGAGTAAATACCCAAGAGTGAGTATTTCTAAGTCTTTCAGTAAATATGTTTAACTTCATTAGAAGCTTCAGATTGTTTCCCATTGTAGCTTGCTGTTTGCCTTTCGATCTGGAACACATGAGAATTGTGGTTGCGACACATATATTTACCAGTGCTTGGGACTGTTGGATTCGTTTTAGCAATTCTCACAAGTGTAAAGTTATATGCTATTGTGTGTTTAATTTGAATTTCCTAGTGATTTATGACATTGAAGATGTTTTTCAATGGTAATTTGCCATTGGTAAATCTTAGTTTCTCTCTCTCTCTTTCTCTCTCACTCTCTCTCTCTTTCTCTCTCATTCTCTCTCTCTCTTGCTCTCTCTCTCTTTCCATCCCTTCCTTATTGTATATGTATATAATTTTATAGATATAAAATTAATTCATTTTTCTTGATGAATGATGTTTCAGAAATATAGTCGCCATTATTTATTTAGTAAAAGCTTTGACCCAAATCACTTTTGTCTATTGTAAGATTGTTTTGTATTATGACATTTGGCTGTTTTGGAAATTCATGTAAACATCATCTTAGCTGTGTCTCATAAATTTTGATGTTATATTTTCATTTTTACATCAACTCAAATTTTTTTTCTGAAAACAGAGTACCCCTATGTAGCCCAAGCTCACTGTGGACATGTGACCCTCCTGTGATGGCCTCCCAACACTGGGACTGCACATGTGTACCACCACAATTGGAAATATCTTCTAATTCATATTTTCTTTTCTATTAATAGATGGTATCAAGGTCTGATGTTTAATTTCTAACTTAAGAGAGCTTCAGATTTCTTCCTTTTATTAACTTCTAGTTAAGTGTTCTGTGGTTAGAAGATATACTTTTCTGATTTAATCTTTTCAAATTTATTGTTTATGGTGGTTTGCAATATTGTCTATTTTGGCTTCACCCAGAAAGAAGAGGACTCCCTGAAGCCATCACTGGAGACAACTTGTTATTATATATTATAATATAAATAGTATGGAACTTGGGAAGCAATCTTGGGGTATATTTCCATAGAATTCATCACCTGGGATTCTTTAGCACTAGCCTCCCATTCATTTTGCCAATATCAGAGAGGAAGGAAAGCTGCTTTGAATTTTTACATCTTCCTCCTCTCTGCCTCCCTGTGTTCCTTACTGTAGTTGTGATCCTGAAGTCAGGGCTCCTGACCATCTGTTTCCCCTATTGAGAATCTGCAGCTCACACTGGGCCACACTAAGATCACTCTCTGTCCCTTCCCTTTCAGAAGCAGTCCTGGCTGCCCTGGCTCCCTCAGCATTCTTACATTATTCTTAGGCACAGATCCCTGATTTGCCATGTCTCTAGACAGGGTTTCCTCCCTTTGCTTCTCATTTATCTGGTTTATCTTCTGTACATCTCAGACAATTGATAGGAAGCTTCAAATAATGATAATTGATGACATGTCTGCTTCATTTTGGGTTGTTATTTACTCTAGAGCAATCTAAGGGAGTATTTTTGTACAATTTATGTACTCTCTCATTAACCCACCCCAGTGGAGCCGGGCTCTTATCACATTTCCTTTTACCATCCTTCTAGACATAGTATAGGGTCAGCATTTTTATATGGCCTTCCTTGCCCTTACTTTCCACCCATTTAAGTGGGATCTCCTCTGCTACCAACATGTATTGTTCTTTGACATTTGCACACCTCTCTCCTAGTAAACTGTAATACCCTCAGCATAGTTACACTGTCCATCTTTTAACCCAGGTATCTAATGCATTCTTGGTACACATAGTAATTGTTCAATGAATATATAATCAATGAGTTCTGGAGGAAGCTAGGTTCCTCTAGATCAGAACTATGTATATAATCTAGTTACACTACAAAGTTATGAACACTAATCTATGAACCACAAATTTATGGATTGTCAGTGTTGGATGCCAGGAGAGGTCTCCTCTAATTCTACCTAGATAAATACAGCATTTTGAGATTGAGAGATTCCTTGGCTCATTCATATCCCCTTAACATTACCTTACCTGAATATTCTGCTTACTATAAAACAAAGGTCACAGAGTTGTAATCCAAGAATCTCCCATACAGCCATGGGCACTACCATTCTCTCTGGGTTATGAAGAATTATAGTGAATCCAATAGAAGCTTTCTTTCCCCCAGCTTCTCTAACCTGAAGACATGAGCAGCAGAAGTAAAACTGCATGTCCTGCATCCATTTCTCCTTTCTCATTCATTTTCCATGAACTGACTTTGGAATCTTGGGATTTCCAAACATCATAATAGACCTGAAAACTAAATGCCACAACAAAGCTGCTATTTAAAACCATTTCCCAAGGTTATACTCTGGGAGCTAAAGTGTATGTTCATTCAGCTTGCACCAAACCTACGTCAATCTGCTGTTCCCTACCCCATATGGTCTGGCAAATAACTCCTCCCTTCTCCACAGCAGGGAGTCAACTTCACAGCACAAACCATGAGTCACAATGACAAGGACCAAATGATGTAAACAGCCCATCGCAACTCAGAGCTGGCACAAATTTTGGAACAAGACATGGAAATTCGACAGTTTGTCTTCTCAGACTTGAGTCACCTTCCTCTGAGCCGGTACAGTAGCAGTCAGCTTTTGGTTAGAGTCATTGCTTTCCATTTCACTCTGCTTATTGTCTTCAGTGATGTCTATGCCATAGAAGATATAGCTACAAAAAGAAATGATTCCAGGCTTCCTTATCGTTAACCTGTCCCTTTCCACTTGTCACATTCCAGCCATCTCAAAGTAGTTGGTGACAAATTAGTTAAAGCTCCTATATGTGATGTTCATTTTCTCTGCATTTACAGACAGTTTACGCCAAGAAAATTCCCCTAAACCAGAAGATGACTAGAAATTGGTTTAGTGCAGTGTAATAATAACCAAATGTACTCCATGTGTAAGGGGCCATAGGGAGCATTTGATAATGTTACAGCCCAGGAATGAAGCTAGATTCAAGGGACTGAATGAAGAATGACAAAGTAGAGGAAAGCCAGATCAATATTGTCCTCCTAGTCATCTAAAACATTTAATGCATTTGTTAATGCAGTGATTTCATCTGTGCTGATAGACATGCTCAGTTCCCGTTTTATAAATCATGACTCTCAGGCTCAAAGACAGAAATGAGACTAGAGTCGTATTCCCACTGAGCTCACAGTTAGCACGTTTGATGGGAAGGTTCCCCTCCATACACACTAACCCATTCCTGTCTCTCACTGCTGTGCCCCGCACGAATGTGCAATGTCTTATTTGCCTCGCTCCTCCCTGAATATGTCTTTCCTGCTGTCCTGGCTGCTAATTAAGACTTCACACTCTAATTCCTCCTCTTCTAAGAAGCTTGCTCAATCAGTGTGGCTTGCAAGGCTGAGCCCCTGCTAAACTCTCATGGACTCTGCTTTTCCTTGCTTGAGTGGTACTGGTTTGTTAAGTATCCATAGCTATCTTCCAACTATATTTTTTTCTCAATCAGTCTGCAAGCAGCCCAAGAGCAAAATCTAAAATTTTCTAATTTAGATTTATCTTATGTGTGTTAGTGTTTTGTTTAGATGTAGATACATGCTCCATATGTGTGACTTGTGTCTTAGGGGAGAAGATCTCCTGGAATCAGAGTTAGAGACAGTTCTAAGCCACCATTTGGCTTCTGGGAACTGATCCTGGGTCTTCTGCAAGAGCAACAAGTGCTCTTAACCTCTAAGCCAACTATCGAGCCTCCGAACAACAAATCTCAATATCTTCTGTGCTCTCCTTGTTCTTAAAAATAATCCCAAACTTTTAATAGAAGCATTACATATTTAGTGATATGTAATATGGATTTAGAAAAAAAAGGGATAAGCAAGTAGCTAGAAAAGAAGTGTTATAAAACACATCATACACTTGCCCTATAACTTCCCTGTTACCTACATTTTACATACAATGTGTGTGTGTGTGTGTGTGTGTGTGTGTGTGTGTGTGTGTTTGTGAGCATGGACATCACATTTAGGATGTTTATAAATGTGTATATGTGTATTTGTTTTTAGACAGACTCTTGCTACATTGCCCAGTTAGGTTTTGAGTTCCTGGGCTCAACAACTTTCCTGTCTCAGCCTCCCAAGTGGCTAAAACTGTATTCTTGCCCTATACACACGCAGAGCTATAATCCTCATCCTGAGGAACCACTAGATTGCCATTTGCTATACAACAGTAAATCCAAGATAGTAAGTGAAGTGAAAAGGCTCCGTTTTTCTGCAAGAATGCTCTCTTTTTCACAAGGCAAACCTTCCTCTTGATAAAGAAAGTGTGTTCAGAGAGAGAAGACCCAGAGACAGGAAATGCACTTACTGGTCCTTCTAACTCAGGTAGCAATTATGTTCTTTCCCTGTTGGCAGTCCCTGACCCCTTGTGCAGTCTCATTCAGTTGGTTTGTCTGAAAAGAATTGGTGTACAGGAAACAAAGGAGGCAAGAGAGAGAGATTACTGCTCCTCTGAGAAGAAAGGGGTCCCTGCTCCAGGCCATCAGATTCCTTTAGGTAAAGGAAGGTTGGGCTGCTTGGGTGCTAATTAAAACATTTGTATAAAAGTCTTACAGGGTGAAGGTGATTAAAAGATTTGAATTTCTTGTCCTAAACAGCAGTTTTACAGTATTTTTTTCTTTTTTATTGAAGAAAAAGTTTTCATATTCTCCCACCTCAACTACTCCCAGATCCTCCCTATCCACCCAACTCCAGGCCCTTCCTCTCTCTTTCTCTCCTTAACAAAAATAAACAATAAATAAATAAATAAGAACAAAAGCCCAAGAAACCCCCCCCACACACGCACACACACACAAAACCTACAAAAACCAAAACTAAAGTATACAAACAAAATACAAGACCAATAAGACAAAAGGAAAAAAAACTCAAAGTAAAATGAGATAAAAGGCCTGTAAAAATAGCACTGGGTTACTTTTGCATTGACCAGCTGCTCCTAGTCATGGGGGACCTACACTGAAGTAATGAGTATAAATGAGACTCCATTGGGAAAAAGCAATTTTTCCTTTGTCTATGAGTATAAATTGCACATGGATGCTTAGTGATGGGAACCAATGTCTAATGCCCTTTGCCAGCAGTGGGCACAGGCCTGGTTTGAACCCATACAGGCTTTGTAAACGCTGCCACAGACCTGTGAGTTCATACAAGCATAATCCTGTTGTGATGAAGGCAATGCTTCATTGGAGTCATCCACCATTTCCAGAACGTAGACTCTCTCTGCCTCCTCTTCCACCTATATGCATGATCCCTGAGGGGAGGGGCTTGATAAGACATCACATTTATGATTGAGTGCTCCAAAGTCTCTTACTTTCTATCCAGGTATGAGTTTCCATGTTAGTTCCCATCTTCTGCAGGAAACAAACAAACAAACAAACAAAAAACCCAAAAAATAAAAAACAAAAAACTGTCTCTGAGGATGACTGGGAGAGGCACTGATTCATTGGTGTAGTGGAATGTGATGAGAAACCATCTCCTCTTCAAGAGTCTTCAGTAGTGATCGATGAAACAAACGAAACGGCCAGGCTAAGTGGATTAAACAGACACTGCACACAGTAGGACTGTTGTGGCTTTGATTTTCCTTTAAAAGGAGAGAAGTTAAGTTGTTAGAAAGGCGTTCAGAGGCAAGAGGCATTTACTTTAGGTCCTCCTCAATCCATTAGCGGGCCCTGTTTTCAGAACACAGAGCTACAAAGAGTAGTAAGGTTGGGAAGGTAATCAGAAACACTCAAAGGCAAAATAAGGAGAAAAATAAACAGAGAAAACAGGTCTGACACTCCCCTGGCAGCTGTATCCCTTGGAAGGAAATCATCCATCCTACAGAACTGTGCATCTTCTGTCTTTCAGTTGCCCTACTACATGAATGAGTCCTTTAGATAAATGAGGAAAGCTATTTAATAGGCTTATATACATTCAATAAATTTCTAAGAAAAGATAGAAATTATAAATGTTTTCAAACTGAGAGCATTAAAAAAAAAAATAAGAATCTGTCAAACTACTATATTCCCAAATGGAGATACTTAGGACAGTCATGGCAACCTGCACCACAGACTGCTGTGTCCCCCGAGGAGGAAGCATCTAAGTCCCCACAGGAAGCTTATGCTAGGATCCTTCAGCCACATTCCTCTTTCTTAGTGCAGGCCTAATCCAGACCAGGATGGAATTTCAGTGTTGGTAGATACCCCAAATGCAGAATTCAGAAGATAACCTTATATTTTCTTGCATCATGAAATTATTTTTATTATCAAAGAAACTTCTAAGAAAAAATGGGACCCAAACTTATACTTTAACCGAGCCAATAATATACATTCTTAATCAAGCAAAATGTAACTAGTTTATTGACTTTCTCCTTCAAACCCCCCCCCAACCACAATCATCTCAATGAATAGTGCCAAATAGGTTAGGTAGATCACACATCTAGCAGTTGGTCAACTAATGGGCATTTTTCTAATAGTGCTCATATTTTTATTAACAGCTGTAAATAACATGAAGTTCTTCTGTTCACAGATAAGTACTAGAGAAACCAGGAATGTTAAACACACAGGGGTGTCTCCACAACAAAGGAGACTGTATCTATTTACTACCCAGAAAGCTGGAAATGAATGTAACTAATAGCCTGCCGATCTGTGTTACCTGTAGGGCCAGGACACAACTAAATTCCTCAGACTATTGTGCTTGTTTATCCCAGACTCTTCCTCTTCAGGCCTTTATCTTGAACACTGTTTCTGAATCAACAGAACTCATCTTTATGAAAGAGGCCACAGGTACTTTGAAAAGAGTTTCGATATAAAAATGTCTTAAGCTGTGTTGTGCACACAGGATTAAGTCAATTACCATCAGAAAACCATTTTCCAAAATGTACTGTGCTTAAATAAGGCTACTATAAACTGCCCAGTGTCAGACTCTAGAAGTTTGAGCCCACACTGGTTACTGGGCTGTGTTGAACCAGATTCTCTTCTTGCCTCATTGGATCATTCCTCTGTTGACCATGCTCTTTATAGAGACCCCCACAAATAACATCTTATATCCATTGCATATTTAATGGGATTAATATTTTGAAAATAGTAAGCCAATGGTTTTTCCCTCTGTCACTTTTTAACAATTATAACCTCACAAATAACTCCTAAAACAAGAAAAAACTGGTAGAGAACCTGATGAAGCATCAAAAGTCTATACTCTGAAAGAGTGAGTGAGACAGAAAAAGTATGATATATGAAGTAAAGCAAATGTCAAAGGTTATAACCCATTAACATTTTGAAACCTTTTGTCATAACATTACTCACCCTACCCTGACCAATGTGGGAGGTCACACCAACCCCCCAAAGTTCTGATAAGCAGAGTAATGTTCTCTCCTGGGACACATGGAGTCACTGAGAAGAGACAAATTCTGTCATTTTCCCATGATCACAGCACTCAACCCTATCATGAGAACTTATATGTATGTTTCTGTGTTTAGAACAAAGTACATCTCATGTTATAGCATAAAGTCAAGCCTCACAACAGTCCAGGTGGAAGCAGAATAGGAACATCTGAGAGGGAAGGGAAGATGTTGCACTCAAACATGAAGTATAAATGTAGGTGTCAAAGTAAGCCGAGTGACTGACCTCTAAGTCGTTTACTTAAAAATTTAGTAGTTCTTGCTATGCATGCTCTGTTGGGTAGACAGCAAAACCACTTCATGGATGGAAGAAAAGGAATGTGGAGAGTTCAGGAAACCTGTCCATTTGCACAGGTGACAACTGACAAGATAACAGGCCTAGTATCAGACGCTGTGCTCTTAGTCATGATGCCATCACTAAGGTAGAAGCTAGCAAAATTTCACGTTGACTAGAGATTTCTGGAAAATTCTAAAAATCTCAGGGTCCAGAGGAACTTTTAGAGCTACATCCTGCCTGCAGTCCACAGGGACATCATCCAACCTCCAACAACAAAGGCCTCAATGCTTCTATAGACAACTCAATGAACAAACACTTCTGTGGAGTACCCATTCATTTGGGCTGTGAAACATGAATTTAAACTCTCGTTCTCATGCCTGTAATCCCAAAGAGGAAAATTCATGTCCATGCTGATAATTCTTTTCTGATTTGCTCTTATTGTTATTGTTGCTCTGGTTCAACTGTCCCACATGTGTGAGCATTTTAAGAATCACAGCCTCTGTGCCTTGAACACTCTAATTTGTCTATGTCACTTTTAAAAGTAAGGTGGTCAGAATGAAATGACATATTAAAGCTCAGTGGGGTCAAGGACAGCAATACTCTTGACTTTCTCAACACTGAACTTCTTATAACAATGTACAATAAAAAATAAGTCTTTGGGGACACCATATCACATAACCATCTCATTCTGGCCTATTGTTACTTATTAAACTGCATGTAAGATGCACAGTATAGCTTTACGAGTGGAGCAATCATATGCACAATTTAAAGAAATGGCATAAAAATGAACATCTGTGTGCCTACAGCTCCACTTCAGAAATTAACACCATAAGAGCTTTAGAATTGTCTTTAGAGTACTCTCCCTTCTTACAAGTGACCACTAACTTGTATTTTCTGTGTTTTCCATTATAATTTTACCAACTATGCACCTCCAGGCAAGAAATTGTTTCATTTTATTTGTAAAACGATCTTATAAGTCCAACCACAAATGTGTATGTTCTGGTTTCATCAATCTTATTGAGATTTATCCTTGTAAGTTCATTTCATATGTGATTATTTGATGCAATCCTTACCACATGCTGGCCAGACATAAGAAGGAGGTGTCAGTTAGTAGTGATTGCAAGCAATAGAGTTGTTCACTCAAAAACTTCAAGTAAAAGAATCCTATCATTTCAGACTAAAAATAATCTTTCCCACACAAGGAAATAAAGACCAATAAACACTATTATTTAACTAACGAAAAAGCAAGACTGGTAAAGAGCAGGGAACACATTTAAAAACCACTGCTCACGATGCCTATTCATTTTTTAATAAATAAAAATATGCAGCATATTAAACATGAATGCAAAAGCACAAAGCTATTCATAGACACATTTTTCTGGCTAAGTCTTGATGGAGCCTGCTGTTTGGGGTACAAGAAGAACACATGTTGTTTGGGACAGGAAACTGCAGGGGTGAACCACTGTGAAGTCTTATTGGCTTCTGTGTCCAAAGATGTCTGTTGTGGGATGCACAACATATCGAGTGTCTTCCATCACTTGAGTCAGTAAGATCTTCGCTCCAGCAATCTAGGATAGTGAAGACTGTGACTTCCAGCCACACTCTTCTTTTCCTCATATATTTTCCTCTCTCCACTTCTCCCAATCTCTTCTCTATCCACTCTTCCTCCATTTCCCTTCAGAACAGAGCAGGCATCTCAGGGATATCAACCAAACATGGCATATCAAGTTGCAGTAAGACTAGACACCTCCCTTGTATTGAGGCCAAAGAAGGCAACCTAGCTGGAGAAAAAGGGTCCCAAAAGCAGGCAAAAGAGTCAGTGACAGCCCCCTCCCATTATTAGAAGCCCCACAAAAATACCAAGTTACACAATCACAACATATATGCAGAGGGCCTAGGTCAGACCCATGCAGGCTCCTGATTGTCAATTCAGACTCTGTGAGCTCCTGTCAGCCCAGGCTACTTGATTCTATGGGTTTTCTTGTGATGTCCTTGTCCCCTCTGCCTGCCACTCATGTGATCAAGCCAGAAGCCTGGCAGTCCATCACTAGGCTTTCTTTTTTCTCCTCTCTCCACATCTAGCATCCCATTACTACTGGGTCCTTCTAATTCTGTCCCCATAAAAGTCTTCATTTTAACCCTTGCCACTAACTCAGAACTTCTACTAACTCTCCGCCAGACTCGGACTTGGAATTGGACCTTCCTCACTAGAAAAAACAACTCAAGTAAAAGACAACTCTGACACCCTTTCCTTCTGTACCTTCTGAACAAAAGCTAGCCTGTGCACTGCTTCCTGCCTCCTCACCGTATAGAGAATTAAAGTGAGCATTCACTGCAACATGCTCTCTCCCTTGTGCAACTTCCTTGTTCTGGCTCCTCCAGCTAACCAACCTGATTTAAATTCTAAACCGCCACAGCCTCACTATGACATGGAAAACCTACTCATCCTTTAGATCTCTGCTGCATTTGTCACTTTCTGAGACTAAATGCTGGAGATGAGCAACTGGAATTGAGGGAAAGTTTCTCTGTGCTCACCGTTTCAGAGGGTTCTGATCCATGATGGCCGGCTCTGTTGTTTCTAAGCCTGAAGTGAGGCAGAGCATCACGAGTAAAGAACACTGTGGCACAAAGCTGTTCACTTTTATATGGTGGTCAGGAAGGCAAGAGGAAAGGGGAGGGGAAGACATGGAAGGGAGTGAGAAAAGAGGGGAGGGGAGGAAGGGGGAGAAGGACCAGAGGGGCCAGGATAATATAAACCCTTAAAACATGTGTCAATTAGACACCACTTAATAGTCAACTCAGCTTTGAATTTATAAGTTACAGCCTTTAAATTCAATCACTTCTCAATAGCTCCATCAGCTGAGGGTCAGTCCATCAACATATGACCCATTTGTAGGGTACCTCTAACATCCAAACCATAATGCCAGGTTATATATCATTTCGTTTAGAAAAACTTTCTTGGGATCCTCAGTCTGGTAAGAGATTTTGTAGGAGACAAGTAGTAATGGAGCAGCCCATGACAGCAGTTACACTGGATTACAATAAACTATGCATTTGTCTAAATTGCCCAGAAACTTTGAATTTCTCATGAAAGGAATAAATGATGCCCCTCACATCCACTGGGGCATCCCCACGACCTACAACATCATTTGCATGGTAAACAATGGTTTAAAACAATAATTAATACTTACCAAGAACTTGGTATGTACCCCCTACTATTTTAAGGGTTTTACATATGTTAACTAATTGTGTAGAACAACAATTCACCCAGTTTCTATCTGACAGATGAGAAAATCAAAGTGCAAGATGATTCCACAATCAGCCCAGATTATACACTTAAATATTCAAGACCGAGAATTGAACACAGGCAGACTGGCTGCAGAATATAATTTCTTAACCACTATGCTATATTCTTAGGAGTACATAAGCACCTGAAATCCAAAAATGCTGTCTTAGATATTTGAGACAAAAAAATGAAGAAGAGAAGAATAAGAACATACAAAAGATAATATAAACTACCAATGGAGAATTACATACACAATGCTTTCTTGATTTAAGACACACAAATAGCAAAAACAAAAAACAAAAAGACAACAGACAGGATATCTAAACTGGATTTGTTCACTGCAATATTCTGCAAAACTCCTGAGATTAATGTGTATGTGGCTCAATTACATGGTGGCAGATTGATATTTTATGTTGAAAATGAAAAAGCAAAACCTATAAGTTATTCTGGGTATTAAAACATTTTAAAACAATATCTCTGTTAGGGTTACTATTGCTGTGATGAAACACCATAACCGAAGCAACCAGGGAATCAAGAGGTTTGGGGGTTTTTTTGTTGTTTTTTTTTTTTTCACGCACAGTTCCATACAACAGTTTATCATCAAACGAGTGAAGGCAGAAGCTCAAGCAGGGCAGGAACCCAGAGGCTGAAGCTGATGCAGAAGACATGGAGGAAAGCTGCTTATCGACTTGCTCCGCCTACTTTCTTATAGAACCCAGAACCACCAGCCTGTAGATGGCCCCACCCCATCAATCACTAATTAAGATAATGTCTTACAGCTGGGTCTTATGGAGGCATTTTCTCAATTGAAGTTCCCTTCTATCAGATTACTCTAGCTTGTGTGAAGTTGACATTAAATAATCAACTGGAAGCAATGCTGCTGTTGGAGTAACTTGTTAGTCTTCTTTTTAATGTGTATTCATATCTGTGTGTTAAGCACTTCCAGGTGTGAGTGTAGAAGCCCAAGGTCGATGTTGAGTGTGTTCTCTGTCACACTCCACTCTATTCGGTAGGGTAAGGGGTTCTCAGTTGAACTTAGAATTTGACAACATTGCTCCTTTAGCTTGTCAACTTGATCCAGGGATCCCTCGTCTCTGCCTTCCATATATTGGGATTGCAAGAGGGCTGCGACATCTCCTGCCATTTATGTGACTGGTAAGTTACCTAGACTCCAGTCCTTATGCAGTACACACTTTATCCACTAAACCATGCCCTCAACCACAATGTGTGTGTCTTTAAATTTTAATTATTTATTAACTGTTCATGTTGTAGTAACCAAGGGGACCCTCCCAGATAACCAATGACCACTTGCTGCTGATTCCTGGCTTTTGTTATTAGATTTATTTATTTATTTATTTATTTATTTATTTATTATTAGAGTAGTTTATAGCAGGTATGAAATAATATTGTTATCTACTTACCCTGATGTTGAAAATGTTAAAATAATAGCCTATATAGCAATTCATGATAAGTGAAATGCGACATGCTCAGTTTATTTCATCTGTTATTGGGGAGGAAAGAAGACTTAATGATTGTTAAATAGCAATACTCTTATGATAGAAATTGCTAGAAGAAATATGTAGAAGCTTTTTCTCTAGAAAATATTTAAAGTTCAAATCCTGTTGAATGGCAATCTTTGAAGTTCCAATCCTCCGAACATAGCAAAACATCTCTAAGAGGGCACAAAAAGATTGTGAGAACCCGAGGACCAGGATGTCAGCTATGGGATAGTGTCTTCTGTGTATGACCATTAAGCTGCACCTACAAAATCTCAACAATATGGTCACCTAAACAAGACCTGAACAATGAGGGAATTTTCGCAAGGCTCCAGCCATAAATGGAGGGCTACATACAATTAATGGCTGCTAAGATAGAGAGAATCAGTCTTGATGAGGATCAAGTCTCCTGGTGGGTTATCCAATCATAAGGACCAGGACTACACACATGTACACACAAGCAACATTGAAGGGCTCAGCCAGTTTTACACACACACACACACACACACACACACACACACACACCAATTATAATAATAACTAGAGAAGAAGAGGTCATGAACTTGAGAGGAAGTTGAGAAATCACAAGAGAAACTGGAGGGGACAGAGAGTAGGATAGAAATTATGTACACAGGTGAAGGACTTGCCAACATGAGTAATGACCTGAGTTCAATACTTGGGACCCACATGGTGGAAGAAGAGAACCAATTCCTGCAGGATTGTCCTCTGACCTCCACACTCGTTCCATGCCACATGCACCAACCCCCAGAATGGAAGTTAGGAAGTAAATGTAATTACATCTTAATTCTCTAAGAGTCAACATTCATTCTGATCATATTAGGGCAAGAATAGTTTGAAGCACATAAAAACATGGAATTAAGATTAATTTTAAAGAAATGTTTAATGTGATGAAATATGTTCTTACTGTTAGGGATTATATAACAGGATTACAATTTAATAAAGAATAGCAAGAATTCAGTGCCAGATAGTCAGACTGAAGGCATGCATATGAATATTATTGTACTGAGAAGACTATATTTAGGAATATATATGTAAATACATTTACATATGTGCATGTAATATCAATTAATGAGGAGGGAGGATGTGGTTTGGGGGGAGAGGCAGGAGAAATGTATGGGAGGATGTGGAGGGAGGAAGAGTGAGAGAGAAGTAAAGTAATTATATTATGAGCTTAAAAAGAACATAAAAAAGAACAATAGCAAGAACTCATCACTCACTTCTTATTTGGGAAAAAATAAAATATTGTCTTGGGTCTAAAATGTTCCAAATATTTTGGTAACTATTTCTTCAGACACACTTTATTCATAAATTTACAGTTTTGTTCTATCTTACAAAATGTGTGTAACTTCTTAAATAAAAAACTTACATGCATTCACTAAGTTGTCCCATGGTAACCGCAATGGGTATAAACATTATATCTTCAAAACACATTAGCTCCAGGGAATTCAAGGTGGATTTTTAGCACTTAAAATTTAGATGCCCCAGTGTAGGGGAATTGAGGGCGGGGAGGTAAGAGTGGGTGGGTGCAGGAACACTCTCATAGAAGCAGGTGGAGGGGGGATGGGATAGGAGGTTTCCAGGAGGGGGAAAACTGGAAAGGGGATAACATTTAAAATATAACTAAAGAAAATATCCAATAAAAAATTATATCAAAGAAGAAAAGTCTTCCTAGCAAAGAAAATAGTTGCTAAAAAAGAAAACAACACAGTCAAGACTAAGAAATAGGAAAAATTGTAGAATTTTGCTGGCCATGGGTGCTAAACCTGAATGAGCCATTTATTCATTAGCACTTTTAGCTGAAGAAAAAAGTAATTTTGAGTAGTTACTGTAAAAGGTCAGATGGAAAATGAATTTCCTCTGTGTCACTAGGTTAACAAAATGTTATGCTTGCTGGCTCTGCACAAAGAGGGCGACTCAGAGAACACTTGACCTGACTAGCTCATCAGCAACACATTAGGAGGTTTTTCTTGGAAAAGAAATGGAGAACCCATTTACGCTGTTTTTATGACTTTCCAGACATTTCTGCTGCTGTGCAGTGTGGCACTCAGCTCCTGGTGGGCACTTGTGATGTGTAGTTACTGGCATAGCTGAGTTCTCCTTTAAGATTTCAGGAATCTTGATGGTTTCTGGGTCCCAGAGCAAGCTAAAAGGACAAATTTAGTCACGGAAATGTTACTCTGAGTAGCAGCCTCTTTGTGCATGTCTATTTTCCCATATAGAGCCTAAGGTATGCAGTATATACAAATAAATGATGGACACACACACACACACACACACCACACACACACACACACACACACACACACACACACCCCATATACACACTCACCCCAAACTAGAGCTGGGCTTTCTCAAGAACAGAAACTGTGTCTAAGTTCTTTACAGTGTCAGACACACTAAACATATTTTTCTACTGACTGAAAATTCATAGTATTTTTAAACAAACTCAGTTTCACAAAGTAATTTCAATGACATATCTGCCTTTTGTCTCAAGTCTTCTCATTTACTCCCCTTTTTACATCTTTTGCTGAGTAAGAATAAATTGATATGTATCAGACATCTTAAGATCCATGTTCTTAAAGTTTGCTTAGAAATGCCTTCATGCAAATGAAGAGCTAAAACCTCTGTAAATCAAACTAGAAGCCTTGTTAGTAGTTTAAATGACACAATATATCTGGTTTATTTGTTCATATTACAGTAAGTAGACTTAATTTCAGTTCTTTGACAATTAGTCATTTTCACCAAATTCATCATTTAAATGTTTGTTATATTAATTTTAATGATTATAAGGAATTTGGAAAAATAATAAATAAAAAAATACCATTAACCAGTGCTGAGGGTATATAATTAGTGAAAGTACATTTGGCTAGCATAAACAGAGACCTGTGGGATTCAGTCCTCATTACTGTGGAGAGAAGGAAAGAAGGAACAAAGGAAGGAAAAAAGGAAGGGAGGGAGGGAAGGAGGGAGGGAGGGAGGGAGGGAGGAAGGGAGGCAGGGAGGGAGGGAGGGAGGATGGAAGGAGGTGCAGGCAGACAGTAAGCCAACCAGTCTGCACTCAATGGACAAACATAAAAGATTCTGAAAACAAGAAAAAGATACAAGCATGATAATTAACAATGAATCTATACTTGTTTTCACAAAGAACTTATATTAGGAAGTACTGTTTAACACAATCCACCTCCCCCAAAAGAAAAAAAACAAACAAACAAACACTTAGATTCTATAAGTACACAGAAATATGAGTTGTTAGGAACTAAAAATGAAGAAAAGGACAATCATATAAGTATTTCATATGTTGATTGAGATGCAAATCAAAACAGCAACTAAACTATGGGAACACCCTCCTGTAAGAGTACAAGAGACTTCTACAGTAAGAGGCAAAAGGATTAAGTATGAAAGGGGTAGGTAGGAAGTGCTTCCTTTCCTACTGCTGTTATAACAATAACTTGACAGAGCAATGTGGAGAAAGGCAGGGTTTACTTAGCATGCAGTTCCAGGTTACAGTGCATTATAGCTGGAAAGTCACAGCAGCGGGGGTTGAGGGAGCTGGGCACATTACATCCATAATCAGGACAGAGAATAATGACAGTATGCAAGCTAGTGCTCAACTTGCTTACTTCACACTTACACAGGCCAGGGTCCCCTGTCTCAGGGATCTACCATGGAAAGGTCTCCCCCACCTCAGTTAATGTGTGAAGATAACCCCCCTCAGACATGCTCAGACGCTCACTTCCCAAGAGATACTAGATTATATCCAAGTGTTAATTAACACTAACATCAGAGGAAGGATCTGTTGTTTTCTCAACAGTAATACATACACAATTGTATTGGATGGTGTCTTGCTAAAGCAGACACATGAAGGAATGTTTTTGCTGAAGTGGACACAGATGAAGGAATATTTCTATGAAGCAAATACAAGTGAAAGGATGTTCTGCTAAAGCAAGCATGCAAAAGGACATGTGATGAAGAATTCTTCACTAACAACACAAATGTATTGGTCCACCTTACCTTTCATAGTTGAGCTCTTTTTGTCAGGAATCCATAGAAAGAAATGCACAAAAAAAAAAAAAAACTTCTGGTGGTCAGAAGATATCATGTATATTTAAGAGGCATTTAACTATTATAAATTATTATTTTGATGACTTAAAAAATGTCAATATTGAGTTGTATATTTTATGTAATAAATTTTATTAGTTTAATAAAAAAAAAGTTTAAAAAAAAAAACCTTCTGGTGGTGTACCTCGGCTTCTTGCTGCTTCCTTGGACTTGGACTGATTGGCAGAGATGTCAGCTAAGACAGAGTCATGTATGAAGGGCAAGGCATGTGCTGAGACAAGACCTCATGTGGAGGACACGTGATGTTTGGAGGGAGTATAAAAAGAACTTGACAGCAATGGAGGCTGAGCTAGAATGGCTTATAGAGCTAGCTGGACAACTCTTGTTGATCTTGCATCTTCACTGATCTTTATTTTGCTGAGAGAGGCACAGCCAAGACCTTCTCTTGGTGTTCCTGTTGGCCCCGGTCCCTCCTGCAAACTCATGCTGAGTCTGAGGCTTGGATGTGTCTACTATGTCATGCCACCACTGTTGATTCCTGTTTGCTATCCTGACTCTACCAAACTGGACTGCTGGTATATCCAGGAAGTGTTTGCAAGTGGATCGAGCTGCCACTGCTGACCTGTGAACTAAACTGCTGATTTCCAGACAACCCAGATAGGAGTTGCTCCAAAGAACCTTTCTAAACAGGTCCACTTCCCTTGTATTCTTTCTTTTCCACTACCTCTAGAGGGCAGTGGGCTAGAAAGGAGGCTAAATCTTTTAAGAACCATCATTAAAAACAGGCTTTCAAATAATTAAAGTGATATTGGTTAGAAACTTTCTACTCTTTAAGAGCTCAACACTACTCCACAAAGTACTTTCTACAAGTCAGTAACTGGAAATTCCTTCTGTATAGGACAGACCTTTGAGTAATATATCATATTTATATGTAACTATAATATCAATTTCCTCTAGTATTTTCATGAATAAAGAGATGTAATAATAATTTCATGACTAGTTGTTTTGAAATGAGTGTTCCCAAATGCTACTCCCAGATAAGTCAGTGAGTAGTAAAGAGGAGTTCTGAGGTAAAAAAAAAAAAAATCACTCACTGATAAAATTATATGCTTGTAAAACTAGTTAAAACTGAGCATTCCACACTCATAAAATACCCTGACATCTATCTTCATGAGAATACAATTTTTACAACTCTTCATAACCTTTAATGGTATAAGCCAAACAGGATTATAAATCATAAATTCTGCAAAAAAAAATTAAAGGCACCTCAAAGTAGACAATTTGAATACAAAAGTAGGAAATAAGGTATAGGCAAGATCAATTAAAGCTTTTGACAGAGCTTACAAAACTTGACTCTATATGATCACACTAAGCAAAATCAAAAACTTGAAGAGACTGTCACAATCTCTACTAGTTCCCGTTTTTTTTATTGCTCTTTCCAAAAATCTGAAGCAACTAAAGGGGAAAAACTTGAGTCTCAGTATGAGGGCCTACTCTATCATGGCCAGGAAGGTGTCAGTGAGCTCCCTGTCACTGTGCAACAGGAACAAGAAGCAGCTAATTACATTAACTCTACAGTCAGAAGTCAGAGAGATAATCTGATTGCTAATGTGCCACTTGGTTTTCTCCTTGACAGTGCTGCCTGTGTTCATGGTGGGTCTTCCCTCTCAGCCTAACTTCTTTGGAAACACTGTTATAGACAGAACCAGAAGTGTTTCTTTCCTAAGAAACACTATAATCCAGCCATGTTGACAATTAAGAGCAAACACATTGGGATACATCTTGTATCACATGTCAAAAACATGTATCCAAAATATCCACATTCAGGGGCTAGAAAGTTGACTAAGCTGTTAAGAGCACTCGCTGCTCTTCCAGAGGACCAGGGTTCAATTCCCAGCATCCAGCATCCACATAGCATCTGTAACTCAAATTCCTGGGGACCATACAGCTTATTCTGGCCTCCACATGTACTAGACATGCACATGATACACATATATACATGTAGGTAACACATCCATACATGTAAAACAAAAATAAATCCTTTTTATAAAAAAAAATCAACACTTGACTTCTCTGCCTCCTGCTTATGGATCAAGATGTAAGCTCTCAGCCTGGGGCAGTGGCTCATGCCTTTAAGCCACAGCACTGGGTAGGATGAGGCAGGTAGATCTCCCAGATTAAAAACTACCCTGGTCTACAGAGCAAATTCAAAGATAGCCAGGACTATTACACTAAGAAACACTGTGTCAATAAAAAGAATTAAAAAGAATTTCATCAAAAGAAAGAAAGAGAGAGAGAAAGGAAGGAAGGAAGAAAGAAAGAAAGAAAGAAAGAAAGAAAGAAAGAAAGAAAGAAAGAAGAAAGAGAGAGAAAGAAAGAAAGGGAGAGAGAATGAAAGAGGGAGGGAGAGAGGAAGAATAAAAAGAAAGGAAAAAAGAAAAGAAAAGAAAAAAGAAAAGAAGATGTGAGCTTACATGTGTCTCTTGTCCCTGCACACCAGTCAGGATACATCTTATGTACAATACAATCAATTTAATTTAAAGAGTCTAGACTTATTTTTTTCAAGCTAATGCCCTGACATAAGGTCTTTTCACTTGATATCTTAAATTCTCTGTGGCCACTTTACACTGATTTGTGTTTTAAAAATAAACTTTTTCTACATGCATTTTATACTGTGAGTACAAACAGAACTTCAGAACTTTCAAACTCAAAACTTATGTCTCTAACTCTTGTTGTGAGCTGGGAATCCCATGTGAAAATTTTCATTACTCTTCAAAACCTCACAATATTCTACACAAAAGAGAGCAAGGAACTGTATGTTCAGCTTTTGAGCACTGTGTTCCACTTTATAATCTTCAAAGAACCATTAGATTTAACATCTTAAATCTACTTTCCATGAAGGTGTTTGGTACTCTATGTAGCTCAAATCCATACATTTTAAACATAGATGTTTAGAAAACTAAAACACCCATTACACCAGATTGCAAGAACTGATTGGCTCTGAGCTTACAGTAAAAATGGATATCTTCTCCACACATTATCCTCATTAACACACAAAGAAAAAGCAACTAAACAAAGCCAAACTAATTCCTTTTGATTACAGTCATAAACTCAGAATACGCTTTGAAGGATAACTCTGACAGACTTAGTATATCTGAGCCCGCCATCATTCCCTTGGCCTCTAGTTCAGATGGATAGCAGAGAGAAAGGTTCGTCATAGGAATAAAAATGAGTCTAACTTTTCTCAGGTCCTGAGAAAAAGCAGGGCAAGTTTGTTCCAGCAGCAAGTCATTTTTCTGATCTGAAAACAACCAGGCTCTATGACTTCTGGCCTAGTTCACTCTTCTTGGATTTCACCATTTAGAATGCTACAGCTTTGCCAAAACACCTTCTTTGAGGTTTAGGACCAATTAAACTAAAGCACTATGTCAGAAAAGGGATTGAGACTGGCTCCAGTGTTATTGTTTAACACTCCATGACTAATGTGGTGGAGGTCATAAGTGAGCAGAGAATAAAGAGTCTCAGCAAATGAGTGTAACCTGGGATCCTGGGTAGAAATTAAGATACGTATGACCATGTGCAGAGGAAAATAACCTTTTGTCCGCAGAACTCTAGCTTGACATTTTCTTCAATTATAATTATAGACAGTAAGGCACAGCAGAGTTAGTAACACCTATGACTGTGTCTTAGTCACTGTTTGGTTGCTCTGAAGAGACACTATGACCAGGGCAACTCTCATGAAAGAAAGCCTTTAACTGGGGGTTTGTTTACAGTTTTAGAGGCTTAGTCCATTATCGGAGTGGCAGGCAGCATGGCTGCATGCATTGTGCTACAGCAGTAGCTCAGAGCTACGTACAGATTTGCAGACCAAGAGAGAGAGAGCCTGGGCTTTCAAAAGCCCCAACCCTAATAACATTCTTTGTTCCACAAGGTCACATCTACTTCACATGAAGCCACACCTCCTGATTCTTCTAATCCTTACAAATAATACTACTCCCAGGTGACTGAGCATTCAAATATATGAGCCTATGGGGGACATCCTTATTAGTGCCACCACAGACTATCACCAAGAGAAATAACAAATGCTTTTTTTTTCTTTGTATCATGGTACAGTTGCTCCAGGTCTCTCACAGTAGCATTTAAACACATCCCTACTGGGGCTTAATTCGGACCATCAATTTCTTTGGATTAGGAAGTACCTAGATTAATAAAGTATGCCTCTGGGAATATCTGTGGGGGCATTTTCAGCAATGACCCATTAATGAGAAGATGTGCCCTGAACCATGGGTGGCACCATCCCATAGGCTAAAGCAGCAGTTCTCAACTTGTGGGTCATGATCCATTGGGGGGGATCACATATCAGATACATTGTATACCAGATATTTACATTATGATCTAGAATAGTAGCAAAATTACAGTTAGGCATCTGCAACAAAATATTTTTATGGTTGGGGGTCACTACAACATGAGGAACTGTATTTAAGGGTCACCGCATTAGGAAGGTTGAGAACCACTGGGCTAGAGGGAAAGGAAGATGGTATGGTGCAGGCAGCTTTTCTCCCTCTACTTTCTGTCCAGTATGAGGTGAATAGCCCACAACACATTCTCCCGCTGTAATGATAAGCTGTTTCACAGTACTTTGTCAACAAAGTAGATGAAGATGATGGGCCAGAGCATCTGAAGTCATGGGCCAAAATGAAATCCTTACTTTTCTAGATAGTTTGAACAGGGTATTTTGGCACAAAGATGAAAAGTCTAACAGTTTTTACTTCAAAAGTATGGTAGTAGCTAACATGTTGCTAAAATTGCCCATAACAACTGCATCCTTGCCTGTCAGTGCTCAGCATGCAACATACTTAAGGAACTAGTAAGAGCCCCAAATCCCATTAAGTTATTCAGACACTATATCCTCTCATGTTTTCATATCCAAAGTGACCAATGCCTACACAGAGAACCACAGAACTCATTGTTTTCTAGTATTACCTATCAGCAATGGCTAATCAAAATAACTGACAGTCAATATTTTCATTCAAGCTAAGAAACACACCAATAGTCTTTACACCAATACTGTCCTTAATAAATAAAACTAAAGTTTAACTGGCTATATTTTCAATAAATCATATAATGTATGTCAATTGAAAAGTATATATATGTATGTATATATATATACATATATATATATATATGTCTGAGCCACAACATAAATATTTTAATAATTATAAGATAACCAGTTTTCTTTTGTAATTCCAATATTTTATTTTATCCAATTAAATAATTATTCTAAGAAAAATTTCACAGACTTCGCCAGATGGTCAAAGAGGACTATTATTTTAAAATAGCCAAGAGCTTCTGACTGTTGGTATCCTGTCTACAAAACTGTAATTTACCTAATATAATTTACTAGGTTTTCTTCACAATTCAGTACACATGCTCTTTAATTAGTAAACATTTCTTCTTACTAACTTCTAACACATATTCCTTAATGGTCTTTTTTTATGCTTCTTCCTGTCTTCCCTCTCATTTGATGAGGACTGACAGTCTTTGATTTACTGTGACAAACTTTCCATAGTTGGGGATTTTGACTTCATTTCTTCTCTTGCTCTTTTATCCAGTTAGAAATCAGGCTTATGGATGGCACTCACTCTGCTTCACTTGGGTTTGATGGTGTATTAACAGCATAAGTATGCAGATCCTCAAGGAATACCACAAAATGGAGTCAAGTTTTATGGGGAAAAGCACTTTGATAAGGAAACTACTTAAAGAACCATGGAGAGAAAGGAATTATATATGTAAGCACTACTTAAGGGAAGGTGGATCTGATTCATGAGAAGGTAATCCCAGAGCTAGGAAAATAATGAGGAGATAAAAGCAAGTCAAATTTAGAAAGAAGAATACACACAAACAAGGGGAACTGCCTAGCACACCAGAAAATGCTAACAGTGAATCAACCATAACTAAGCTCTTACTAAACTGGGCAGGGGGTGCAAAACCCCCAAGTGTTAGAAATCAGAAAACCTACTCATCAAAGAAAGAGACTGGGTAAGGGAGCTGAAAAATGTGTGAGTAATATCTGAAGAAATGAGTAAAATCAACATCTAGCCAAAATCAAATATCAGCATCACTGAATAAAATTCTAAAATACAAGAATAAAATAAAATGCTACTGTTTTAAATGTAACTATAACAATCTTACTATTTTCAGCATTCTTTGTTTCAGGTTTTCTTACTATAATGCATGAACAGTTTCTCAAAGTGATCTTCAAATAGCTACTAAATTGTTCTTCCAGCTGCTACAATTACCACAAAATTGCCAATGGCTCATAGTCACTTTTCATTACCATGATATAATATCTGGCATAAACAACTCAGTGTGTTGTTTTAGCTTCTGGTGTCAGAGGTATCATCTCTTTGTGACAAGCACCTCACATGAGAGCAGCCAGGAAACAAATGTCATTCTTGTGGGCTTTCTCCCAGTCTCTCTGGTATTCTACCTAGGTCTCCAGGCTGGGGATTAGTATCACCCACAATTAGGACAAGTGCCCCCATGTTTGTGAATCTTATCTAGAAGGGTTCATAGAGCATACCCAGAAGTATGCTTTACTTATCTCATTGATGTAACTCTATCCTACTGGGTTGACCAGATGGACCATCACAACCTTGGGGGGCAGGGAAATATATATATATATATATATATATATATATATATATATATATATATATAGTCTTGGACCTAAAGATTTGATCAGTGGGAAGAATGCAATCTCACTGAAGTACTTTCTCAATTTTACGTAAAGTGTACCACTTGTGGGTACTTATCTTCAAAGTTCATTTAGGATTTCAGACCTCACTTTTATTTTTAATTTTTAATGTTTTCATCTATATGTTGTTATTTCACAAAACTACTAAAATTTTGCATGTATGGAGCCCATCATTCCACTGGAACAACTATGTCAAGGTCATTGTGGCCTTAATGCTTGATATATCTCATAGTCACATTCCTTTCTTTCTTGACTAATCATTGGTATTTGACACAGGTAACCATTGCTTCATCTATCTCATGTATCTTTCACTTGATTTCTAGGTCATCACACTCTCTAGGCCCACTAAAAATATTTTTAATAGTTCCACCTGTATGTGGTCTATATAAATACACTAACAATCAAGTAGAAGAAGCATTCCTACTGTGATCAAAAGTGCCTGTTGGGTTCACTGAGAAAGTTAGCATTAAATATGAATATTGATAAAAGGGAGGGAAAACATATGTGTAGGTAGCACTGATGATGGTGTATAAAACTCAAAAGAATCATCTGAAGAGAACTAGGAACTATGAGAAATTTAATAAGGTAGTACTAGCTACATTCCCCATTCCTGGGGTCAAATATCTAACAGGGAATAAGCTGAGGGAGAAAGAATTAATTTTGGATCACAGTACAAGGGGACACAACTCATCTCAGTGGGAAAGGTGTGGCAGAAATGTAAGGCAGCTGGTAACATTAAGCCACAGGCAGAAAGCAGAGAACAAATAGGAAGTGGTGCTTGGCTAAGGAATTGCAAGCTTTGTCCCCAGTGATCAGCTTCTCCACCTAGGTCTCCCTTCAAAGCCCACCTTCACATGTGGGCCACCTAGGGGAGACATTATACCTTCAAATCAAAAGTAGTCAGTATAAAATAAAACTCAACATTTCACCACATTTCAGCAATAATGAATTAGAAAACAAGTCCCGTTACTAGCAGCATGGCAATAAACATTACCTAAGAGTTAAAGCCACTAGGGATGTGCAGAAGTTTGAAGAAAACCACAATGTTGTATTAACAGACATAAAAGAAAAATGTTTTTAAATGGAGAACTATATCATGTTACCAAAAAAGAAGATTTAATATTATCAAGATGTCAGTTTCCCTGCCTCAAAATAAATAAATAAATTCTCTGCAATCCCAGTGGGCTTGGGGGTTTATTTTTGGAAACTCAACACATGATTCTGAAGTTAATCTAGAATAATAATATTTTTTAATCATGAAAGTAGGAAAGGGATGAGTTAAGATGGGGCCAAGAGGAGTAGGAGGGGAATAAGAATGAGTAAGGGCTGAATACAGTCAAAGTACATTGTATGATATGTGTTTATAATGTATTTAATATCAAATATAAAATTAATAGTAAAATTACACCAAAAAATAAAACTTTCAAATAGCAGAGAAATATATATATCCTATACCTTGAAGAAAACCTCATATGATTCACACAAAATTGAATAGCTATCAAAAGAAACAAAAAATACTAATGGACAACAGTAGAAAACTCTCAAAAGAGATTATAATTATTTATCACACAATGATTACAACTGTAACCTCTGAGGAGGTAAAATCATGTTAGAATGGCAAACAGGCAAAGCTCTTTGTGTATATTAATAAGAGCATGTGAAAGATGGAAGGTAACAAGTACTAGGGGGCAAGGATAAATGTATAAGCTTAATGTAACATTTGAATAAATTTCAGAATTCTTAAAATATATAAATATAGCACTGAGATCAATTAATTGTCGTAAAATATAATAATGGGTTTCCAAAAACGTATCTGTGATGCTTGATTAAAAAATGCCTGACTAAAATTGTCTCTTAGTGGGTTTTGCTAAGAAATAGCTCGAAACATCAATGAAAACTAAAAAAGAAGAAAACAACCTTTGATAAAGCGAGGAGACTCCTGTAACCTTGACCTACAAAATTTGAGGAATAATTTCCTGTGGAGAAGGTCAAAGGTCACAGTGGGACACCTACCAAGACGTATGTGACTGAGGATCAAGGATCACAAATATCAAACAGTGCAGTTCTCCAAGATATATGGCCGAGCACAAGGGGCAAAACCACAAGCACTATTGAGGAATCAGAACAGGGTGCCTGAGCCTCTGGGAGGAGCTTCTGTAACCTCTCTTTGACCCCAAAGAATATAGGAGGTGGTGCTGAACAAGGAAACGTTACTCATGTCAAGAAGCAATATATCATTGAAGCAGGGTGAAGGAAATGGACCTTAAATTATGAACAGCTCAACAACTGAACTCTGGAGAAACAGAGGTTCAGATGGTTCACACACACTGAGCCCTGGGTCACGAAGGGCTTAGCTCTGAACTCAGGATAGGTGCTGCTTGCCTAGAGCACTGGTCTGCGATTCTCCTTGAAAGAGCCTCGTACAAATAACTGAAAGCATCCACCTCATTCACAAAATGTATAATAACCCGGATTAAACCATCCAAGTATGTACACAAAGTTACTTTCAGGCAAAACAGGAAACACAAAGGAAACAAAGTGGCAGATGAACACATCCCAGGAGAATACAGCCACTGCTCAGATAAAAATCATGTCCACCTATGTGCTTATGAGGTGCCCAAGGACTCAGAGGGCTGGAAAAAGAGAAGTGGAGGAGACGAAACATCAACTGGATGGAAAAAAAAAAAAAATCAAGTTCACAGTAGACAACATAAATTTTGGATTTAGTGTATAGCAAGCAGAAACTAATAATTAAAAATACTATAAAAAGAGGTTTGGGAGATAGCTCAGTCGTTAAGTCCTTACCACGAGAGCATGAGAATGTCAGTCATGGTGATCTTTTTGGTTTGTTTATTTGTTTTGTTTTTTTATTCTCTTTTTTTCATTAATTTATTTATGTGTTCACTTTACATCCCAATTGCAGCCCCTCTCCTCTCCTCCCAGTCCACGCTCCCACCCCATTCTCTCATTTCTCCCTCTCCCTGAGTACCAACCCACCCTGGCACATCGTCTCATCAAGACTCTTTGCATCCTCTCCCACTGAGGCCAGATGAGGCAGCCCAGCTAGGAGAAAGGGACCCAAAGCCTGGCCACAAAGACAGTGCCTCTTCCAGTTGTTGGGAGAACCACATGAAGACCAATCTACACATCTGCGACACGTGTGTAGGGTGCCTAGGTCCAGTCCACACATGTTCTTTGGTTGGTCGTTCAGTCTCTGTGAGCCCCCATGGACCCAGATTAGTTGACTCTGTAGTTGACAATCTACCCCAACTCTTTCTCAAGATTCCCTGAGCTCCACCTAATGTTTGGCTGTGTGTCTCTCCATCTGTTTCCACCCATTTCTGGATGAAGCCTCTCAGATGACAGTTATAGAAGCATGTCTCCAAGCATAAGAAAGTATCATTAATACGATGGATCTCTCCCATGGACTCTCTTCAACTAAAAAGAAGGCCATCATGAAATATGCAAACAAATGGATGGAACTAGAAAGTATCATCCTGAGTGAGGTAACCCAGACCCAAAACACACACACACACACACACACACACACACACACACACACACGGTATGTACTCAGAAGTGGACATTAGCCATAAAGTACAAGGTAACCATGCTACAATCCATAGACCCAAAGAAGGAGGGCTCAAGGGAGGATGCTCAAATCTCACTCAGAAGGGGAAATGAAATAAGGCAACAGAAGTGGACAGAGAGAGGGAACTGGGTGAGAGAGGGGGTGGAGAGTGAAGTGGGGGTGGAGATCAGATGTGATGAGAGTGAGGTGGGGGGAGAGCGGGCTGGGAGGAAGAAGAGAAATCAGAGTGCAAGGGGCATCTCTGGGACACGCCAGAGTGGGGTGATGTGAGATAGTGATTTTAATCCCAGTGCAGGGAATATGGAGACAGGTGGATCCCTGGAAATTGCTAGCCAGTAAACCTAGCGTACTTGCTGAGTTCTGGGCCAATGAGATACCCTGTCTCGAAAACAAAATATTTCTTAAAAAATGGCTTCTGGCCTCTACAGAGTCGTGCACATGTTCTTGTGCACCTGAACCTACATGAACACATACACACATATTTAACAGAGACCAAAAAAGTAGAGAAAAAGAAAACATATAAACACACACTGTTCTTAAAATTTAAATGTACACTTCGCTTCATAAATAAGGTGAAGACGTTGGATAAAATTCTGTATTGGTCCTAAATTAAAATACAACTATTTATGAAAAGGAAAAAATGCATATACCTTTATATCTTTAACATGGTCAATGGCAAGCGTGGCGCTTAGTGGAAGAGTCTTGAGAACGTCCTCCATCAGGGTCAGAAATGAGATGGCAATACCCATAATTATCATCACCACCACCATCAGTATCATCAGTACTGTAGGATGCCGTCCCGCAGCTCCTACTTGCGTGGGGTTCCACGAACCGAGGATTTGGAAACCTGTAATGGGTGATAGAGAAAAGAGACAGACGCCAGGAGAAATGGTCTCATCAAGGCGCAACTTTACTTAGTGAACACGGAATATATATATACTTAGATAAGCACAGGCATGCATTTTACATTCAGGTGAGAACAGACATTCGGCAGGATCAAAGCTAAAACTCTAACACAAAGGATTCCAGGACGGGATAGGGAGATCAAAGGTTCACGGCTTCCTAGGGACCTGGTATCTGGTCCTTGAATCATTTACATAGGCTCCAAACCCCCAGCGAGCTAAGTCTCTGGTTTCGGTTTAGAGTTCTTCCAAGAACACAGCAGGGCCACCACACAGTACCAGCACTATCTCTCAGTATCATTGTTCTCTAGACACTTTCATTTCATATGTTATATCCTAGCTTGAGCCTCACAGCAATCATATAGATAGGTCAAAAATATTTTTCCTATGTACAACTGTACTTTCAAACATCTTTTGAAGGTCTTAGCCTATGCTCTTTGGCTAGACAAAATAAAAGCTGTAGAGCTGGGCAGTGGTGGCCCAGGCCTTTAATCCCAGCACTTGGGAGGCAGAAGCAGGCAGATTTCTGAGTTCAAGGCTAGCCTGGTCTCCAGAGTAAGTTCCAAGACAGCCAGGGCTACACAGAGAAACCCTGTCTCGGAAAAACCAAAATAAATAAATAAATAAATAAATAAATAAATAAATAAATAGAAGTTGGAAGGTTAAAAAGTGTGTTTTTTTTTTTTTCGAGACGGGATTTCTCTGTGTAGCCCTGGCTGACCTGGAACTCACTCTGGAGACCAGGCTAGCCTCGAACTCAGAAATCCACCTGCCTCTGCCTCCCAAGTGCTGGGATTAAAGGTGTGTACCACCATCGCCCGGCTAAAAAGTGTATTTTATTAGGAATTTATTTTATACCTCCGTTGGAAATCACACGGGATGAAGGGTAGTCTCGTGGAACACTGTGTTAGATCTCATGACGAATTGCTGTTTAGAGTAAACCTGGCAGGGCTGGGGAGAGGGTTCCGTGGCTAAGAGCACACACTTCTGTTGCAGAGGATCTGAGCTCAGATACCAGCACCCACATCAGGCAGCTCTCAACTGCTTGTAACCTTCCAGAGAATCTAACACTTCAGCTCTGCACACACACATGTACAGGCGCGCACGCACAAACACACACACACACAATTAAATAAAAAATAATCCAAATAAATCTTGAAAATAAACCTGGCCATTCTGTGTTGACTTACTCTCTCCTTTGCTTATAAGCTCCCACGTGACGTCACCTGCTTTGATGTTATGTAAGCCGCGAGGTCCTCCACAGAGCTAGTCCCATGCTTCTTAGACTTTCAGACTCCCACATTGTAAATTGAATAAAGCTCTTTTGTTTACAAATTACTCAGCCTTGAGTTTTTCTTCATGAAACAGAAAACTAAGATGGTCTGTCTACAGATAACTAGAGAGACATAAGTAAGAGTTCAAAAGTCATCAAGGGAGGAACTATGACAAACACGCCAAGTATTTAGCTAGGTCCCCTGAAAACTTACGCTTTAACAGATAGCCTAAGTTAGGAGGTGAGCTTTCATTATACACTGAACTCCATTCTTGAATCAGCTCAGTGTCCGGCTAAGTTTAAGCAGACTTCCTACTGAAAGCCAATAAAAATATTCTCTAAATGAAAGGGCTGTATTTATATCCTTAAACGATCTTTATAATTTTCTGCTGCACAGTGTTGATTATTCAGTTACAAGTGACAGTGCAGGAGAAAATGGAGACGAGCAGCCAAAAGCCATAGGAAAATAAACAATGGAAAGACTAGTGACCTGGACTTACTAAACTTCTAGTTGTGTCACACTTGTTTACAAAAGGGTCTTAGGGCCAGTGAGATGGCTCAGCCAGTAAAGGTACTGGCCTCCAAGCTTAATGACCTGAGTTCATTTCTCAGGACCCACAGTGGAAGGAGAGACCAACATTCAAATCATTGTCTCATGTCCCTGCACTCACTGTGGCAAATGTACATATGCACACATGTAAACTAATGAATGTAATTCAAAATCTGTTAAATGAAAAATCAATTTAAAAGGCCTTGAAAAATATGAGATGAGTGCACAACTAAATTAACTACCTAAAGGAAAAAGTTGAGACAAATGGTGCACTCTAAGTGACAAGCCAGTTAGTGACGAGCCCCTTATACAAAAGTACTGCACATGCCCAAGAGAAAGAAAAGCAAAGAGGTTAATAAATGCAGATTCCAGAAGGACAGGGATGACAGAGTTAGCACCAGGACAGCACATTATAGAGTATAGGGGTCATTTCTAAGAGAAGGAAAATCTGAAAATATTGGTAACTTGTTGAAAATTGATGGAACGCTTTAAAATTATATTTATTTTCATTCTCCCTTTAAAATATCCAAAGAAGGAAAATACCCAAGGTAAACAGAGGGACACATTTCAAGACTTTTCATTGAAATTGTGCAAGCTAAAAGACAACCACACACCTTTCAGATGCCAAGAAAAAAATATCTGTCAATCTAAAATTCTGGAGCCAGTAATATTTTACTCAAACCCATACAAATTTTGAAACTTTCTTGTGGGAGATCTGTATTCAGTGGATATTCATGCTTTTCAGCAGGAAAAAAAGCTACATGAGAACTTGTATCTACAAAAGCATTATTAACAGCACATATATTTGCCTGCATATATATATACATGTGTGTGTGTGTATTAATTCTCCCTTTACATTTTTTTCTTCAAATGCTTTATTTAGTATGTTTAACTTGGAGCAAAGTAGAAACAAAGAAACTAGAAAGGGGCCTTTTGGGAATGTGCTAAGAGAAGGGATGGTATATCATAGATTAAAGTAGTGAGATGAAATTCTGGAGGCAGAAAGGTTTAAACAGGAAGGGGATTATAGGGAAATCAAGGGTCAATGGAGAAGACTAAACTGAAGGGAGGAAGTAGGAAAAACCACATGCAAGCCTGCTATCTCACAAACCAACTTTAAAAAAAAATGTGTAAGGATAGTAGAACTTACGAGATAAAAGAAGGGGAGATACTGAGGGCTAAAGGGTTAATTAAGCCAGAATGGGTAAAGGAAGAGTAAATGGGGCCATTGATTAAAACCAAGGATCTATGAAAATACCTTGTAGATACCCACTAATTAGTAAGATAATTTCAAAATATAACTTTAAAAATATAGTTTGAATGGAATTACCCTGCAGAGGTGGAAAATTCTACTTTGAAAAGATGTGGGTTATTAAATGAAAATCACAATACAAGGCATGGTATTGAGCTTTGGTCACAGAGTCCCTACAGATCTCCAAAACAATGCAGGCCATTGTATAGCCCTGTAAACACATAATAAAGAAATGCTATTGTTGAAGATATTACTACATTGGTTGCATAACATACAGGAATGAATCTCCATCAACAAAGAAACCTCCTCTCCATTGGCTAGCTTTCATTATGCCTAGAGGTGTGATTTAAGCCAATGGAAAAATATCAGTAGTCTCACCTAGTGCTGAGCCCTGATGCTGCAATGTTGACCTGTCTAGCAAAATGTACTTCTTGGTACAACAGAGGCACAAGTACCATGGGAGCAACTAGCTGATTTGTGAATGGCTTTGAGAACTGCTCCATGGGGGCATCTCAAGCATTGGTGCTAGAATCTTAGTCAAACACTCAACTTGGGACTTCATAGGTCCTAGGATAAAACCTGTTATAATTTTGCTAAATGACTCTGTTGTCAAATGGCCTTCTCAATATTCATGGTTATACTCATAGATAGAGATACTCTCAGTTTTGATCAGAGAGGATGCGAACAGCAGTCCATGGAGAGATATGTCACTAGACAAAATGCCGAAATAAGAACTTGAGTGTTCCACCCTAAATGGGCACATCTGTATTAACCCACCACCACCAAGGCTCAGTTAATCACTGCCATGGATAAGGAGGTGGAAGGAATGCAAGAGGCAAAGGATGGGAGAAGTTCTATACAGTGCTATCTCCTCTACATGGCATCCTGAACATCCTTCCTAACACTAGTCTCAGCAGGAACTGAACTGCACTAGCGTCAGGAAGTAGAAGGAAGCTTTAGATGTTTATGTAGCACTGTGCCAGGCACTTTTTGGCAGTCCCACTGTTCAGTTATCATTGCTCCTACAGCATCTGTCTCCTAGACTCATGGACACTTACTGCAAAGCCCACAAAGCTCTGTACTCCCACTCTTGCCTCGCAGTAAATGGCACTAAGTATTTACCAAGATGATTATAATCGTCCAACAGATACAACCTCACCGAGTTTCATCATCTGATTTGGAACTCAGTTGTAGCCTATCACAGATAAAATCCCTGTATCAAAGGCAGTATACTCATGGGCTCAGAAAGAGGACATTTCTGCTCCTCCTGATCGTGTGCACAGTCTGTTGTTTGCTGAGCTGGAAATGAACGCTTTGATTTTGTTCCTCTGCCTTGCTCCTCTCCTCTGTTCAACCAAGAACTCTTTCTCAAGATCTTGAAGTAAATATTTCCAGATGTAAAAAAGAAAAAAAAAAGGAGAGGGGAAAAAAATTCCCAATTTCCTGGCCCTGGCTTCAGATGAAAAGCATCAGCAGTTCAAGTGAACCACCATTATACATTGCATAGAAAAGGGAATAAAGGTATTGGAGCTAAGCTAAAAATCTACACAAAAAAAATCTACACAAAATGGGCCAAAGCTGGAAGTCCAGCTCAAAGCTCTTAACTGTCACCAACTCTGCAGGTGGCCTTGCTCACATCTGCTTCTATGGTAGAAGCCTTAATTATAAGATCCCCAACTGTACCCTCATTCTGAGTCAGCCATGAGGATATTACGAACATACTGTTTCAGCATCTCTGTGTTCACTGGCACATATTTATACAGTCACCACTTCCCACATTTCTACCTGGATACATATATGGATTTGAGCCTTCAGTTTGAGTCTTTAAATGGCCACAGTTCTCCCCAAAATTTCTACAAGTTTGTAAGGGGAGCTCTTGTGTTAACCTCAACTCATGATACTTACCAATCCTGAAATAAAACGCAGCCTCCTTAATTCCTATAGAAAATAAAGTTTATCACACAGAGTATATGCTGAAGAGGTGAGAGCCACAGACCGAGCTTCTTAAAACTCCAGGGCCTGGAGAGATGGCTCACTGGTTATGCACACCTTTTTCTTTTCTTTTTAGTCTGAATTTGGAGCTATATCTTTTATATTCTGAATTAGTATATCTTAAACAAGCTACCCCCCACCAAAAAAAAAAATTTTAGGGCCACTGACTCACTGCCTTAGATACATAGCTTGAGACTTAGGAGAAAAACACAAAACAGTAATTGATGTTCCAGTGTAACTTAAATCTAAGCTCTGTGAATGATAGGTAGCCTGGATTCCTCCAGCTCCTGAAAAACAGCTTGAACAACTTTGACACAGGACAAAGTAAATACTAGTGTCATTTTGGTACAAAGAATACCAAACTAGGAGTCCAAGCTCATTGTGTGACCTTGAGAAAGCTACTTAACATCAATACCTCAGGTTCCTGGGAGAAAATTCTACTTTTCCTGATTAACTCCAAGAACTTAGTGAAGGATACAATGAGATGATGTATTCGAAAACACATGTGGGAGGAGGGGAAGATAAATAGCTCTCTGCAAGGGATAGGTATTATTTCAAAGTCCTGCTTGGGCCTGGGAAATATCAATCTTCTGCATGTTACCAGCATCCTAGTGAGGCAGCCTGTGGAGTTTTTCAAGAAGCCTGGTGGATCCAAGTTAGGCAGCTCATTGCTCAGGCTGAAATAGGCAGAGAGGGGAATTCTTGATTCAGAAGAGCATCTGCTTGTGATTAAGGCCCAGAGGCAGGATCCTGAACTGAAGGCCGTGCTGCAGAGGTCTTCATAGCAACAGTCCCAAGTTGTAAAACAGATCCCGTCTTTTTAAAGTGGATATGAAAGGTAAACATGAACGTGTTATCCTGGAGTTTCAAGAAACAAAATAATGCTTGTTTAACATACCACACAACACATACACAGAGAGAGAGCGAAACATCAGGCAGAGACTAATGTGAGAGAAAAAAGTTCTTACACAATTACTACCACACCATGCTCTGAAGAGCTCTCCTGCACTCTGTTAACAAAATATATTTGCAGAGTGGAGTGGGGCCTCCTGGCATTCCCTCTTAGCACCTTCCTCCCTACAAGTTTAAGTTTGGTCAATTTGTATCCCTGGAAAAATAAATAAATAAAAAATAAAAATGAAACAATAAAACCAAACAACAACAAAACTCTATCCAAAATTTACTATTAGTTTGATCTGGCTATAGTTAAAGGAAACATACTCATTATAACTGAAGAAACGTTAGGCCTAGACAAAGACTAAAGCTCTATGCCAGGTGGAAGAAAAGCAACTGTAAGATGTCCAAGTGGGTCAGGTGAGCGAGATGTTCTGAGAAGGGTTACGAAGAGGAGACAGCAGATCTGAAGGTTCCCATTAGGGCCATTTCATGAGAATGTGCAATTTCTATTGTACAGGAGGAGCTCAACTTGTACTCAGAGTAAAAGCCTTAGGGAGGATCTGTTTTAAAAATATAAAAGAAGGCCAGACTAGACGTCTAAGGTAGGTCAGACCCTACTAAGCAAGCTATAAATTTCATCTGGAGGTACATGAGCGAAAAAACATGGTGTTCTGCACCAGAAGAAAATCCCGGGTTTTATGGGGAACATTCAGAAAGATAGCCAAAGAGTCTGCTATGTGAACGGCCTGGCTGGGTTAAGCTCCATCCTTCCAGAAGCACTTGAGGCAAATGTAGGGAGACCTGTGACTGTGTCCAAAGACTGGAGTAGAGGCAAGGGTTTCTGTATGACAGAGAGACTTAAGGACAATCTCATCCAAGAGCGCTGCTTTAGGCGGCAGAGCACCAGGCCTATAGAATCAGCCTCTCACCAAAGGAAAAGCTGCAGGCATTGCTATGTGGTTAGGAGAGCTATTGCCTTCCACTAGAAAATGGATGCTCACCTTGTAAAGTAAATCACCATAAGCCATTCCATCTACCTTACAGAAACCACTTCTCCGCGGCATCCAATAGACTAAGAATATAAAATCGTGAGGGGAACTTAGAAAGGACCTAAGTTTTAGTTTGTCAGCTCTGAGCTATGGTGAGATTTTTAGATGGGATATTTATCTTCTGGAAACCTCCAAGGTAGAAATGGGGAGGAAGAAAGATGACCTCCAGGGTCTCTTCCAGCTGTAACAGTCTGACTCCAGTTAGCATATAAAATAATTGAAGAGGTTTGGAAGGCTATATACATCAAAACATTACAATAGGGTACCTCAAGGGAGTAGGATTTGAGCTGGGGTAGACACAGTTGGAAAGAAAATAGTCAGAGAACATTTTCAGAAAGGAAAAATACAGAGGCAGAAGGGGTTTTTTTTTTAAATGAACCATTAAACCAGGAAATGTTCCAGTAAGATATAAAATAATAAAGTGTAGAAGTTCAGATATCAAA
>NW_022196910.1:15578524-15600768 GCF_008632895.1 Mastomys coucha
GAAGAGCCAGAAGCAGGATGGTTTTACGTCCTTGCTCTTGTTGGTGCTTGTTTGGGAAGCTCAGGGTAGAGCCATCAGAAGACAGAAGACGTTCAAATCCATTTAGGTCCTTATCCTCCAGGGAGCAACCCTTCTCATCCAGGTACCAAGGAGCAGAAATGCAGCTGCCCAAGGACCCATCCTTAGGCTCCTGGTGTAGCACACAATCTGTTTTTCTGGTCCCATGTGACAGAAGGCAGAGCTCAGCTCATCTGCCCTGTACTCGCTGCGCCCATTTCCCTGGAGATTTCAACATCATCAATGATGCGTTGTTGTTTTGACGTTGACTCTCCTCTGTCATCACCATCTTCCAGGACTGCAGTCTTGTCATCCAAGCTGTTTTTTTTTTTTTTTTTTTTTTTTTTTTTTTTACTTTTATTGCATTATGATGAGAAGAGTTACATGACTTCAATTGATCTGAATTTGTTAACATTTAAAAACATATTTTAAGTAAGTAGAATTGTATCACATTCTTGTTTCCCTTTTGTACCTCAACTCCTCCCAGAAACCCCCTCTTCAATACCTACAATATCTTTTTTGTCATATTCTTTAAAATGTATAAAATATTATAACAATAAAAATGAATATTATAAAAGTTGTTTGATATAAAACAACAATTTAACAGTCTTATGTAGATGCTGTCTACAGCAATACTGAAAATACATACGTTTTTCTCAATATAAATTTTAAATAACTCCAAACATATTAACTGTATATTTCAAAATAATACATCACTACTAATACTTTCTTAAATGAACATAAGTATAAAAAGTTTTTTGTTTGTTTGTTTTGTATTTAGTAGAGCTTAAAATCTTAGCTCTTACTGCGGTACAAGCCCAAAATAAGAATAATTTTTAGACATTGGATTTCATTGTAATAAAGCTGTACTTCAATGACCCTCACATCACCAAAGGATTTAACAATTACTTTTTCTTAATATCTTAATATGAAAATTAATATTACCAACATATCCTAATTGATTGAAATCCAAAAATATGAGAAATTAGAAATTTGTTGACTGTCATCCAATGGTCTCTCTAATTTGGTAATTGGAGAAATAGGTCCAATATTGTACAATCCATATACACTTTCAGCTTGTTTGTTTGTGACAGTGTCTGGCTATGTACAACATAAGGGTCTTGAAATCTTGCTTCTCCTATCTCAGCCACTCTACTAGCAATATTGTTTATTTCATGTTTTTACAGTACACTATGGTTTTCAGAACAGCTTACATATTTCAAAAGTATTTATATACCCAAAATAAACATAGACAATTAAATTGGGAAGGGGCTTGTAAGAGAACAACAAAGAGTGAGACTGAATGCTTTACTTGACATTTGTAACTCTTATATCAAGTTTGAAGAAGAGGACTTTATAAGTTACTCTTTCTCTGAGATGAATTCTTTTCCAAATTATCACAGCCAATGAACCAGATTCTTACCCTCACCTAATGTCTGTGTCACCCTTCAAGCAGAACCATTGTTCATTGAAACAGTTGGTGAATGACTTCATGGATAGACCATCTTAATACCTACACCATTTCTTAAATGAATGTAACCTGTTCTCTGTGGGCTGAGAATGAAGTCACTCACTCAAGTCAAATAGCTTTGACCATAGCAGAAAGTCTGTATTTAAAACTCATGCCTTCAATTCTTTTTTTGTTTTTTCTTTAAGGGGAGAGGGTCGCTGCTCAGCTGGCAAAGTGCTCACTTACTTTGCAAGCAGGAGGACTAAGATTCAGTCCCCCAAAACCATGTTTTAAGATGAAATAAAAATCAGAAATCAGAGCATGTTGGTCCATACACCCAGCGCTAGAGAAGCTGAAATAGATGGATCCTCTGGGCTTGCTGGCCAGCCAGTCCAGCATAATTAGTGAGTTCCAACACAAGGAGCAACCTTTTTTCCAAAACCAGGGTGGATGGCTCCTCTGTTCTCAGGAATTTCCATAATTATCAGCTACCCTCTCAACAGGACCCCAAATGCATTTTTTTTTCTGGTGGAAGAGCTGGCTAATGTGGCTAATGGCCTTTGTTGTTGTTTTCTTCTGGGGTTGCCCCTCAAATATTTGCCAACCACAAATTTTCAGTGACCCAATGAAAAGTGCAAAACCTAGGTTGATCATTGTGTGGTATCACTGGAGATCACAGAGAGTTCACTATTAGAGAACCCAAGGAAAATTCTGGAAATTTTTTAAAGAAAAGGGTAGAATAAAGACTGGAAATCCAACATTCCAAAGACCTGCTAAAGCTACAGCATTGTATTTGTAGCATAAAGTAATTTGTCCAATGTCTACTTCCGGACTCAAGACACAGTTCTCACCTTCTTTCTCCAAACTCTCACTTCCACTTCTAAGACATACAGACTGAAAAAAAAAAAAAAAGTTGATATCTCAGAAACCAAAAGAATGAGTCAAGCATAGTCACTCGCAACTGTAATTCCAGTATTCAGAAAGGTGATGCAGGAAGATGGGGAGTGTGGGGCCAGCCTGGGCTACAAAGCAAGACCTTGTATCCAAAACCAAATAAATGAGTACAGAAACAAATAGACTAACTAAAAGAATACGGAAATATTCAAATCAGCAAGGTCAACAAGAACCCAGAAGAGCAGTAGTGTTTTGGGGATGGCTGTCCTGGAACTCACTCTGTAAACCAGGCTGGCCTCAAACTCAGAAATCTGCCTGTCTCTGTCCTAAGTGCTAGGATTAAAGGTATGTGCCACCACTGCCCGGCTAGATTTGTGGTTCTTTTAAGATCTTTATAAGATTATTTTCGAAGATAATACTATATTCTTTCTTTGTAACCACAAATTTCAGCCTACCAGGAGAGAGAAACTGACTGAGAAAATTACCTTGCCTGATTATATCTTGTTAATCTACAAGTTGCTTAGTTATGAGTGTATGATTTGTTGGGAATGATTTGTTTTTTTCTTCACCTGTAATATGGAAAATGTATTTTTATGTAAAGGTGTTGGGGAACATAGTGTTTTTTAATAATCATTCACTAAAAGAAAAATAGAATGCAAAAAAAAAAAAGAAGAAGAAAAGAAATTCCAATGGAGATGGCGAAGGGTGAGGATAAGCCCAGATCTGTGAAATAATACATCCTTTTCCTTCTCCAGCATATAAGTACTGCTCTTCAATCAATTTGATGTCATTGTTTGGTCTTTTTATTTTTTGGTTAAAGAATTATGATTTCCCCACAAAAAAATTTATTTGAGATTAGGAACAGAGTAACGGCAACCTAGTAAACTTCTATAGCATCTTTTCACACAACCAAGTTCCAGTCTTTCCATCAAACATGTCAGCTGTTACCCATTTATAGTCTCCCTGCCTCCACCTGGCCTATCAAAATAACTTTTTATTCTGTTAGCTTGTAAGCGACATGGACGATCTCCCAAAACTAAAATACCATATGATGAATAAGATTTGCAAGAGAAAGGGGGAGCACTGGGAAGCCATCACCCTGTTTCCTGCTACTCCAGGATATAAAGGCCCAGCACCAGGCTTCCTTCAG
Source organism: Mastomys coucha (assembly GCF_008632895.1). NCBI lineage: Eukaryota > Metazoa > Chordata > Mammalia > Rodentia > Muridae > Mastomys > Mastomys coucha. Next base: position 15,582,076 of record NW_022196910.1, read on the forward strand.
ATGCAGTTCTAAGCCACAATTCGAAAGGCATTTCATACTCTCTCCTATTCACCTCACTAGATGCTTAATATACAAAGCTATGTGCATGATATTATATGTCGATAACCTCTAGAAGAATGCAAGGAGTGTTTGGTGGTAGAGCATTTGCCTAGCGGGCATGAGGCCCCTGGTTTCATACCAGCACTATGAAATCAAAAATAGTGGTGGATGCCTATAGAAACAGAGACAAATGAAAGCAGAACACTGAAAATTATCTGAATAAATACCTACCAATAAATAATTCTGTAAGATAATTCACTACCCAGAAAAGGGATTAAAGGGAGGTGGATGTTGAAGAGATGGCTCAAAAGTTTGCTGTTCTTGTAGAGAACATTCTGAGAACTAATGTCAGACTGCTCACAATTCCAGATATGGAGAATCTGATACCCTCTTTTGGCATGTATTGTGCCCCGGGGAACACGCATGCATACACATATTTAAAACACAAAAAGAAATCTTGAAAACAAAACAAAAGAGCCTGTATAGAGAAGCCTTTGTTGGTGTTTTGTTCTTCATAAAGGAAAAAGAAAAGGAATAAATGTGAAATTTTTTGCTTGGGCCTACTTTTAAAACAGTTGAAAATTGATTTAGTCAGAAGATGTAAGGGCTGGAGAGATGGCTCAGCAGTTAAGAGCATTGGTTGTTATTCCAGAGGTCCTGAGTTCAATTCCCAGTGACCACATGGTGACTCACAACCATTTGTAATGGAATCCAGCACCCTCTTCTGGTGTGTCTGAAGACAGCCACAGTGTACTCATATACATAAAATAAATAAATCTTTAAAAAAGAAGAAGATGATGATGATGTAACTAAGTGCTAAAAGATTTGCCTACTGTATACAAGGTCCTGGGTTGCCCCAATGTTGAGGAAAAGTAGTTTAAAGGAAAAATTTATACATCTCCATACATTTATGGATCTGCTGCAACTCCTGCCTCCACTCATTGAAAATCAACTCATGGGGCTCAGTGTATCTCTATTGTATGTGAGGGGTGGCACCAGCAAGAGCTCTCTATGCTCTTGCTGTCTGGAAAAGAATCCAAGAAGCATGAGGAAGATGATAGAATATGTTGGATAAAATGTCCACATGGATAGTGTGAGTACAACATATGTGAGCCAAGCATGTCCCCTTTTTATGCGGAATCTCACTGCCCCAGAGGCCAAAGAATGGAGACAAGAATATAGGATAATTCAGCTTTCTATTCCACACCAACACCTAATTCATTCAAAATACATGTTGGACAAAGGGCAGTGTAACTCAGTAAGTATTAGCTCAGGAGCCCCTCATTAATGTTCTGATAACACTAAAGGGAAAATATCATGCAGCACACGTGGCTCAACATTGTCCTTGTCTAACTTTATGTTCCTTTTTACAGAGACACCAAAACCCACAGAAGCAGAAATGAATGGGTTTTGTATAACCACGGCCTTTTCCTAGAGCTGAATTATTTGTTCTCAGAAATTTAAACCACTTCACTATATCCAAGCAGGCCAGAAAGTTCGCAGGTAGAGCGAGCCAGAGTCTGGTTTGGTTGTAAGAGCCAAAACACGAGTCTACCCATTCGAGCTGACTAGACAAATAGACAAAAGAAATATTAAGTTTATATATGTGCATGTGTACGTGTTGGGCCATGTTCTCGTGTGCGTGTGGACACTGGAGCTGACAAGAGGAACAACAGAGTGAGTACTCCCCCTGGTTCTCTTTTGCTTGGCTCCTCTTCTGGAAACAGAGCAACGGTACTAGATTCTTACTGACTTTGTCTATCCCATCTCTTGACAAGCAGAAATAGAAATGATAAAGCACTTTGGTATTTCCATAGCTCTTCAGAGACTCCCTGTCCCCTCCCCCTTACAACATCCCTTTTCTAACACTCAAATATGATTCAAGATTCAAGGCAGTATGGGAAGTAAAGGGAGAAAGTTGTTATTCATTTATTCAATAAGTAACTGGCCTCCCATAAATTTACACTGAACTTTTCTAGGCACTGTGACACAGAGAGCAAATAAACAAGCAAAATGTAATGTATAAAGTTTTAAGTTCTGAGGATAGGATAAGAAAATTGTTTGTTAATAGAACAACATCCCTTTCAAAAAGCACAATACAAGTATATGTGTTGATACAGATTTAGAAAGCTCACATGTGGGGACTTGTTTTCTGCATACTACATGAAAGTATTTTTGCACACAAATTTGTTTTGGGGCAAAAGAGTGAAGTGGGTGGGCTCTCCTTTCAAGCTTCCCAGTGTTCTTGCAGCTTTTGTTGTTTAGGGTTCATTTTCCTTATGGTCACTGTGGTTTGGTGGCCCTCACTCAGCTGTCCACGGGGTGCTTCACAAATTCCTCTCCTCTCCACTCCACTCTCCTAAATCTGCAGCTGTCCAACATGGTCACTCAAATACTTTGTTCTTGCTAAAGCCATAAGAAGTGCTGCTGGATGTCCAGCGGCAGTGTGATGGGCTGGCTATAAGCACTAGACCTGACTGTGTTTGGCAATTGTGTGGAATCCTGGTTCAGACACCTTGGTTTTAAGTGAATTGACTTAGCTTCTGCTTGTCTCTGTTTCTTTTAGGTCAGATTAGGCAAGAGAGAGTAATGGCTCATGGTCCATTTTATTTAACCTACAATGCCTTAATATTGTCAGTGTTGCTGACATAATTCTACATGGCACAGACAGATAGAGACAGAGAGACAGAGAAAGATAGAGACAGAGAGAGACAGAGACAAAGAGACAGAGAGAGAAACAGAGAAAGAGAGACAGAGACAGAGAGAGACAGAGAAATGGAGCTGAGGATATGGGTCAGTGGGTAAAATGCTTGTGTGCATGCATGAGGACCTGCGTAGAGACTTTGAGGCTATGAAGACATATCTGAGGGTGGCCTGAGCTTCTTGTCATATTCAGGTTATACATTCTGAAAGTTATTAATAGGGTTTCACAGTCACAGGGGGACTACTGAGGTGGCTTGGTGAGTTGAAGCACTTACAGAGGGGCCTAGAAAGCTGGGTTTTAACCTCTGGAACCTATGTAAAGGTGGGATAAGAAAACTGACTACATAGTTATCTCTGACCTCCATGTGGCCAGGCACTATGGTACAGGACCTCTCTCTCTCTCTCTCTCTCTCTCTCTCTCTCTCTCTCTCTCTCTCTGTGTGTGTGTGTGTGTGTGTGTTTGTGTGTGTGTTTCTCCTTTCTCACACAGAGAATAATAATAACAAAATAGTAATAAAACTTAAAATTTTAGTAACATTTGTCAGAGTTTTCACAACTTTCCTTTATACATATAATTTGATGTATAGAACCACACATACAATTTGCTTTCTTGTGTTCTTTTTTTTTTTAAGATTTATTTTTATTTATTTTATGTATGTGAGTACACTGTAGCTGTCTTCAGACATACCAGAAGAGGGAATTGGATTTCATTATAAATGGTTGTGAGCCACCCCGTGGTTGGTAGGAATTGAACTCAGACCTCTGGTTGAGTGCCCTCAACCACTAAGCCATCTCTCCAGCCCCTTCTTGTGTTCTTTAAAAGTGAAAAATGATCTTATTTATGACTACTCCAGCTTTGTTTCACCTATCATTTACCCTCAAAGCACAAAGACAAACCAATCAAGAGTGTTACTTCACTACCAGAAGAGTTATAGCCTAGAAGAGTGAATTATGCAGACGGGCTATTGTATCAAGATTTTGAATGGCATAAACACCCGGTCTGTAGAAACCCAGTTCTGTTGCCTCCTCAACCCAGAAAATCGAATGACACTCATCCAAGAACTGGATACAATATACAGAACAAATGTGATTCACATAAATATGCTGCAAAGCACCGTTCCTTCATCAGGCCTCAGTTTAGTCTGCTGCCTCACGTGTTGTTTACGCCAGCGTGCTTGTCTGCCTGCTAAGTGCTGTACTCACTCTACTGGTGACGTGGCAGACAGCCCCACAGTTGAAAATATGTTGCCACAGTTGCATAACACCATCAGAGCTTTCATCTCAGGCATGCCAAGAAAATGTAGACTATATCTATTTACAGCTGAACGAACCATCTGGGGGGAGCCCACCCTTCTTACTTTCTATATGAGCAATAAACTGTGATCTTAGCTGGCAGATGGTCTTGACTAAAACCCTTTGTCTACATTTGCCAAAGACAAGTTGATTAGTGATCTGAGACCCATGGCCTGCATTCCAACCCACCTGCCTAACTACAATGCAGGAAACAGAGGCTCCAATCTGTAACACTGAAGCTAGAATAGCTGCCATACTGGCCACAGGCGTGGCACTCCCTTCTCCTCACCCCGATGCCTTTGTTAACATTAGGCTTTCCCATAGAATAATGTGCTTTCCCAAAGACACAAAATGTGCTTTATTCATGTTGGAACATTCTTTTATCTGTTGTTCTTTGTCTCCACATGGCTTCATGTATAAAAGAAACTTAGATTTTGTTGTATCATGCATATTTCTAGCTAAGTTAGTCAACTCTGTTAATATAACAAATACCTGAGTTTGTCAATTTGTAAAGAGAAAAGGCTTGTTTGAGTTCTGAGGTTTATTAGCCCTCTCCTTTGGGACTTGTGGTCAGACATGTTGTGGTAGATGCGTGTATCATAGCAAACCCTCCCTGTCTTATGGCCAGGATGCAGCAGAGAAGAGGCCAGATTCCCACATCTCCTTACAGAGTACATTCCCACTGACTAAAAAGCCTCCAACAAGGTCTTATCAATAGAAAATCCTATAGTGACGTGGAATGTTCACCAAGCCTTTAACTCAGATATCTAAGTGATACTTATCACACTACAGAATTACTCTCTGACTCTCGAGGGCTTAGGTTCACCTTGCAATGCAAAATGACAGTCACCCCATGTTTAAAATCCCAACTTTAACTGTTTCAATAGTGCTCAGAAGTCTAAGTCCAAAGTTCTCTGAGATACCAGGCAATGAAATAAGAGTTATCACTAAAATCAAAATAGTTACATACTTCCAAAATACAATGGTGGCATATGCACATGGTAAAAATTAAATCCCACCCTAAAAAAGAAAAGTGTAAACTATCAAGGAATCGAACCAAAGCAAGTCTGAAATCCAGAAGAACAAACATTAATGTCTATCGATCTGTGTCTTTATCTAGGGCACACCGTGGCAGGATATGAGCTCCCAAGGGTTTGAACAGCTCCTCTCCTCTGGCTTTGTTGATTACAGCCCACTTGGTTACTCTAGCTAGCCAGCTTTGCACATCATCTTAGCGTCTGTTGGTAGGCAGTATACGTCTCTGGTGCCTGTATCTTCATGGGTTCGCCATTGGAATGCCAGTTTCCTGTGTAAACCCTATGCAGAATAGACCTATTAGGAGCTACCTTCAGGATACTAAGCATACAAATAATGCTGCCTGACCTCCAGGCTTTCCTTTGAAACTTTCTTACAGGCTTCAGTGATTCCAACTCTAATGAATGTCTACAAAATTAGCATTACAGGGATAATGCGAGGCTGGCTTTGCCTGGCCCAACAGAATTGTGGCCACAGGGCCCTCTGAGCAAACTTTGCTGGATGCACACTAAAGGCAATCACAAGGTGCTTCTGAATGTGCCTAGTAAAGTAGCTTTCCTCAAATCAAAGTCTTTGAAAAAAATGTAAGTTTTTACATAGTTGAGCCTGTGATAGATACAATGGCCTTCAAACTGCTTAGCTGTCTTCAAGGCAAGTTTTATATTCTCCCATTGCAAATAATTGTCTCTTCCTTAGCCATAACTTAATATACATACATAATTATTATTATATTATTAACTTAATTTATATATAAAACATATAACATAAACAATATGTAATTATATATATTTGTATTTATAATATATACTATATAATATATAGTATGATTATATATTATACGTTATTTATAAGTCATATATTATGTATTATGTCATATATCATATATCTTATATCTATCATATAATATACAGCATATTTATATACAATTATATTATATGATATATTATTAATAATTATATGTTATATATTTGACACACATACATATACAGGTATGCATATTTGTACATACACACATACATATATATACATACACACACACACACACACACACACACACACATATATATATATACATACACACACACACACACGCACACACACACACACATATATATATATATATATATATATATATATGTATATTCCTTTCTTGCCAAGTTGCTAATTTCTCAAATCATTCTATCTGTCCCTCTTTGCTCCTGATTCTCACAATAAATTTGGCTACATAAAGATTGTAGTACCCCTGTCACTGAGTGCCTGGCTGCCTTGAACTCTCCCTGAACAAATGACCTAGTACATCATCTTTGAGCTTACTCTCTCACAAATACTCAGAGAATGGAAAAAGGCATCTAAACTCTGCCACAATGTAACATGAACAACTAGGCTCAATTTTCAACAGAAACCTCACCAGACTAGTTTTCTAGTCAACGTTCTAGGCTTTTCCTAGCCCATTCCAACAAACTTTCAAAAGTCCTCCTTCAAATCAATTCCAAAGACATTTCCATGCCACCACTTACACTGTATACCACCCCACTTCTCATTACCAGTATCCAGTGTTAACTAGCCTTATATTGCTATAACAAGAACTGTAAAGTTAATAAGGAAAAGGTTCAATTTGGTTCACAGTTCTGGAGCTTGTAATCCATAATTGGTTGACTTCATTATTTGGGGACCATAAGCAAGTAACATGGAAGTAACACATGGCAGAGACCATATCACATCACAGTCAGAATGCGAATGGGAAGAGGAGTAAGGAGAAAAAACAGGGAATGAATGTGATAAAAAATATATTGTATTTGTATACTATATTATATGTGTGTATGTGTGTATGAAACAACAAATCAATGTATGAGATAAGAGATTTAATAAACATATCATAAGTTTTAATAAAAGAATTTTGGTAGGGAAGGTGGAAGACATCTTTAATCCCAGCATTCATGAGGCAGAGGCAGAGGCAGAGGCAGAGGCAGAGGCAGAGGCAGAGGCAGAGGCAGAGGCAGAGGCAGAGGCAGAGGCAGAGGCAGAGGCAGAGGCAGAGGCAGAGGCAGGTAGATGTCTGAGTTAAAGGTGGCTGGTCTGGTCTACAAAGTGAGTTCTAAGACAACTAGAAGATTACAGTGAGGCTCTGACTCAAAAACCCTAAACCAAACCAAACAAAACAGGAGCAAAGCAACACCAAACAGAAAAAAAAAATCTCTCCACCCCTAAGACTTCTAGCCATCCATTCTGAAGTTGTCGCTCTTCTCTGAATACTTGCTGTCCTAGCGTGAGATACTCACCAACTGAAATGTTTTGCTCCTTTATGCTTCTCTCAGTTCCTACACAATTCTTCTAAAAAGGCCTAAGGGGCAATCCATATGTCAGCTTCTAACCGAATCCTTCCCTGATTCCTCATATGGAGTTAATTGTCACACCCTACCTAATCATGATGTCCATAATATCACTTGCCTTGAAAGATGAAAGGGTCACTGGATGGTGTGAGGCAAGAGAATGACAGTAATCTAATTTATGATTGTAAAGGGTGACCCTGGGTTGTGTGAAGAGCATGAGAAGATACAGAAGATCAGATGGAAAGTTACTGAATGTTACTCCAGGTGACAGTGACTTCCACTAGCAAGGAAAGTCACAAGGACTTGGCAACAGATTAGACAAGAGAAATGGAGAGAGAACAGGAGTCTAAGAATAACCTCCAAAGCATCAACAAAACATTGTGATTTAAATCTGAAATGTTAAGAAACATGACCTCAAGGTTTCCAGCACCGGCACTAGGCGGAATGCAGTACCACTTCTGAAATACAGAAATCAGAAGTTGCCATGTTGATTATTGGTGGTTATTTGTCATTTGTTTTGCATTGCATTTGTTCAAAAGGAAGAACATGAGTTTGGTTTCAGGTATGGAAGTGACCTCCCAGGAATAATTAATGCACAGGCATTATGGAATATTTGAATGAGATCTATGTCTGAGATATAATTTTAGAGATTGTCGGCATATAAATGGTAATTATATATATAGAGAGAGATAACATAACCCAGGGAGCTCAAGTGGCGTTAGTGAGGGGGAGACCAGAGTGCATCTGGCTACTGTTTGGTCCTTCTTGCCCAAAGGGTTAAACTAACTGCTACCTCTTCCTACCACTGCTTCCCTTTCCCCACCATTCGGCTGGGTTTCCTTTAGGAAAACTTTTCTTAATTAGGTCCAAAGGCAATTTCTTTTAAAGTCCTTCCCCTGTCTCATTCTGCTGAGCCTCTCTAAAGCAGGAGAATTGCCTGTAACAATGTCTGTTAAGGCTTGCTTGACTGCTAGTCTGTAATTCTCTCAAATTCTGGTTCTCTCCCTTGCTCTTCTCCACCTTCTTTTCTGGATCTGCTTCCTATTGCCCTCAGTTCATAACTCAGACATCTGCTCTTCCATTTCTAACATTTCTAGGACCTTGGGTGATCTCGTCTATCTAAACCTCAACTGCTGCTTATGTGCAAAGTAGTTCAAATTTTTGTTATTAATTAATTTAGAATAGCCTTTGTACCTACCCACACATCTTGCCTTGGGCTTCCAAAATCTGGCCACCTGGGGCAATGAGAAAACAACCATAACTCTTATTATTCTCCCATTTTAACTGAGTAGAAGCCTGTGGATTCCACATTGCCCCAGTACATGGAATGCATTTCTACCCCTGGTACACCAATCCATCCAATTTGAAATATGCTGTTCACCTCTCTCAAAATTTATACACCTATTAATACCAACATCACAGCTAGGTGGTGGTGGCGGCGGCGGTGGCACACGCCTTTAATCCCAGCACTTGGGAGGCAGAGGCAGGCAGATTTGTGAGTTCGAGGCCAGCCTGGTCTACAGAGTGAGTTCTAAGGACAGCCAGGGCTATACAGAGAAACCCTGTCTCAAAAAAACAAAACGAAACAAACAAAACAAAAAAAAACAAACAAAAATAAAACACAAAAACAAAACAAAAAAATTACCAACATCACATTTCCCATGACCATTTGGCTCATTTGTGTCTGGAAATGATGATTTCTGTGTTTAGAACTGATTGCCCTCCTCACTTAGTAAACCTTTACCTTCAGGATTACTTCATTTCTTCAACCATGGGTCCATGCCTAAGTATAGAACTTGTCTTAGTTAGGGTTTTATTACTGTGAAGAAACACCATGACCAAGGCAACATTTATAAAAGAAAATATTTAATTGGGACTGGCTTACAGTTTAGAAGTTTCCATTATCAAGCATGGCAGTGTGCAGGCAGATGTGGTGCTGGAGGAGCTGAGAGTTCAACATCTTGATCCACAGGCAGCCAGGAGAGACTGAAATTCCACACTGGGTGGAGCTTGAGCACCAGAAACTTCAAAGCCCACCCATACAATGAAGCACTTCCTTCAACAAGGCCACACCCACTCCAACAAGGCCACACCTCCTAATAGCGGCACTCCCTATGGCCAAGCATTCAAACACATGAATCTATGGGGGCCAAACCTGTTCAAACCACCACAGTACTCTGCACATTTATTGACTTGCTGAATAGAGCTTAGTAAATATGCAGAATCAAGACATATAACTAGACTTCTAGAATTCCACTGTCAACTATAATCGTTATTCTATCATTATTCAGACAGAAAATAATTCTAAGAAATATCCGAATGTTGAAAAGTTAGCTAGATGCATTTGTATTCTAAGAAGCAGGCGCTCTTCCTGTGGTTCTGAAAGACAAACTGAGAGAAGGAGATGAATTACATATTGATGTCATCAGAGCGTAATATTTCAAACACTATTTTATTTTAAAAGAAATGCAAAAAGGAAAACTTTTCAAGTTACACCAATATCATTAACCACATTTCCCTGGCTTGTGACTCACAAATTTCATGTGAATTAGTTCAAATTTCATGGTAACATGATTCCATGTAATAGCAGGAGTGATCGTTTAAAAGAAACGTTAATGTTTGATGTAATCCAACTAAATCACTAACTAAATGTACTCACAGTTTAAAGATGTGCTCCAATAATGTAGATATCATGAATAAGTAGTTGGATCCTTACTCGCTGGAGCTTTGTGGACATAGTCCCCGGGTTATAAGGTAAATTCTACACTCTTTTGACATTGCGTGCTTCACAACTTCAGCAAGACCAGTGCTGCCTTCAGACTGCCTTTCACATCTGTAGAGACTAAGGCTTGACCTCATTTTGCTCTGTAGAAGTTGATAGGTGATCAGCTCTAAAGAGATAAGACTATTTCATATGCTTAATGTTTCTAATCAACCTAAATTTTCTGATTGCTTTCCAGCATGAATCTTTTCCCCATATTTGGCTTGTTCTAAGATGTTTTCATTGTTAAGTACTGTTTATGTGTAAAAATCTTTGATGGTGTTATAGATCTATACTTAGAACCATAGTGACCTGCTAAATATAATGGAGCCTCTCAATAGTAATTGAACTAAGTTCTTATTCCTGAGACAAATAAATTGTATACTAGATGGATAGGATCTAAATTATTGAGCTCTCTTTGAAGCAGAAATTTTCTTTCAGGAGTTAACTAGGTGAAAAGCTACAGTGGTTCTCCTGGGACGGTTCTGGAAATGAAAGATGACCACAAGGGAAATCAATGTGACAGGCCTTAGCTCTGTTAGATTTAACCACCTATGAAAGATCGGCACCCCCGCCATGCACATCAGGAGGCTTATAAATTGGATGCAGGCTCCTCAATCACTTTCAAAAGTGAAGCTTTCTCTGGGGGGAATTGCAAAAAAAAAAAAAATGCTTTTTGTAATTCCTATAGTAAAAGGAACTTCCACAGTGAACTAGCAGCAGTTGGGGCTAGGCAGGCCCCCTTTCCCAAGCAGATTCCCCAGGAACTGTTTTTGTTTCTTGGTTTTGTTAAAATGAGATCCAAGTTATGGTTTCATAATTTCCCCGTCACTGGCCCTAAAATGAAGTTACTACAGCCCTTAAACTGGATTGATGCCACTTGTTGCATAGCAAAATTTGGTCCAAGATTCAAACCAAACTGAATGCTTGAGGGTTTGGGTTGTTTTGAGTTTTCTAAACTTCAAGCTTAAGTTTTCATGAACCTTATTGCACTTCCTGATCTCTTCTGGGAGAAAGAGTGGAAAATTTGACCAGTTTGGTGCCAGTGTTAGAAGCAGCCGGCGGCTAAGCACTCTCATTAACAGCAGGGAGAGAGGACAGGCCTAGAAAGGCATGAAGTGGATCACCTACTCTGGAACGATATATCTGTTTAATCCTGACAATTTCTCTTATAATGTACTCTCCTAGTTCCTCCCACTTAAAGTATACAATAGCAAAACCAGAGGGCTACAGTCCTAAAACTGGACTCATATTTAAAAATCAGTCTTTTTTGTTCTGAACAGATAGCTATCAGCTATTCTACAAAGGACAATTAAGTATTAAGTAAATATAGCCATATAGCATATGCTCTTTGTAAGAACTGAGTGAAAGAGAAATGGGTGACCTGACTTAAACCTTTAGACTTGAAGATTTGCTGAATTCCACAGGTATTTCAATAGTACAAGACTTGCATAACAAAAAGAGGCCATGCATAACTCCGGGGTAAGAGAAATTAACTTCACACAAGAGCTATTCGGAACGTGGAAGACAATGCAAGCCATGGATTAGACATGATTAAAGACTGCACTTGTCTCAATAAATTCACTGGCTTCTGTGAGCAATTGCATTCACAGACATGCACACACAGATGCACCTACACATTAAAAATGAATCTTTAAGAAATTCTAGAATATGGATCTCTTCATTTGTCTCAAATAGAAACACAATTAAATATGACCTGCTATTCTTTGAGAGAATTTAACAGAGGCAAGACTGGTGCAACCTATTCAGATTCTTAACTACTACTTCCAACAATATTTGAAGTTAAAATGCACCTTACACAGCAGCAAAACTGACCAGAGGTCAGTCACCAGGTGTGAGGAGGAGTTCTAGGGTTGTGACAAAGAGGAAACTGATAATCACAGATAAAGCAGGAAGGGAATATTGAAGATCAAGGAAACAGTTCAAATTGTGCATTGGTTCAAGGGGAAGGAAGTCTTGGTCCAGGCCTCTGGGATCAGCAGGAATCAGCACAGGATAGCCACTGATTAAAACAAGCAATGTGAGTTACAAATCAACCCGAAACAGCCATTTCCACAACAAAACAAGCTTCTTGTGATTCTAATAAGACTAAAATAGTAGAGATAATTTTAGCTCACATTTTTATATAATAGAATTTAATTTTTAAAAATTCAGAATACAAATAATCATAAAGAAAATACATGTACTTCAAATCCTACTTTGAGAAATAGTATTGCTAAGTATACAACTTTAAAGAAACACATATACAAATTAAATATAAGCTTATTTTTAATGTACTCAAAGAATTTTATTGCTTCAAATACATAGATTCATTATTATTATTATTATTATTATTATTATTATTATTTATTACTGTTGTTGTTTTGTTTTTCTAAGACAAGATCTATCAGCCACATTTGTCCTGGAACTCACTGTGTAGACCGATCTGGCTCTGAACTCAAAGAGATCCGCCTTCCTCTCCCTCCCAAGTGCTGGGATTAAAAGCATGCACGAAGACCATATAAAATCACTCATAGGTAAACATACACATATAAATGTATATCACACACAATAGCAAAAACAGGTAAGTTTTCCTAGTTACTAATAATGCCCCACTCAGAATTACTTTCCCCTATGGAGTTCTAACAATAATATCAGTAAAAATTACAACTTTGGCCCTTCCTAAACGTTTTAATATTTTGTCTGTTACTTTTTGACAATCTCACACACATATAAATATATTTTGATCACACATATTCACCTATCAGTCACCTCTCTTTTCCCTTTCTCATGCCTGGTGAATCCACTCTTCCCTCTGGGTGTGTGTGTGTGTGTGTGTGTGTGTGTGTGTTTATGTGTGACCTATTGACTTGAACTAGGGTTGCTTACATGAGCATGGGTGGTAGATTATTTAATGGAGCATAGGCAACTTACTGGTGGCTAGGTTACCAAAAAGACATATTGGTCCACCCTTGTACAAAGCTCCTGCAGGTAGTCACAACTGCTCATGCGTACAGTTGTCAAGTCATATGCAGAAGACAGCATCCTTCAGCGCTGTTTCTCATCCTCCAGCTCTTACATTCCTTCTATCTTCTCCCACCACATTCCCTGGGCCTTGAAGGGGTGGGTACAGATGTCCCATTTAGGGCTGAGCACCCAATAGTCAGTTATTGTACTTTAAACAGTTATGAGTCTCTACATTACTGGCTGTTATTTTTGGTTCTATTACTGTCTCATGAAACTCAGGCTGACCCTGCCCTCACAATACAGCTGAGGAATTCCTTGAACACCTGATCTTCCAGCTCCTACCCCTCAAATGCAGGGATTATGGGCATGTGCCACCACATGCTTCTTACTAATAAATTTGCTGCAATTTCTAAGACAATGATCATGGATAACTATTGCCATACTGGTGTTCCCCTGACAATAATGGGAATATTTCAATGCAAACTATTATATTGGTTTCTGAAATATAATTTTTCTTGTGTTATTCCTTAATTTGAGATTTATTTTTCCACTCCCTCCATCCACCTTCTATGCCTAATCTATTTCACCTTCTCAGTGAGATTTGGGAATGGTAACAGGAAGTATGAGGTTGGGGAAAGATAGAGGGAGAGAATTGGATTGGAGGTAACGGGGGAGCAAATCTGGGCCAAGCTAGAAACCTAGGACAATGGAAACTCCCAGGAATCTATGATGGTGACCCTAATAAGACTCTTAGCAATGGGGGACATGGAGCCTGAACCAGCTACCTCCTATAACCAGGCAAGACTTCCAATGAAGGCCCACAATTTGTCCTGTCTACAAGATGTGCAGGGAGGGGTAAAAGGGGTGCAGAAATTGAGAGAATGGCCAACCATTGAGTGACACAACTTGAGACCCATGCCATGAGAGGGAGCCCACTCCTGACACTATTAATGATGTCTTGCTATCCTTGCAGATGGGAGCCTAACATATCTGTCATCTAAGAGGCTTCACCCAGCAACTGATAGAAACAGATACAGAGACCCATAGCCAAACAGTAGGTAGAGCTTGGGCAATCCTGATAAAGGACTGAAGGACTTAGAGGGGTCAAGGACACCACACACACACACACACACACACACACACACACACACACACACACACACACACAAAACCCTACAGAATCAACTAATCTGAGCCCATAGGGGCTCACAAAGACTGAACCACCAACCAGAGAGCATGCATGGGATGACCCTATGCCCTGGGCACATATGTAACAGTTGTGTAGCTGGGTCTTCATGTGGGACTCCTAAAGTGGGAGCAAGGAATGTCTCTGATTATATTCCCTGCCTTTGTATCCCTTTGCCCTAACTGGGCTACCTTGTCTAGCCTCAACAGATGTGTCTAGTTACTACAACCCAATATGCTAAGGATGTTTGATATCCATGGGAGGCCTCCTCTTTTCTGAGGAGAAGGGAAAGAGGGATGGAAGTGGTGGGAGGGGAGAGGAGAGGGAGGTGCTAGGAAGAGAGGAGGGAGGGGAAGCTGAGATAGAGATGTAGAGTAAGTAACTTAATTAATAAAAATAATTAAATTATAACACAGTACACATGGACAAAAAGGATTTGTTTTCAGGTATAGCTAAAGGACTTAATCTAATATTTTAATAGAAATTGAGAACGTCTGTCTGAGGTACTCAGTGACATAAGATGAGCTCATTTTAAATGCAGCAAAAGTGATCATAAATTAATATTCTTGCATGCCCTTGCTGAGAATTTACCCCATAAAACCAAAATGACTTGAGAGCTATACTAATGACAGTAATAGATATTTAAAATATAATAAAACTGATACTATATTATACATAAAAACAAAAAACATTATAATATGATGTCTAAGTGATCATTATAAGGGAAGTCAGCAATATGAGTTGGTTATGTGGTCAGATAATGAACTCTTGTAAAACTACAAAAAACAAAGCATATACAAAAAGAACCTCTCAGGCTCTTCTCTGTAACTACATTGGAAGTAGAAGTTGGTTTATGTTTTGAAGTTGTGATTTAGGAAAAAAAAATGAGTGATTATTAGACATTTTAATATCAGCTCTAAAGTTAAGAATTGGCATTTTTATCAGGGCAGGGGAAAGGAAAAACATAATTAGGGAAGAGGTTGAATGTGCAAGCCCTGTAGAGTTTTTAGCCAGAAGCCTCAGTAAGAAGGCATGAGATGCTTCACTCAGCAGAGTCCTCTTGCTCTTACCCACCACAGAGACCTAGAAAAGATCATCTCAACAAGCATGTGTCCCTACAACCAAGAACATTCCATTGGATTTTCAATTCTCACTTCAAGATTTCTGAAAAAAAAATGGCAGGTTCCAAGCCTAGGGCAAGAAATGTCCAGGATGGACTTGGCATATGTATTGTGCCTTGGCAAGGAAGCTTGTGCTCAAGTAAAGACTGACCAATGCCAAAGATGGGGCAATTTGAGCTTTAGGTTGGACAATGCCAGCATAGTGAAACAGCAATTACATTTAAGGGTATAAGTTTTTGTTGACACCTAGAGAGGAGCTGGCCACCTTTGGAAGAGGAGAGGCACCACCCCCTCCCCTTATTCTGAATGGAGTAATAAATAAAATAATCAAGAACTTCATTTCTTGCATTAAATCATATCATTGAGTAACAAAATGACAGATAAGGGTGTGTATTTCTTGAAAAATATTCCAAATAATAAATGAAAAAGAAACGATGTGCAGCTGGAGATTGCTCAGTGGTAAAGAGCATGGGACGCTCTTTCAAATGACCCTGGTTGAATTCCCAGAAGCCACATGCAGCTCTGAACCATCTGTAACTCCAGTTTCAGGGAATCTGATGCATACTTCTGGCCTCCATATGCCATAGATACGCATGTGATATACATGCCTGCAGGCAAAAATACCCTTACCCATAATTTTTCCAATTAAAAAGTTACAAAAATAGAACTGCATTACTTCATTTTTTAATAATCATTTTATTAGTTTACATTTCAAATGATATCCCCCTTCCTGGTTACCCCTCTACAAACTCCACATCCCATTCCTCCCTCCTCTTTGCCTCTATAAGTGTGCTCTTCCACCCCCCCCACCCACTCCCACCTCACCCCTCTAACATCCTCCTACACTGAGGCATCAAGTCTCCACAGGACCAAAGGCCTCCCTTCCCATTGATACCAGATAAGACCATCCTCTGCTACATGTGTGTCGGAGCCATGGCTCCCTCCATTATACTCTTTAGTTGGGGATTTAGTCTCTAGGGGCCCTGGGTGGTCCAGTTAGTTGATATTGTTCTTTCTATGGAGTTTTAACCCTCTTTAGCTCCTTCAGTCCTTCCCCTAGCTCTTCCATTGGGGTTCTCTGGGCTCAGTCCTATGGTTAGCTGTGACTATCTGCATCTGTATTGGTCAGGTGCTGGTAGAATCTCTCATACCAGGCTCCTGTGGGCAAGTGCTTCTTGGCATCAGCAATAGTGTTGGGGTTTGGTGTCTATAGATGGGATGGATCCCTAGGTGGGTCTGTCTCTGGCTGACCTTTCCTTTAGTCTCTGTTCCATTTTGTGTGTGTGTGTGTGTGTGTGTGTGTGTGTGTGTGTTTGTCTTTCCTTTGGACAGGAACATTTCTGGGTTAGCAATTTTGAGATAGGTGGGTGGCCCCATCCCTTAACTGAGGGTAGTGCCTATTTACTGGAGGTGGTTTCTACAGGTTGTATCTCCCCTTTGTTGGGTATTTCAGCTAAAGTCATCCCTAATGGGTCCTGGGAACTTCTCCATTCCCTGCTCTCTTGGACTTTCTAGTGGCTACCTTCAGTTCTCCATCCACTACTGCTACATATTTCTATTCGATTTTCTAATGTTCTGTATTTCTTGCCTGTCCCTTTCAATACGTGATCCTGCCACCCCTTTTTTCCCTCCCTCTCTTCTCTCTCCCAGTTGGCTCTCTCCCTCTACCGCCTATGATTAGTTTATCCCTCCTTCTCTGTAGGATTGAAGCATACACACTTTGGTCTTTCTTTTCCTTTTGCTTTATATGGTTTTGGGGTTGTATCATGGGTATTCGGGCTTTTGAGCTAATATTCAGTGAGTGCATACCATATATGTTCTTTTGCATCTGGGTTACCTACTCAGTTATTTTCTAGTTCCATCCATTTGTCTTCAATTTTCAGGAAGTCATCATTTTTAATAGCTGAGTAGTACTCCATTGTGTAAATGTACCACATTTTCTGTGCCCATTCTTCTGTTGAGAATAGAAGAGAAAGTGCCAATGAGCCTTGAACCCTTTGGCACAGGGGAAATTTCCTGAACAGAACACCAATGGCTCATGCTCTAAGATCAACAATTAACAAATGGGACCTCATAAAATTAAAAGGTTTCTGTAAGGCAAAGGACACTGTCAATAGGCCAAAACAGTAACCAACAGATTGGGAAAAGATCTTTACCAATCCTACATCCGATAGAGGGCTAATATCCAATAATATACAAAGAATTCAAGAAGTTAGACTCCAGAAAACTAAATAACCCTATTAAAAATGGGGTACAGAGCTAAATAAGAGAATTCCCAACTAAGGAATCTCAAATGACTGAGAAGCACTTAAAGAAATGTTCACCCTGAGATTTCTCAGACACTGAGTCACCAACCAGGCAGCATACACCAGCTGATATGAGGCCCCCAATACATACACAGCAGAGGACTGCCAGGTCTTGACTCAGTAAAAGAAGATGCATCTAACCCTCAAGAGACTTGAGGCTCCAGGGAGTGGGGAGTTCTAACAGGGTGGGGTGGGGGTGGGGACATCCTCTTGGAAACAGGGGGTTGGTGGGAGGAGGTGAAATAGTCAAAGAGTTGACCAGGAGGGATAAAGACTGGATTGTAAAACAAGATTAAAGAATAAAAGAATAAGAATAAGAATAAGAATAAGAATAAGAAGAAGAAGAAGAAGAAGAAGAAGAAGAAGAAGAAGAAGAAGAAGAAATGTTCAACATCCTTAGTCATCAGGGAAAAAAACAACCCTGAGATTCCATCTCACACCAGTCAGATGGCTAAGATTAAAAACTCAGGTGACAGCAGATGCTGGGGAGAATGTAGAGAAACAGGAACACTCCTCCATTGTTGGTGGGACTGCAAGCTGGTAAAACCACTTTGAAAATCAGTCTGGCAATTCCTCAGAAAAATTGGAAATAGTTCTACCTGAAGACTCAGCTATACCACTACTGGGTATAGCTGGGTATATACCCAAAAGATGCTCCAATATATATCAAGAACACATGCTCCACTATGTTCATAGCAGCCTTATTTACAATAGTCAGAAGCTGGGATTGTATCACTTTAAACCACCAGTTAATTAACCATCAACAACTAATAATTATATTACTTCTGATTTTGAAACAAAAAGACTCACTTGGACCCCTGTCAAAGAGCCCAGACATGAGTCTTACTAATTCTCTAGATGCTCCTACTAACTTGTATGAAAAGGAGATAAATAGGCCAGGCGGTGGTGGCGCACGCCTTTAATCCCAGCACTTGGGAGGCAGAGGCAGGCG
>NW_022196910.1:15600778-15627287 GCF_008632895.1 Mastomys coucha
AAAGAAAGAAAGAAAGAAAGAAAGGAAGGAAGGAAGGAAGAAAAGAAAAGAAAAGAAAAGAAAAAGAGATAAATAAGCTGAACTTGGATTATTATTCCTATTTGCACACTATGAGCAAAGTCCTGACTCAGAAATTCTACAGATAAGTATTTTTGGTTCTTTCATCTGGTGAATTTTGAGAAATGGAAAATAATGGAACAAAGATCTATATGTGTACAGGGACAACACCTTTGTAATAAGCAAGACTAAATTCTAAATTATGGCATTTACATTTCAATAATAAAAAACATCAAAATTCAATAAGTTACTGATGATGAGAGCAGTAACAGTAGTTCCTTTGAGAGCAGAAGCAGGAGTTGAGAAAGTGAGTGAGCCCACGGGGACTTGGGTAATAATACATGGAAATGTTCTGATTCTTGACTTGAGTTGTGGTTATTGAAGCTCTTTTTTTTTTTTATTTTTATTTTTTTGGGGGGGGTTCTTTTTTGAGACAGTTTCTTTTTTTTCTTTTTTGATTTATTTATTACTATAAATAAGTGCACTGTAGCTGTCTTCAGATGCACCAGAAGAGGGCGTCAGATCTCATTATGGGTGGTTTGAGCCACCATGTGGTTGCTGGGATTTGAACTCAGGACCTTCGGAAGAGCAGTCGGCGCTCTTACCCACTGAGCCATCTCTCTAGCCCCGTTATTGTAGCTCTTAATTCACTGAGCCTTACATTTTCTGATTTTTTGTGGGTAATACAATGTATTTTGTATAGTATAATGACAAAAATCACTATAAATTAGCCATTAAAATCACTATAGTGGTAGTTGTAACAAAATACCTGACAAAAGCCACTTACAGAAGGGCTTGTTTTGGCCTCCTGCTTGAGACTGAGGGTAGAGTGCATCATGGGAGGGAAAGTAGAGCAGCAGAAGTGTAAAGCAGCAGATCTCACTGCATCCAGGCAGGAAGCAGAGAGATGAGTGCCAGTGTTCAGCTTGCTTCCTCCCATCTGTTCAGTCTAGAAATCTATCCCATGAAATGGGGTCTCCCATATTTAAGGTTTTCCCAATTCAGTTAATGTTCAGAGGACATTCTAGAAATGTTCTCACAGATGTGCATAGGGGTTTGCCTACAAGGTGTATCTGGAACCTGTCAAGTCGATAATAAGCATCAGCCATCAGAATTTATTATTTACCTGTATTTTATTAGTTGAATAGAAATTGAATCATTATAATAGGGTTGTTTGTTGGTTGGTTGATTTGTTGTTATTTTTAAATAGCCAAAGTGTTTATTGAGCTGATGCTGGGCTGAGACTTTTTCTTAGAGATTTTTTTCTTTTTATTCGTCTCTCATATATTACATTCCAACTGAAGTTTTTCCTCCATCCCCTTCACCCCCAGTTCTCCCACACACCTCACCCCCTTTCTTCCCATATCCACCTCCCCACCCTTCACTTCACCTCAGCAAGTCTTCCAGGATCATCAACCAAATAAAGGTATAAAAAGCTACAATAAGACCAGGCACATATTTTTACATCAAGGCTGGACACAGCAACCCAGTAGGAGAAGGAAAGTCCCAAAAGTAGGCAAAAGAATCAGAGACAGCAACTAGTTCCATTGTTAGGAACCTCACAAGAGCACTGAAGAACACAGCCATAACATATATATATACGCAGAGGACCTAGGTACCCTGTCAAGTTTGAAAGTGAAGAAACTTAACTATAAAGAAATGTGACAGGTGTGTGGAGGGGGCTCACTTGGAAGGGGCTGCCAAGAGGATTAGCCATCCACTGGGGTCATCCTCGGCTATACAGAGAGGGCAAGGCAAACCTGAGCTATATGATGAGACCTTGTCTGTAAAGCCAGCAGCATGAACCTGGACTAGATGGCCAGCCAGCTGCTGAAATCACTGGAGGCTACTGCAATAGACCTGTATTTAATTTCTGGCACTAACTCCAGTTACAGGAATTGTGACTCTTATCTTGGAGCGATGCACACAGACAAGGCACATGCATACATACATGCATACATACATACATACATGTAGGGAGAAAACTTCTGGTACAGAAAATAAAAGAAAATAATGAAAATCAATTTCCCTTCCCTCAAAACACAAGAAATTGATTTTAGTTTCTGATTACATCCTTTACCAAGAACCTGTAATAAACCACAGCTCATGAAATGGTATATGGATTATTAAGGAAGGATTTCTAAAGAAAGACAGGTCAGTACAGTCCATTTCGATAACATTTGTTTGATACCAAGTGTTCTCCTCTGAGAGATCAATACTGAAGGTCATGGTTTAAATGGACTAGCAATGATTAAATGAAGCTTATTAGAACTACTTAGGTAATACAAACAGGAGAATGGACATTTTTCTAGGTTTTTGTAGAGCTTCATTTAATGCACATTTAGTTATTTCACACTAGAACATCTCTTAAAGCTGCTTTTTTTTAGTAACTCAAACTTTATTTTAAATAACTTCCAAATAGCTCTTCTCTTCTCTTCCTCTTCTTCTATCCCTTCCCTCTTAGCCTTTTCTTATCTTTACTTTCTCCTCCTCCCTTCTCCCTCTCTGTGCTGGCCACATGGAGATGGCCAGTCCCTACTTTCCTATCTCTTCTCTCTCCTTCCTATAATAAAACATCTTACAACCATAAAAAAATAATAATAACTTCCAAATAAAAAACATTAAAAATTAGATTAAGCCTGGCTTTTCCTCTTGCCCACTCCACTATTCACCACTGAAACCACTGTCCAGCAGTGCAGTGGTGAGCTTCTTGAACCATTTCTTTACTTAGCTATTGAAATGTGAAGCAGTGAAGCAGGACTTACACACCTGGATCTCTGGATCTCTCTCTCTCTCTCTCTCTCTCTCTCTCTCTCTCTCTCTCTCTCTCTCTCTCCTCCTCTCTCTCTCTCTTCCTCTCTGTTTCTCCCTTTCTCTCCCTCCGTCCCTCCCTCCCTCTCTCTCTCTCTCTCTCTGTCTCTCTTTGTTTCTCTCTGTCCCTCTCTGTCTGTCTCTCCCTCTCTCCTCTCTTTCTCTCTCTTTCTCTCTTTCTGTCTGTCTCTCTCTCTGTTTCTCTCTGTCTCTCTCCCCCTCTCCCACTCCCTCCCTCTCTCTCTCCATCTCTGTCTCTCCCTCTGTCTCTCTCTTTCTCTGTCTCTCTTGTCTCTGTCTCTCTGTCTCTCTCTCTCCCTCTCTCTGTCTCTCCCCCTCTCTCCCCCTCTCTTTCTCTCTCTTTCTCTGTCTCTCTCTCTCTCTGTCTGTCTGTCTCCCTCCCCCCCTCTCCTTCTCTCTCTCCCCCTCTCTCCCTCTCTCTCTCTCTTCTTCTCTAATACATGCACCCCTACCTAGGAGCACCATGCTACTAAGGTCCCTTATAATGAGACTACCTCATTTGGCATTACAACTGATGACAGCTAGGATTCCTTTCCTGACACCCCTTGCAATGATGGGTGATGGTGTGAGAGGTAGGCAAGATTGACCTGGTGGGGCTTCAAGAAAAGGGTTTTACAGGGAATACCTGAATCAAAACATCCATCATTTAATCTTTGCCTGCTTTTCAGCATCTTCTGGGCAGGAATCCGGAGTGGCTGGAACTGTGGCAACTACCACATGACTTTAAGGAAAAGAATCCAGTCACTACATTCACCCAGTGAGAATTAATGAATCTTGTCCTCAGGAACATTCAAAGCCACCACACCAGTCCAATTACTTCCGTTTCTTTACTATGCATTTCTCTTCCAATAATTACTGATACTTGGTGGTTGCTTATATCAAAAGTGTCAGCATCCACTGGCACATCATTTAACAGGAGCAGGGATTAAGATACACACACTAACAACAACAAAATAATCTCCCAGAAAAGAACTACAGTTCGTAGCCCCCTTTGTACTAAAGAAGCTGCTAGGACTTCCCAGAATAACAACACTGAGGTTGTAAAGAGAAGGAGACAACTAAAATAATGAACAACAGTAAAGCCCCAATGTTCCAGGTTTATCTTCTACATCATTCTCTGGAATGCCATTATCAAAAACATCTATTAAGTATCCAGACAACTTTAAGTTATCTGTGGGTAAGAACTGTCTAATGAATTAGCCTGACCTCTGTTTCTCAGCAATCACTCACGTGGGCACAAGTCACAGTATAGAAAGGGTTTCTAGACAAAAAGATTGCCATCAGCTAGAAAAGCATAACTTTTGGCAGTTGCTAGAACATATCGTTTCTTTCCATCACTGGCAAGACCTCGGCCAGAATTCTTTTGGATCAGTCATTGCTCACTGATGGCAACTGTGTCCTCCCAGAATAACTGTGGCTTTAAACCACAGAGCAACTGACATAATCATTGCTCTATGTCAGAAACAAGAAAAACACAGAAAACAGCCTGAACATTACTTAATTTATTGACTGCACTAAAATGCTGATGGTATCTGTAGGCCTCAGCCATAAATTACTACCTAGCTTTCTGTGCTTATAGCTTGTCAGTAGCTAAGAAGTTGGTGGGACAGTGTCCATTAGTCAATTCTTCAAGAGTCACTCAAACAGCTATGATACATCTCACGATATAATTCTTGTTATTTATCTGACTACTTAATGATTGCCTTTCCTGTTAGAATACATGCTCCATGCAAAAAGGCTTCAAACTATCTTATCCACAACTGAATTACCAGCGCTTAACTTAGTGACTTGCATAATGTATGACTAAAAACATTTGTTGAGTGAAAATAGGTATAAGGAAACTATAAGACACAAATTTCTTCTTATATCCTACCAAAGAGGCAAGACATAAAACAGGGTGGGTATGGGCCCAGGTCTCACTGCTGCTGCTGCTGAGGCTGTGCGATGCATTAGTTAAAAGGAGGCAATGCATAGTTATGAGATTTTATTAGAGAAAAGAGAAAAGAGGCTGGCCATGACCATGTGGAGAGAGAGAAAAAGAAGGAAAGGAGAAGAAAGAAGAGGAGAGGAGAGGAGAAGAGAGGAGAGGAGAGGAAAAGAGAAGAGAGGAGAGGAGAGGAGAGGAGAGGAGAGGAGAGGAGAGGAGAGGAGAGGATGAAAGAAGGCAAGAAAAGAAGAGATCAAGAGAGGAAGAGAGCAAGAGAGAAAGCAAGAGAAACGGGAGAGCAAGAAAGAGAGGAGGAGGGTAAGAGAGGAAGAAGGTAAGAGGGCAAGAGAGGAAGTGAGAGAGCAAGAAAGGAAGAAAGGGCAAGAGAGAGAGGAGGGGCAAACTGCCTCTTACATTGTGAGGCAGGGCTATCTGGCTGTGGTCAGATGACTGGGGATAGGGTCCAGCTAGAATGCTGGGAGCTTGGGGCATTGTCTACATGACAGAACACACATCTCCTGTGGGGGCAGCTGTCGGGGTTTGGGATTGAAACAGGAACCAGGGGCCCAGGAGGTATGGCCAAAATCCTTCAGTCTCTTGTAGGCAGAAATATCTCCCACTGGATCGTCAGGGTTCCAGATTTAAACTCGACTGGGCCCAGGTTGCCTGAACAGTCCACTGCCTCACAGGTGGGCAGAGGTGTCTGTGAGGAAAGTGGTAGCTGTATGTAGGACTTGAATTCAGATCCCCCAGAGGCCCAGTTAAAAGCCAGGCACAGCAGCATGTGTTTGGGGCATGCAAAGACAAGGTCCTAGCCAAACATTCTACCCAAATTGGTAAACTTCTGGTTCATCGAGAGAACCTGTCTCAAAAAGTAAGGTGAATTGAGGTAGAGAAAAACACCTGATATTAAACTCTGGTCTACTCTGGCCTCTGCACTTATATGCACAAGTGTGTATACATATACATACATATGGGGGTGGAGAATAAGAGTATTCCCTCTAGGCCTAAGGGAAGACTGCACAAGGGGGCATGGAAAGAATGTAAGCTACAAAAGATAGAGAAGGGCTCCAACCTGCCATCTTCTGGGCAAGGCATCCATTACAATCAGAAACTCAGCATCTGTGGATGCATGCTCAGAATGTGCACAAGAACTAACCTATGAACAGTTAGGCATGGAGGTGGGCTTAGGGGACCTACTCCTTACTGCTTAACTTTGTGCTAGTGATAGATTCAGGTGGGAGAGTCATTGCCCTCATCTGTTCACCCACTAGTGATCCTGACAGGTTCTAATGGATAGTCCCAATCCAACTATCACATAGACGGCCCTAGCTAAGGCAAATGGGTTACAAAACAGAAGCAAAAGTCCTAAGTCTGGGAAAAGGACTGGCAGGGGCCTGTTTGATAGAGATGGAAGGGAAGAGATGATGGGGAGAGAGAAGCATCTAAGTTCTAATGCAGAACCAGAACAGAGCATCGCACCCTCCAGTGATGAGAATGTTCTGCATCTGCATCCTCCAGCATGGTAATCACCACTCCCACATGGCAATCGAGACCTTGAAATGTGGCCACTGTAGTATCACCACAATGCCTCACTGCCATCCAGCGATGTAGCACCCATTAGTGTTCCTTAAACACTCACTGAAGAATGTCTCGAGGTTTGGAGTAGAGAATGAGGAATCTTAAATTATGTTTGGGGATGAAAGATTCCCATTCCCTTCCCATCCCCATTGCCAGTACACCCAAAATATACACAACCGAAAAAAATCCAAGAATGATAATCAGTGGATTGCTTAAGTAAGAACTGTCCTTCTCCAAGTTATATTTAAAGAAAGAAGAGGAAAGGGTTTTGCCACCGTTAGTGGTACAGCATACCAACAGCATTTTAAGCATGCAGCATTGTTAGGATTACAAAGCCAAACATCTGAAACATAAACACTAAAGAGATTGAGAAGACACTGGAGGACAGCTACAAGGACTTTAAACACAACCCTTAGAATACAGTTCCTTAGGTTTCATTTATTTTTGGTGACAGAATCTCATGTAACCATAGCTGACCTCAAACTTGATAGTAGGAGTATAGGTATGTGCTAGCATGCCTGGAAAGGTTTCTAATAGACACATGTAATGATGCAAGTTTCATTTTCAAAGGTCTAGTCTGGGTGTAAAATTTTAAGGGGGATGTTAAGGGTAGGTGGTAGCAGGAAGGTAAGGGGAGAGGGACTGGAACAGAACAGAAAAGACTCCTCCACCCTCTATTCCCTTACACTCTAATTGGTATACATAGATTGGAATAGCCAGGAACAAATTCTACTCAGATTAATAGAGGGCCTTTTCTTAATTCATATATTAGCTACACTAACATGTATGACCTGTTAAAAGCTGATCTTACAGATCTTTGTAACAACACTCCACAGATTCAAAGAGTACTTCTAATGAACGCTGTGATACTTTGTACCATCAACTAGTCAAGCTAACAGAATCTAGAATCACCTGGAATTTGAGCCTCTGAGTATATCCATAGGGAATTACCTTGATCATATTGATTGAGATATCAATTGCTCAATGAAGCTGGTGCCATTTGCTGGCTGGGAGCCTAGATTACTTGGAGAAAGGGAACTGAGTATGAGCCACAGGGTGTAGTCATCACTTCTTTCCACCTGTGAGTGTTAGATGTTGAGTTCCTGTCACTGTGATCTCACCACCATGGTGGACCATACACTTGAGCTGTGAGCCAGAATAAACCATTACATTGTTAGAACAGGAGAGAAACTAAGAGAACAAACTATGCTATCTATTAAGCAAAATGAGAAATGGAAAGATGAGCTGATGGTATTTGCCTAAGTCTCCAAAGGGATGGATGTCTCTAGAACATGTACCCTTAATCCATGTCTCACAGAAAAGTAGTGAGATTAATGAGCAACTACATTGCCCAGAGGAGGTCAACTTAACACAAAGCTGCAAAGGTTCATAATTTCTACTCTAATTCCCATATCCCTCAGAAACTTCTAGTTTTCCTGGAAATGTTAAGAGCCAACTCTATTGTCACAGTAATAATTTGAAAATAACAGCATCAGTCAAACTCCTGAAGTGGCGTGTGACTGAACTTCA
This sequence comes from Mastomys coucha, assembly GCF_008632895.1. Lineage (NCBI taxonomy): Eukaryota > Metazoa > Chordata > Mammalia > Rodentia > Muridae > Mastomys > Mastomys coucha. The sequence continues at coordinate 15,608,706 of NW_022196910.1, forward strand.
GCTGGACCACAAGCTAGATATATGATTTTGAGCTATGATTTCGTCTCTGCCATAATAGTTTGGTTAGCTAAAACATAGCATGCATTTAGAGACTTGGTACATAGTCAATACAAGGCGCTACTCTACAAGTGCAGTCAGTGACTGATTAACTGCTCTCAGTGCTAACACACTAATCTCCACAATGTTCTAACATAGGTATTATTATCAGTGTCTTGACAAAGAGGGAATAAGCACAGAACAATCTTAGGCAACATGGTCATGTTCATCTAAGCAGCATCCTTGAGAGTTAACTTAAAGATGTTAGGCCCCCCTTTGCATGTGTTCTTAAAGGATGCTCCTGTTGCCCATATACGTTTTCATAGGCTAAGCTGCCTTCTACATACTAGTTAGTTATCAGATCTTCCAAACCTATAAATGTTACACTTATAAAGTAAATGAAAATATAACTAAGTTAAAGATTTTAAGATGAGGAGATAATTCTAGGTCATCACAACGGGCACTAAACACCATCATATGAATACTTATAGGAGAAAGGCGGAGGAGTATTAAGGACAGACACAAAGAGAAAATCATTAAAGGCAGAACTGAAAACAATGCACCCACAAACTAATGAAAGCTAAAAGTCATCTGAAGCTGGAAGAGGTTAGAAAGGATGATCCACTGGAGCATCTGGAGTGAGAACAGTCCTGTCCACACATTGATTTCTGACTTGTGGCTTCTGTAACTGTAAAAAAGAATAATCTGTAACAACTGGCTTTAAGGCCATTGTTATGAGATACTTTTATAGAGAAGCACAGTGAACAATGTAATGATGTAGGCAGAGTCATACATGACTGGGCTGAGGGGCTCTATTATCTCATGTAACCAAGGAAATGCCCTCAGAAGCAATGAGAGTTGAATGTGCCTCATGGTGATGAGTGGTAAATGCTCACACCAATAGGAGGCAGATGCTTCTGAGAGGTGATGATGGAGAATACTCACCAAAACTGACCTTAGCATAACATGGCAATAGAAGAAAACAACATGGCTAGAGAGTGTTGAGAGAGGAGACCAGTAAGAGGTACACTCACCGAGAACATTTATGTCAATTATCTATGGTTACAATAACTTTCATAAGAAAAATGGACTAATTTTCCTCTCACATAACAAAAGCATGTAAAACTTCAGAAGGCATTCAACAATAAATATTTATGGATTATGCTTTTGGGGTCAACTAGGATCCAGTTTGGCAAACAGGCTGATCTCAACTTGCCTTACTCTAGTGTCTTGTGATTAAATAGATGTCTGCTGATTGAGAAAGACATAGAGGTCCTCCTATCTAGTAAATATTATGATGATGAGGCAAAGGTTGGGGTGGGAAAGGCTTCCCAAATATAACTTTGTTCCTACCATATCCCTGTGTGATATTTGATCAATCGGCTCTTAGTGGAAGCTAAGCACTAAACTGGAGCCCATAGAGGGCATGGTTATAGCAAAGAATGAAGTCATGAAGGCAAGATTCTACAAGCAAGTATAGCTCTTATACACTAACAAATACAAAAATTTTAATGGTAATAATGTATTACAAGTGTGAAGACTCAAAAGAGAGAATTTGGATGTAGTGCCCTGACAAAGCAGAAAGAAGTGTTTTTGTTTATATGTTTGTGTATGTATGTATGTATGTATGTACATGTGTACATACTATACTTATTGGCTGGCTGTGCATATATTTGTGTGGTGATATCTGAATGCATGTGGGTGTACATGTTTGTGCAGGTACAAATGTACATGTTTAGAGACCAGAGGTCAACATGAGGTATCTTCCTTAATTGCTCTCCACCTTACTTTGGGAAATAGGCTCTCTTGTTGAACCTGGAATTCACCAGTGAGCTCCAGGTATCTGCCTATTAGACATATTCAAGTACTATAATTATAGATATATGCCACTATGCCTGGCTCTTTTAGTGAATTCTGGCAATTAAACCAATGTCCTGATACTTGCATGGAACAAATTTTATGGAATGAACCACCATCCCAACCCCAGAAGAAGGACTTTGAAGGACATTTAAGATTCGGATGGATGGATGGATGGATGGAAGGATGGATGGATGGATGGATGGACAGATGGACGAATAAATTGACAACTGGCTAGACAAAATGAAGGGATGTTAAGATCAAGAATTATCCTGAGTAAAGCAACACTGATAATAAAGAGTCTTTACTATACATGGAAATGATGAAAAGAGCAGGTATGCCAGTTATCCGGTGCTTTCACTATCCAATCTATCACACACAGGAATGTAGTCTTACAAATGAGTCACACATTTAACCTATATAGAAGAAACCACTACATTGTAAAAATGTTTCAGGAATCTAGAGTTTGAAACATAATTAGTAGGAATGTCTGAGGGACAAGACATCCATGAGAGTACAAACCTAAGATTCCTAAAATGCATAACAATGAAGATTCAATGTAGCTTTACAGTAAATAATGTGAAGAAACCTGGAATTATGAATCAATGTATAAATATAACAATCCTTGTTGGTAACCCAATGTTGAAAGCTATCATCAGATTGTTTTTCTGGAAGAAAGATATCAGATGACTCCAAAATTGCTAGGAATTAAAACAAAATTCAAAAATCATGTTTTTAAGGAACTAAAATAAGGTCATGAATATTATCTTTAAGCATATTCATTAACTTTTAATGTAACTTAAATCTTGGTTTGTGACAAGAGCATGAAGGGAATTCTCAAAATTATCAGTTTAAAATTCTAATATTTGGGTATATCCTATTCCTTACAACTGGCTCTTTGATTGACTTCTGTTTATATCACACTAAATACAACATACCATCTGGTAAAAAGACCTAAGACCAAGATGACCTCACTGTGTATGGCTGAGACTAGCACTGAAGTGCTATCATAGCACATGATCCTCCTGACTCTACCTATAGAATCCTAGAATGGTAGGTGAGAACCAGCATGTGCAGTAAAGTATTGTTTATTCTGAGTGGCCAAAAAGACTACATTTCCCTGTTAACTATATAACATAGCCCAGAGACCCCTGGAAAGGGTGCAGCAGGATAAATTATCCTACAAACCCAGCCTACTGTAATATGTGCTCTATTGCACCTACTCAATATACAGACATCATTTTTGTTACCTGTTCTCCCATGCCTTCATTTCCATTAAAAATGTTTTCTCTTTTTCCTTTATTTTTAAACTATGGTATCTGAATATCAAGAACGTTTAGAACTTTATCCACTTCACTGATCTCTACCACATATGTTTAAGAATTGGGAAGTGAAATGAATGTCCTTATTATTATTATTATTATTATTATTATTATTATTATTATTATTATACAGTTTAGTCATTACCCCCATTCCTGGTCTGCCCTCCCACAGTTTCTCATCCCATTCCTCCTCCCTCCACCCCTGTCTCCAAAAGGATGTCCATCCTTTCCTCCTCCCCACTGCCAGGCCTCCCTACTCCTTGGAGCCTCAAGTCTCTAGAGGGTTAGGTGTTTCTATCCCACTGAGGCTAGACCAAGCAGTACTCTGCTTTATATGCATCAGAATCTCACACCAGCTTATGTATGATGCCTGGTTGGTCCCTTGGTGTCTGAGAGATCTCATGGGTCCAGGTTAGTTGAGACTGCTGGATTTCATTCTACACTGTCAGAAGAATATGAAGTCTCCCATTATTTGCCTCACAATGGTCCTATCACCATTATCACCAAGCTATAACTTCCATCTTTAATCAAAAATCTTCCCTTAGTTTAACAGATTTTTTGGTCTATAATTCAATTTTCCTGCATTCCAAATGCATTCCAAATGCATTCCAAATCACTGGATTAATGTCTCTATTCAATATCTCCACCAACTTCCTCTCATTCTTCCATAAATCTCTTCCCTTCAGGGATCAGTACCTACTAGTACCATTGAAAATATTTGATCAAGTGAGGAGGACACATCAGTCACAACACAGGGAGTAACTGGGACCAACGGTACCCAGGCACACAAGAACTATGCCAGCCCAATGGCACTGTTTGCTTCCAGTCTGTCTGGGCTGATGCCCTAAGCAGACCTGGGGCTCAAATTCTGCAGCCAATCCCATAATTCCCAGAGGAAGTTGTACTCCCAGGCACTCTAATAAGCCAAGCATCACAGGATCACAGAATTACAGGATCATAGAGACAGCTTGACTCTGAGAAGTTCTGACACAACCAGGATCACAGGAGGGACGAACCCCAGTCAGATTTAGCCAGGGCAGGTAGCAATAAAGATAACCAGATGGCAGGAGACAAGCATAAGAAAATAAGCAACGGAAACCAAGATTACTTGGCATCATCAGAACCCAATTCTCCCACCATAGCAAGTCCTGGACACATCATCACACCAGAAAAGCAAGATTCAGATATAAAATCACTTCCCATGGTGATGATAGAGGCCATTAAGAAGGATGTAAGTAACTAACTCCCTTAAAGAAATATAGGAGAACACAGGTAAACAGCTAGAAGCCCTTAAAGAGGAAACAGAAAAATCCCTTAAAGAACTATAGAAAAACACAATCAAACAGGTAAAGGAAATGAACAAAACCATCCAGGATCTAAAAATGGAAACAGAAACAATAAAGAAATCACAAAGGGAGACAACCCTGGAGATAGAAAACCTAGGAAAGATATCAGGAGTCATAGATGCAAGCATCACCAACAGAATACAAGAGATAGAAGAGAGAATCTCAGGGGTAGAAGACACCATAGAAAACATTGACACAACAGTAAAAGAAAATGCAAAAAGCAAAAAGCAAAAAGCTCCTAACCCAAAACATTCAGGAAATCCAGGATGCAATGAGAAGACTAAACCTAAGGATAATAGGTATAGAAGAGAGTGAAGACTCCCAACTTAAAGGGCCAGTAAATATCTTCAACAAAATTATAGAAGAAAACTTCCCTAACCTAAAGAAAGAGATGCCCATGAACATACAAGAAGCCTATAGAACTCTAAATAGACTGGACCAGAAAAGAAATTCCTCCCATCACATAATAATCAAAACGCCAAATGCACTAACAAAGAAAGAATTTTAAAAACAGTAAGGGAAAAAGAGCAAATAACCTATAAAGGCAGGCCTATCAGAACTACACCAGACTTCTCACCAGACTATGAAAGCTAGAAGATCCTGGGTAGATGTCATACAGACCTAAGAGAACACAAATACCAGCCCAGGTTACTATACCCAGCAAAACTCTCAATTACCATAGATGGAGAAACCAAGATATTCCATGAAAAAAACAAATTTACACAGTACCTTTCCACAAATCCACCCCTACAAAGGGAAAACACCAACATAAGGAGCAAAACTACACCCTAGAAGAAGCAAGAAAGTAACCTTTTAACAAATCCACACAAACATAATACCACTTCTAACAACAAAAATAACAGGAAGTAACAATTACTTTTTCTTAATATCTCTTAATATGAAAATTAATGTTACCAACTTATCCTAATCAATTCAAATTCAAAAGTATGAGGAATTGGAAATTTGTTAGCTATCATCTGGTGGTCTCTCTAATTTGGTAATTGGAGAAATAGGTCCAATATTGTACAAACCATATATACTTTCTGCTTGTTTGTATGTGACAGTCTCTTGCTGTGTAACACATAATGATACACATGCTTCTCTCTCAGCCTATTAGTAATATTGTTTATTTCATGTTTTTACACTATACTATGGTTTTCAGAACAGCTTGCATATTTCAAAATTATTTATACAGCCAAAAGAAATGTAATTAACTTGGTAGGTGGCTTGTAAGAGAACAACAACAAGTGAGACTGAATGCTTTGCTTGATATTTGTAACTATTGTATCAATTTTGAAGAAGAGGACTTTATAAGTTACTCTTTCTCTGAGATGAATGCTTTTCAAAATCATCACAACTAATGAATCAGATTCTTATCCTCACCTAATGTCTGTGCCACCCTCCAAACAGAACCATTCTTCATTGAAACACTTGGTGAATGACTTCACAGATAGACCATCTTAATACACACACCATTTCTTAAATGAATGTAACCTGTTCTTTGTGGGCTGAGAATGAGACAATCACTCCAGTCAAATAGCTTTGACCATAGCAGGAAATCTGTATCCAAAAATCATGCCTACAATTCACTTCTTGGCCCAGCAGAATTGTCAACTCTTAGCTTAGCTACTAGAGAGGTAAAATCCTTTGGTGATGTGAGGGTCATTGAAGTACAGTCTTATTACAATGAACTCCAATGTATAAAAATTGTTCTTATTTTGGGCTTATACCACAGTAAGAGCCAAGATTTTAAACTCTACTAAAAACAAAACAAACAAACAAAAAGACTTTATCTATTTATGTTCATTTAAAAAAACTAGTAGTCATGTATTATTTTAAAATATACAGCTAATATGTTTGGAGTTATTTAAAATTTATAATGAGAAACACATATGTATTTTCAATATTGCTGCAGACAAGCATCTACATAAGACTGTTTAATTGATTGTTTTATATCAAACAACTTTCTTACTACTCATTTTTATTGTTACAATATTTTATAAATTTTAAAGAATATGACAAAATTTTAAAAAAAAGGTATTGCAGGTATTGAAGGGGGTTCTCTGGGAGGAGTTGGGGTACAAAAGGAAAGAAGAATGTGATGTAATTCTATTTACTTAAAATGTTTTTAAATGTTAACAAATTCAGTAAACTGAAATTATGTATCTTTTCTCATCATAATACAATAAAACTTAAATCAATTTAAAAAAGGAAATGTTTGATCAAGGTCATTAATGACCACCATGTAAAGAATTAAACAATCTCAGTTTCCAGAAACACAATAGCAATTAGCACTGTTAATTATTCCATGTATTATTCTGCATGTGTTCATTTATTTATTTAAAGTGATTTTATTTGAATTTTTGAAAATTAAAATTTATATTCCTAAAATAAATATCATCTGATTATGACATATGACCTCCATATAACTGGATTTCTCTGAGAATGTTTTGTTGAACACTTTTACACTTATATTCATGAGAAAGACTGGCTGACTTATGCTTTTCCCTTTTGGTAATACTCTTCAGATTCTGGTAACCAAGCTTATGCCAAACTTATAAAGTCTGAAATAAACATCAGTCAGAATGCAGCCAGAAAAGTTATATCATACATATAGATACACACATGTATCTCCAGAAACAGATACATGATTTGGTATAAGGATTTGATCTCATGCAACTGTGTAGCTAATCCCACATCTCTAGTAAGATCATTCCATTACATGCTGACATCCACAGACCAGGCAAGATGAGGAAAATGGATATAAACGAAAAAACAAGGAGCAGAAGAGTAGAGACAAACTAGAATCTACCAACATGACTTGAAGGACCATAAGAACAGAATGAAACTGCAAAAGGAACATTTATTTTCCTGTTGATAGCTAGGAAGCTTACTACTGCTGTCTGCTAACCTATGTTTAGTCTTGAAAACTTTTGGCCACCCCTCACCCCATATAATCTAGTCTAAGCATAGAATGTTTTCAGCCTCTGAGACTTGCTGCTGAATATGCTTATTCCTTCCTAGTTCTTTCTGAGATCTGGCTGGCTGGTTCAACTCAGCTGATCTGTTTCAAACCCCTCTCGTAGATCTGTCTTTTCTCTTGGCCTCTGATTTGCTCTTCCAATTAATCCTAGCAATCTTTTCTAATCTGGTTCCTTCTCATTCTCTTGCTCGTTCTGTCTTTACCTGTGTCTAGCTTGTTCTCTCTTTATCTGTCTCTGTAAAACTCTCCTGATAAAACTGCCTCCCTCTCCCTCTCTGTGCTGCTCTACTCTCCCTCTCAACTCTACTGCACTGTCTCCATGAACTCTACTGTATTCCTGGACTGTACTCTCTTCTCCTGTATTGTCTGTCTCTCTCTTAAATCGATTCCCTTTCCTCTCTCTTCTCCTGAGAGTTAGGTATATTCTCTTCTGTCAAATCTTCCTCTGATTTGGTACTTTGTCTGCCACTCAATTAGACATCACTTTCAAACTTTCCAAACATGGGTGCCTCCTTCTACAAACTTTCTTAGGGCACTAAGTAGGGATTTGAGAGAGCAGTCCCTGTCCCTGTCAACCTCTTGAAATTCCTTTAATAGAATCAATAAGGTGTCTTGATCAACTTCATTAAAGGCATTATTAATCTTTGCTCAATTTCTATTGTATAATTAATTCACATTGTCTTCATTCTTATTATGTGTAGCAGTTCTTTTCATTTTCTGAATTTATTTTTTGAATTCCTTAAGATGAAATCTTAAGATGCAAACTGATTTTTAATTTTTTAATTTTACAAGCATATATTGCCTTTAAAGCACATTAGATGGTTCCACAAATTATGTCATATTTACCTTTAATGCAAACTATTCTTTCATTTTTATTATGATTAATTTCTACAATCACATGGTATTTTAAAATGTGGTATTCAATTTCTCAACATTCACATATTACCTATTTTTCTGCTATTGATTTCTAACTTAATTCCGGTGTAAATCCAAAGTGTAATCTATGATTTAAAAAAAAAACAAAGCTTAGCATATATAGCAATCATAAAAAAAAGGAACAAATTGTCTAGTCAATTTCAATATTATTATAAAGACAAGCTTGTGAAAATACCTCTTACTTATCTGTTGTCTTGGAAGCTTTTTGCTGAACAAGCTCACCCTTCCTAGCTCTTTCTGAATTCTGGTTGGTTGATTCAACTTAGCTGTTCTGGCTCTAAGTCCTCTCCCAGCTGATTAATTCAAACTGGCTTCTCCCAGCTCTGACTGAATTGCTCTGCTTGACCTCAAACTAACACTACCAATTTGTTCTACTCTTCTGGCTCCTTCTCATTCTCTGGTTCATTCAGTCTTCACCTGTGTCTACCTTGTTCTCTCTTCAACATGTCTATAAAACTGTCCTAGTAAAAACTGCCTCTGAGGATTGCAAATTCAATCATCAATAGGAGAGGAGCTCGGCCCTGTGAAAGTTCTTGCCCCAGTGTAGGGGAATGCCAGGGCCAGAAAGTGGGATAGGGCGGGGTGGCAGGCATGGGGAAGTGGGAGGCAACAGGGGTTTGTTTTGGTTGTTTTTGTTTGTTTCTTTGTTTTTTGGAGGGGAAACTGGGAATGGAGAAATTTACATGTAAATAAAGAAAATATCTAAAAGAAAAAAAAAACCTATCTCTGAACTCCACAAACTGAACTGCCACCAACTGAACTGTCACAAACTCAACAACACTGCACTCCTTTCAACTGACTCCCAATTCCTGTTCTTGTCAGAGTTGGGCGTATCCTATCCCTGACTCATTCTGTCAAGTCTTTCTCTGATTTGTCACATTGTCTGCCCCTCAATTAGATGTAACTTTCAAACATGGCTGCTTCCTTCTACAAACTAACTTTGCCTTCATTATTTGGAACTAAATGTATATACTAAGGGTGTGTCTGCATTCTAGCCTAGGTATTAAAGGTGTATCATTCCAGGCAGGTCACACAGACCTAAAAGGTCTTTAGATGTGATCCCTTGCCAAAGCAACTATATTACTGGATAAAAATTCCTCACACAAATTGATATATGGCAAAGCTATTCCAGAACCCTTAATATCTTCTCCATTAGAAAGTGTATATGTATTATGCATCAAGATCATATAGCAATAAATTTTAAATAAATACATCAACCAATAAATGAATAAGTTAGGAAGTCCCAAACAACTCTTTACTGTTAGAGATTTAACTTTTCACACAGACATCAAAGCAAAGCAATCTGAGGAAAAAAACTTTTCAGCTAATATGACATGGCTGGATCTCCATATAGAAAAGAAAAAAAGAGCAGAACTATCTGTCCTACCACTTATAAAATGCAAGAATTAATATAAACTTGATAGATTTAAATATAAGATTTTAAAAAAAGCTTCAAAAGTGAAAGAATACCTTTTCATGTGTTAGAAATAAGTAAATATTTCATAGAAAATGAAAGCAATAACAATTCTTAATTTGAAATTAAGACTTAATTTATGTTTAATCAAAAGGAATTTTATGCTTATCAAAATTCTTTTAAGAGAGATAATAGTCTCACACACATACACAGAGAGCAAGAGAGATAAAGGGAGAGAGAGAGAAAGAGAAATATACAAGTAATAGTTAATTTTTACAACTCCAATAATAAAAGGAAACAAACATGCCTTATAAAAAATGTTGGGGCAAAAAGTTTATACACAGAAAATACATTGATTGATCAAAATTGTCTCAGCATGAGTTCTCTGGGAAATGAAACTAAAACCTCAATGAAGCATCACTAACCATGTATAAGAATGGCTGAATGAGAGACATTGGTGCCACTATGAATAGCTTACCAATGGTTAATACACCATTGCATATTTTCTGTCTATCTTATTGAAAATCATCTTATATATTATTAAGATGTACACTAAATTAGATACTTATGAGCCATTTTTTATTTATTTTTCTAAAGCAGCAAACTAAGGGAAAACGCTTTGAATGTACAGTTCATGCTCTCCTGGCTTTTAGGATAACTGATCACCTGCAAAGGCAGAAAGTACCAGTGTCATCAGATGTGACTCTCAAGTGTACACTCATCACACAGCAGGAGTACACTGATGGGAAGGAAGAGAAATTAATGATAAAATTATTTACAAAGATGCTATATGAAGCAGTTTCTCAGAAAATGAAGCCTCATTTCAGGTAAACCTAGTGCTTACACAGGTCTCCTGAACTGTACGATTCCATCTGGCAATAGCTTTTCTTCTTCAGAGTTGCTTTCTACCACTTGAGGAACTTTCAATTTCAGCATCAGTGAAAAGGAAATCTGCCATGCTCTATTGCACATCAGAGTAACCGATGTTAAAGAAGTTATCATTAAAAACTGTAAACTGTCTCCATAATTAAACGGTTATGGGAAACCTCATAGCGTTCAGAAACTACAACAGTTTAAACAAAATAAAGGAAAACGCTAATTTTTTAAACTGTCAGAATGGTTTGGACTTGGCCCCAATCTTAGAGAAAGCCTAGCCAAAATAATTCACCCAGTGGAAACTTAAAACAAAATACATAATTATTAATATTTATTATAGTCCAAGACTGCAACTAAGAAGAAAAATAAAAGGTTAGTATTAACAAGCACTTATAGATTGCACACACCTCCAAAGCAGGTTTTAAATGCTCGAAAACAAACCAGGCCACAAGTAATGGTATTAAGAAGATTAAAAGCAAACAAACAACAACAAGAAACAGATAAGCATCTTTTAAGGACAAAGACATCAGAAAACACTTGTCTATTATGATTTTAGCAGCCCCAAGTGATTTCGCATTAACTATGTCTATCTGATAAAATTTGCATTGTATATGTCATAGAACATAAATTCTTTAAACAAAAAAAGGAAAAATTGGTTAGGCAGTGGTGATGCACACCTTTAACCCCAGCACTTGGGAGGCAGAGGCAGTCAGATTTCTGAGTTCAAGGCCAGACTAGTCTACAGAGTGAGTTTCAGGACAGCCAGGGCTACACAGAGAAACCTGTCTCAAAAAACCAAAAAGAAAAAAAATAAATAAATATCTATCTAGAGATGAAAAAAACAAAACAACAAAATTTAAGTCCTACCAAGAGAATCCCACACCCAAATAGCTCAACAGTAAAGGGATAGGGTCTCCCTCGTTACATCTTATGAAATTATCATAATCTAATGTCAAACAGACAAATTCAATATTAAAAAGAGAACTTATAGATCACATTCATGATGATAATATTACTGAATGAAATATTTCCAAGTTGAATATAAATAAAAGATTTGTTTCACAAGCATATGAGCACTTCAATATAGAAAAATCTAAAGGCTAAAGAAAATTATATGATCATTTCTAAAATACATATAATATTAAGTATTCAATAAAATCCAACAATTTGTGGTAATCAGTAAGGCAGAAATAGGAATCTCCTGCCATTTAGACAGCAGACAGATTGAAGGTTGCGCTCCAGGATAAAGTGTTACTCATCTCTATAAAATCATAACTACTGCAAAGATGTCTGCTCCCTCCATTTCAAAACTTGCTGGGAGTCTGGGCTAGTGTGTCTTCAGAGAAAGTTCTATGGGAATCCACATGCTTATGAACTAAGAATTGTCCAAGAATTGCCAAGCAACTGCTTAAGAGAACTGGATGGCTGAAGAAATAGCTGGTAGGCTTCCTCCACTAGACATTAAAATAGAAATGGATAAGGCGGTTGATCTGACAGCAGGGGGAAGGATTCAGAAAGAGACCCACACATTCAAGGAAGCCCAGCAACCTGCAGAGAGTGCAGCAGATCAGCTGAAAGAAGGCGCATAATGGCCCAGGAGGTATAGACATCAGAAACATTAAAGCCCATATATATCACTGTTTACAACACTCTAAATCTTTTAGATTTAATTAATAAATAATAAATGTGAAAATAAGCATATTAACAGTCTAAAAAGAAAAAAATGGAAATATGTTAATAATTGCAGAGTTAGGAAAGATTTCTTTTAAAAACAACGTAATAGAAATAATCAAACATGAAGAAAAATTCTTATGTTAATATTAAGCAGGCTGGGTCACCAAAACATACCACAAACAAGTTAAAGTAACAAGCCCCAAACCAAGAAAAATATTTCCAAGATGTATATCTAACATCCAGAATAGTGTATAAGGAGTGTTTATAATCAGTTATCAAAAGACATAATCAAAAGCCAGGCCTGGTCTTCTTGTTATTCTAAATGTTAAGGAGGACTGAAAATGTAAGGCCTATGTGGGTTACAGGGTGAGTTCAAGGCCACATTGGAAAAGACGATTACACCATCCAAAAAATAAAACCAAAAGGAGAAGAGGGCAGTAGAGCACCTGGGCAACGTGTGCAAGGCCCAGGTTCGAATCTCAGAACAAGTGGAGAGAGCATATGAAACAGCGACCACCAAAAACCCAGCCTTTTCAGCATTGCCAAGGTCAAACATGCGCCAGTAGGGATTCCTGTGCCCTGTTAAATAAAAGCATAGATTGCTTACAACTATTTTGAAAAACATTTGGCATTTCTAAAGCCAAACACATACATAGTCTATGCCCTAGAAATTCCACACCTAGAAACACAGCTTTGTAAACACACACACGAATATATGCGTGAGAATGTATTACTCACTAGAATCTTAGAAATTAACTTTGAAACATGATTTAAAAACAATTTCTAAGCTAGCTATGGTGGCACGGCACATACCTGTAAGCCCAGCACTTCGTAGGGCGAGGTAGGAGGGTTGCCATAAATTTAAGGCCAGCCAGGGCTACATAGCAAGACCCTGTCTCAATAAATAGAAATGAAGCAAAACCTAAAACTTCCAAAATTAATCCTTATGGAGACCATGAATATTCTTTTCACAGACTTTTTATCAGTTATTTATTAAATTCACTAAGAGGAACTCAGAATAAAAAAAAAAAAAACTCCAGACAGATAAGTTTTAGGTGAAGTACTAACAGGATTTTTTTGTTGTTGTTTATCCTGACAAGCATATGTACTTTAATCACAAAAGACCTTATCAAGTATTTATAAAGGAAACTCTTTTCTAGAGATAACTTCTATTTAATAAGGATTAAAAGGGCATAAAACTTGTATCCTTATTATCCATGAATTAAATAACATGTTTTAATATCTTAATCAGAAAGTACACAGAAGGAAACTGTAGAATCAGGAGAGCCTGGTCTCCTGCGGTCTTTCTTAAGAACATCCTACTTTGAAGAGCCTATAATCTACTCACAGAAAGCCTTCTCTCAAAGACCTTAATCAGATTCTGAGAAAATTCACACGCGAAATAAACAACAGGCCACTAAATCCAAAACAATGCAAGCATTAGCGGCTTTACAAAGGCGAGGCTCTACGGGATGAGTCATTTCTAAAACAAAAAGAGAAAGCCTTTAAGTGTTTTCTATTCAGGCAGAAAGTATATAAAGGTAGGAATCATTTAGCCACCAGCAGAGTGTGAAGTTTTTCATCCAACACATTCTCCTTTGGCTTTATGCAAGCATCAAACTAAGGATGGCAAAGATGAATCTGTCTTCCTACATGTTAATGCTGGCTTTTTCTTTGTTTTCTCAAGGTATTTTACTTTCAGCTTCCAAGTCCATAAGGAATTTAGAAGACGACATAGTATTTAATACATTTCGGATGGGAAAAGCATTTCAGAAGGAAGATACTGCAGAAAGATCAGTTGTTGCTCCTTCTCTGGAACAATACAAAAACGACGAGAGCGGTTTCATGAACGATGACGACAACAAGAACACAAAGGTAAGTATATGCAGTCCGCTTTTTATTGCACTAGAAGGGAAAATGGCTTTTATAATTATAAACCACCCAGAAGTAAGCTTTGTATTTTAATTTTATAACTAGGCATACATGCAAACAGTCATTGTGTGCATTAAGATGATAACTAGGAAAATTTCATACAAGCCAGGTATTTCCCCGTCTTTTCCAAAAGCTTTGTATCTTGTATCTCACATGTTGGGAGGTGAACGCAGTGTAGAGTATCTTAGAATTGATCAGCAAGAATGTTGTACACCTGTATTTTAGCTCTACTTTAAAGAAGACAGCTGGGATACAAACCAATCTTCTCTTCACAGAACACAGGCTCCAAACAGAATCTCGTAACTCACGGTCTGCCACTGAGTCTGGCTGTAAAACCTTACCTCGCTCTGAAAGGATCAGTAGCCTTCCCAGCTGAGAATGGAGTTCAGAATACTGAGTCCACACAGGAAAAGAGAGAAATTGGGGATGAAGAAAACTCAGCTAAATTTCCCATAGGAAGGAGAGATTTTGACAGTGAGTAGCCTTCTAAACATTCAATTCCTACATACTAATTTTATAAAAGAGCTTTGAGCTTAACTGAGTTGGATCTGACTATAACAAAATCAAGACCATAGTTCAGTTCTACCAAATAGTAGGCAACCCATGTCAAGATGGGGATTTTTCAAAATCAGTAATAGAGTTTGATTTATTCTGGATTCATTATAAGTCCACAGTTTTTCCCAATTCTGTGTAGTAATTATAGTCGTTTTATGTTCCCTTTCAGTGCTCAGGTGTATGCTGGGAAGAGTCTACCGACCCTGTTGGCAAGTTTGATACCTGCTGGTCCACAACATCCTTTCAGAAGAAAACAATTCATTGCAAGTGGAGAGAAAAGCCCTTAATGTTGATATAACTTGTGTATTATCCTAAATGTCTGATTTAAAAGAAATTGATTAAGATATGTAATAATGTAAATGATATGCTTGACTTGTACATTAAACTTCACAAAAATTCTGCATAATTCTGACTTACTGGTATTTTTGAACAATGGTTAATATGTGAGCCTCACATACATTTATCAAAATAAGAAATCATCACAATAGAACATCTTGGGAGCTGATGTAATAACCAGCTGGATCTCAAGAAACAGACATCTTCCTCCCTCCTTACATTTTAAGGAGTCCTTGCCCTCCCAGAGGAATAGAGGGCATTGAAGATGTGGGTGAGGACCCTCTGGGTACCCTCTTTGATTTGTTGGAAGCTGGGCTAAATAAATGTCTTTATCCTTCATTCCACCCAGGTCTATGTATAAAACTCACACAAGTCACTAAACAATGTTACATGTGAACTGTTTGTATCACAGGTATATTGAGAAACAAAGGTAAAAGCATTCATTAAAATTATGTCTTAAGATTTAAAAAGTTAGCTCAGGGCTTGGGTGAATGGTCTTATCTAAATCTAAAGCACACAGACGACAAAATCATAGCATAAAAAACTGTGTCAACTTGGTCTGGCCAGGAATCAACTTGTCCTTGGCAGTACACCTATTGCCTTTTGCTCCTTGGGCTAGTTTGTCACCAGCTTTACTGTGTGAGCCACTGGGCACTTTAGGGATCTTAACGTTCTTATGTTGGTACAGTTCATTTCCACGGTCACAGTGAATATTCTCACTGTATAAATCCAGCTGTGTCCTCTTCGATATCTTCCTTTGTGTAGATTTTCTTGGTATTTTGTCATCCTTACTTCTGTCCATATGCACATTTTCAGAACTTGTCTCAATTCTCGCTTTCCCACCAGATGACTGTGCTCCCTCTGTCAGGCAGGAGGACAGGGGGAAGGAACAATGATATTTCGTATTATAAATCATGAGATGTACGAAGTAATCAATAAAAATGGCTAGGGCATTTAAAAACATATTATTTATAATATAATAATCCTACCAATTAAATGCCAGAAAGTAGCTGTTCTCACACTGTTTCACTTTACTATGCCACCTATTAGCCTGAACAATGAATATCTATGTAAACACACAACAGACAAAACTATAAAGTATTTTCCAAATCTACTTAGTTAAACTATATCATACTCCTTTTCACAAATCTGTACTTAGATTCAATTTCTTAAATAATCCAGGCCTAAAAGAATCTGTCTTTATATTTGTTAGTATGTTGCAGAAATAATCTAGTTTTAACTAAGGTAAAACCAATTTGTTGACTAATTGTTCAAACAAGGTCAATTACCAGAAACATCATTTTCCAAGTGAAGAGCAGACAATGGCTTTGATGATGAATTAGCATCCCATTTATTCTTGTTCGTTATGTAGTCATCTTTATAAGTACAAGCAAACTGTGATCTAATTAATGTCTGCCTCATCTGCTAACAAAAAAATGAAGAAAATATGCAATTATATTCTGGCTTATTTTCCATTTAGTTCTATGCACATTGCCCAGTGATTGACACATGATATAACGACTGTCCTTACAAGTCCCATCACTCACTTGGAACTTTCAATCATACTATGTTTCAGTTTTCAAACTCACTTGTTACTATGGACTAGCCTCTTAGTTCTTTTAGCAACACGAGCTATATACATATAGTTTATATTTCTATAACAGCTCTAATATTTAATTTTTTACTCCTTAGGGGTTTCGTAACACTTTACTTTGAGCTGCTTTGGAGTGTCATGATAACTAAAGTAATAATACATACACATACAATCATTAAAGAGGATGGGAGTCCTATATCTTATAAAAAAACACAAAGCTTTAAAAGATAGGACATGTGATTAAAGATATTGGTGGAAGGAAAAATACTAAGTCAAAAAAATTAGGGCTGAAAAGTTAAAAGAAACAGAAATAGCGAATGTTTAGCAAGAAGAACATAAACAATGGGAAGTCATATCTTCTTGGTTAAAACACCTATTTGAGAAAACCAGTGTCTTTATCATTCTAGAAAGATGCAATGGAGTTATAATGGTCGAAATTTTAGCATATTCGCTTGCATTTAACCTCAGAGATAAGAGATTTAAGCTCAACGTTCTCATAAACAGAAGAAAGTCACACAGATAAAGTTAGTTCTAAGCAGGGTGTGAACACACCACTGTAGTCATAACGCTCAGAGGATAAAGTAGGAGGATCAACATTGGAGGCCTAAGACACTGGAGGGCAGGGGCGTGGAGAGACGAGAAGGGAAAGTTAACTTATGAAGTAAGGCAGGAAGACAAGCAGTTTTAAAATGCATTCTGCAAATATAAGACTACAGAACTTTTACAGAAGTAGGAAAAGATTTCAGAACAATGCAGTCTACACACATACTGTGAATGTCATCAATGGCATGACTGCCCATTGTTTATAACCACTCATTATTATGGGAGATTTCTCCAAACAATCAGATGCTACCTCATATCCTTTTAACACTTCAAATTATACTTATATTATGCTGGATATTAATGAGTATTTACTGATTAAAGTGTAATCAAAGACATTCTCATAATAGGAAAATATAATAATAAAAATTTTAAAAAGTAAAACTATGGGGACTTATGCTGGGCAGTGGTGGTGCATGCCTTTAATCCCAGCACTTGGGAGGCAGAGGCAGGTGGATTTCTGAGTTCGAGGGCAGCCTGGTTTACAGAGTGAGTTCCAGGACAGCCAGGACTACACAGAGAAACCCAGTCTCGAAAAAAAAAAAAAAACTATGGAGACTTTAAATAAAAGATTTGTAATTTTTTTAAAAGAAATTATGTTCCATATTTTTCCGTGGAAAATTATTGGTTTTAATCACAAAGATGTGAAAAGTTGCAAAAAAGTATAAAATTCAGAAAGCTACAGTTACAATGCAGTGGGTTCTTATAGTAATGAGGACAGATACAGGTGAGAAAAAATGATTAATCATGAAATACATATCAAAATTAAAAAAAAAGACACTTAAAAACAAAAAAAAGCACCTTTATCCACTATACCACCTTGCTAGATCCTTATTACTAGACAATCTTGAATAAAGCACCAGCTTCTAACATGTCCACACATAAGTGTAATAACAGTCACCCCACTGTTAGATTATATAAGTAAGAAAGAACATAAGCATTCCTGAGCATTCTGTACATCTTTGATCATAACACTGAGAAGGCAGAGGCAGGCAAATCTCTGTGGGTTCAAGGCCAGCCTGGTCTACAAAGCAAGTTCTAGGACAATAAGTGCCACTGAGTGACCCTGTCTCAGAAAAATAAAAGAGAGAGAGAGAGGGAGGGAGAGAGAGAGAGAGAAA
>NW_022196910.1:15627297-15629576 GCF_008632895.1 Mastomys coucha
AGATTATGAATATATGTGAGTATATATGTACATATATATATATATGGAGACATATATAAGATATGCATGCTCACTCAGGAGGTCAGTGTAGACACTGATAGCTATGATAACACGGATGAAGCAGGTACCCCTATAACTTAAGTTTTGCTGGATCAGATTTCTCAGATCCAGGCCAATTCTGAAAGGATAATAGACTGTAGCTCAAAACAAGGACTTTATGATCAATTTCTTCATTTATTAAATTTATTCAATTATTAAGAGAGTGCAAGCTACATCAGCTTGCATTTATAACTTGAAAGGGAGTGCTTTTCCTTTGTTCATAAAAGCAGAATTTTTCTGCACAAGATTAGTGGTCACATAGAAATAAGATTACTTCGTGTTGAAAATCTTCCAAATCTCTCCATGTATTTTAGTTGGAATAACAAATAAGTAAAACAATTCCCTCTGGAAAGTGCTTTTGAAGTACCAAACAACTCAAAATAATGTCCAGATTCATACATGGCTGTTAAAATCATTTATGTTCAAGTCATATGAGAAAAAAGGATTGGAAATTTCCGAAACTTCTCTCCTTTGGGAAGATTGCTATCCACAATGAAACTATAATGAACTTCAGATTTGCCACACACTGGGAAAGTCCTTTGCCACACCTTGTTTTAAATTTAAATTATCAGGAGGTTCCCAGTTAGAGAAAAGTAGTACTTCACATAGGAAAGCCTGAGTCTAGTTAAAGCTCTGGACAGGCACAGACAGAGGTAAGTATATTAAGTCTTAGGCTACCACATACAATTAACAAGCTTGAAAAGGGAAGCTATCTTTAAAATACCTGTTAATTATATATCTTAAGTTATTCCAAATATATCTTTTCATTCTTATATTACCACATTTCCAAAAGAATAGAGATTTTATGTCTTTTATTTGATACTGAAGAATTTGTACATATATAAAATAATTTTTTTGCTATCAGATTAAATTCAACTACACAGGTAAATAAAAAAGTTATCTAAGCAGTAACTTTATAGTTTTATATATTCTTATGATCCTACCATTTACTCTTTGGCAATAAACCAAACTTTTAACTCTAGAACCTAAATATAAAACTTTACCCTGCTACTTGCTATCGATGTGATCTATAAAATAACTTTCAGAGTTAATAAGGGTTAATAAGGACAGAATTTTGAAGTGCTCTTGGTAAAAAAAAAAAAAAAATACTGCTGCATACTAGGTAATTGGGAGTTTTCAAATGATGGTCACCCTCTCAAAACACACAAAGCTTCACTCACTTATTTTTCCTTCCTTTGTTAGGGGCTCTTATGTGGCCAATAGCAATCTTTAGTGTATATCCCAAACAGGCAAATAATACCAGAAGACAGTCACCAACACACTGAAAACAATAATCTGAGAAGGATTCGTTCTTTCTGGGTTTAGTTTAACTCTTCTGCTTCATAGCTTTACCGTGCCTTTAGAATGTGTTTTCCCGAACTTATCTGCCTTTCTTAATCATGTTACTGGAAGAGAAGTAGAGTTCCGTCACAACCTACTTTTACTCTAGCTGGGACCAGAAGTCTCCAGTGTGTAGCTGATTACTTAATTCTATTCACTTCTTATTTGAAAACATCTTATTTCTCACCAGTCATGTATTTTCTGACTCTCATTTTTCTGTTGCAGAAAGAACAGTGAGGGGAGATGTGGGGGTCACTAGAGGCAACAGTCTAAAGAAGTTTTTGGTTCCCTTCTTGAGTTTATTACTAAATATTATCAGAAACTCTACCTTGTCTAGTCAGGGCCTACGCTTCATTCTAATTAGAGGACCACCTGGATGAGATTTAGTAGGAGCCCAAGAACCTTCACTTCTCCCAGTATGTGCATTTCAGAGTCTGCTTTCACACATTACTATCCAATTGCTATGCCTACCACTTCACTGAAAAAGAAGAAGAAAAGAGAAACACATATACTTGGCTTCCCAGTTTGGGAATCCAAAGGACAATTCTGTGTACTCAATAGTTCTATATCTCTGTTATCTGGAAAGTAGGACCAAAGGAGTACTGTATCCTATGTATCTGATAACTAGGACTAGATTAGTACTGCATTCTATGTATCCAATAACTAGGACTAAATAAATTAGTACTGCATCTCTATCTGATAACCAGGACTAGATTAAGTTGCTAAATCACACTAAGCTTCTTGCCTCTGCCTTTTAGCTCTGCTGTGGGCCATGTTAAAGTGCACTGCAACTTATCACAATACTTTCTGCTGCTTGTTCTCAGTGATTGCTTTTGGGG
>NW_022196910.1:15629586-15685972 GCF_008632895.1 Mastomys coucha
CATATGGAAGCCAAAGGTAGTTTTCTTCAGTCACTCTATCACCTTAATTCCTGAGACAGGATCTCTCATTGACACTGGAGATGGTCAATTCGGCTTGGCTACATAGCCAGTGAGCACCAGGATCCGCTGCCTGCCTCCTCTCCCAGAGCTGAAGTCATAGGAGCAAGCCACCATGACAGCTATTTCTTAGTTGCTGGGAATCTGAACCCAAGTGTCTATGCCTGCACAGTGAGCACATTACCCACTGAGCCACCATCTCCTCAGCTCTATTTCTCTTAGTTTTAATTACTTTGAATTCATGTTAGAAAGCAGGAGAGAGGAGATTCTGAGAATCAATCCCAGTGTACCTATTTAACTTGGATATGCTTTCAATTTTTTAAATTCCCAGGCTAAACTTAGTTATCTAAGAAAGAATTTTCTAACACCCCAGGACAAGGAGTGTTCATAGAGCAACAATTACAGAGAGGTAACTGTCTTACACTACTGACATCTAAATTTCCCTGTACCTCCTGCTCTTTGTCTTAAGGATCCCATACCTTCTAGACTGGGTCATTTACATTAAGTAGATAACTACCTATAAAACACAGATTCACTAAGATGCTAAAAAGCATTAAATACACAGTAGAGAAAAACAAAACGTATCTATGCCCTTTCAGTTGAGGCAGATATACAAAGGGCCAGCAAATCATGATGGAAGGACTGAAATACACAATACACAGGAGTTAAGAAGGTTAAATGGGCCCTTAAAAATCTTCTAATAAGAAATATAAGGACACTTTAGTAAATGATTTAAATTAGTTTGGAAGTAATGGTAAAGAAATGAAAGAATTAGTCTCCAAAGGTCTGTCTATACCAAACCACAGAAGTTTAACAAGGACCTTACTGTTTCCTTCACAGGGGAATTTACTGGATTATCAGATGCAATTTTCCTAATAGACCACAGTGTGAAATGAAAGTTGAAGACATAGCTGTAAATTCTCTAATAGTTTCCTCTTTTAAAATGCCTAAAGTAGTTCAAATGTAGACCACATATAATTTCCATAACAAAGAAAACAAAAACATACAAAAACCTCACCACAACTTTATA
The DNA here is from genome assembly GCF_008632895.1 of Mastomys coucha. Classification (NCBI taxonomy): domain Eukaryota; kingdom Metazoa; phylum Chordata; class Mammalia; order Rodentia; family Muridae; genus Mastomys; species Mastomys coucha. The sequence goes on from NW_022196910.1 coordinate 15,630,674, forward strand.
CACAAGAGCAAAAGTAACAGAGAAATATAGCAATAAGTGTTTAAACACTGTTTCATCATCACTTCAGGAGTTGATATGGGCAATATTTCTTATTATTTCCAACAAGCACTCTACCTGGCTGTGCTTCAGTTATATGTCTGACTAAATTGAAAGATTTCACAGTTTGATTTTGCAAAGGCTACTTACTATAACACATAATTATGAATAGTAATATTTTACTGTCTTTTAGTTTCAGGTCTGTGTAGACAAGGCTGACAAAGCAATGCCAGTTTAATTTCATGCTTTTACCAACAGACATAAGACACTGCATGGTCATCATAATAGTAGACACCATCCTTCTAAAATTTGCTTCTATCTATGTAAATGACACTAAATTAGATGGTATTTTCTATTTCTCTAACACATATGCATTTGTTTTCATTTTATAGTAATTAGTTGACCCTTGAGAATTTCTAAAAATGTACAAAACCAAAGTATATTCTAAATATTTGTCCTTATGCCCACAGGTGAGTGCAGTTCTCATCACTTGCCAAGGAAACTTCTCTTTGTGACAGATGGAGGCCACTATAGAAACCACAACCAATCAAAATGGAGAGGGGATAAATCTACCACACAACTCCAGTGCCTAAGGCTCTGGGGTCAATGGAGAAGCCATGGCAGAAACAATTTTTGAAGCTGGGGGACCAGAGGATTTGTTGTGATTGTGTCTTAAGATTGTGTCTTTTAAGAATGTTAGAGGCTATATTCATAAGGGTCTCACCAATATGACTGCCTAAACATGACCTGCACATGGTAACATACTTGAGGGCAATAAGCGAGATAGGGAGGGGAATCCCAAGAGGCCTCTACCCTACAGAGAGAACTACAAGCAATTCAGGAATGCTAAAAGTGAGATAACAGTCTTCCCCAGGGAAAAGTACATCAATACCAAATGGTCAAGCCATGAAAGTAAGTACAAGCAAGTAACATTACATAGACTAAACAGGTTAGAATAGTGTGTGTGTGTGTGTGTGTGTGTGTGTGTGTGTGTGTGTATCATAACATAATTAACAATATAACACATAAGAACATAACAATTAACAAAAAAGTCATGAATTTTAAAGAGAAAAAATAGAGGTTTTGTGGGAGAGTTTGGAAGAAATGGAAATAAGAACTTGTATATCTAGAGATATATAGATATAGATATATGTATACACATGTATATATACAAACAATATAAAAAAGAAAAATTTATTTTAAAAAGAAATACAAAAGAAGAATACAAAAAATACAAAAAGTTAGCTATTTTTCTATTATATTAAAATGAAAAATTATAATACTTTAAGTATAATTATAATTTTTATAAAAACTTTTAACAAAAGTTAATAATTACTAACATATACTATATGCCCAATGTATAGCAACTACTGAATAAATTCTGTTAAAACATAAAACCGAAAAAATTTAAATGTTTGAATAAACACATTATCAAACTACAGAAACAAATGTTCTAAGGAAAAATCAGAAACCTACTTCAAGTTAAATGAAAACTGATAACCACTAAGGAACAATGTGAAGACTCTCTCATCTGAATATATAATTAAAGGTCTTCTACCCTGTGTCTTCAAAATTTACAGTTTGGATTTTATGTATATATTATTATATAATAATATATATTATATAATTAAAATTTATATTATATAACATATTAAGGTTATAAATAATGTTCAGCTTACAGATGATTTAGCATGTTGTACAGCCGACTATCTCAGTGTCACAGTGACCACAGAACATCAAGTCTCCATTCTGCTAAGCTAGCCGTGCACATAAGGACACAGCTTCTTTATTATTTCTTTCCCTCACTCATACACACTGATGTAACAGTTACAATAGCTGCTGCTTATATTCCAATAAATTAAAAAGCCATAGATAGGTCATAATTATATAAAAGCAATGTTCTTCTACACAAACTGTCAATGCTAATTCTTCATTTACTCCTTATTGTGTTATATGAATTGCACAATACAAAATGTAGCCCAGTTTTATATATTCATTTCTTTCAAAATAAAACAATATCTGTCATTTTATGATTGAACTTTTCTATACCTTATTTTTCTCTGCTTGCAGTGACTTATGGATTCGTTCTCTGAGAGGTTTAACTGATGTATTTTTCACTTGTGTGGGAGACCTATCGGGGGGGAAAAACAATGAAACTTAGTAATAGGGCTTGGATGTTTCTGTCCTTTCAAACTGTACACTGACATTTAACCGCCACTGAAACACTAGTAAGAGGGGAGGCCTTCAGAAGGTGCTGAGGGCAGTGATTTGGATTAGTGGGAGCGCTTGAGAGCCTTACTCTCATTGTTGTCCTTTCGAATTTTCTACCACATGAAGAGGCATGGGCAGGTGCAATTATGACGAGTAGGCCTTTACCTACCAACAGCAATCAGCCTGTGACACTGTGATGTTGAGTTTCTAGCCTATGGAACTAGGAGAAAGGAATTTTTCATTTGTAAGTTACACAGTCCAAGATACGTTTTGGTAGCATCTCAAATGAACTAAGACACTCATAAGCCAGAGACGATGTTAAACTAGTTTTCTCCCTACTCTCGTAGGCATATTTACAAGAGGAAAAAACCTGCCATGTGACTGTATCTAACCACTCAAAGTGACTGTGCATGAATTGAAGAGACAATTGCAGTTAAAGGATTTCCAAGGGTAACCTCTCAACTGGATAGGATAAATGCCTGGTTAGAAAGGGGCAAAGAGGAAACATGTACACACAGTGAAGAAGCTCATGGAAGGAAAGCAAAACAAAACAAGCTGGCACTTCTAAGGAGGTAAGGTTCTCATCAGAACCCAATGTGCCACCTCTGCTGCTCCCCCTCACACCGGGCCTGTTGTTAAGGGCAGTCTATATCTGCCTAGGGTACTTATTATGGCTGCTGGAGTGATGCCAAGGCAGTGTCAAGGTCTTCATATAACACCAACATTCACTTAGCCAGGAAGCCAACAAACGCTGACCCTGCTATAAATATATTATTACGCAGAACAGTGGTCAATAAAGAATGCTCAAGTACGGGAGAAGACATCTTTGCTACTTGTTAACTGAGCTCTCTTTGGTGTATTTTACAATCACCCTCCAGTCTCAATTCTTCACTAGACATTGGGAATGCTACTAAAAAGAATTGCTTTAAGGGCTGTGATTTAACAAAGTTCTTGACATATACCAAAACAAATAAATATTTTTTACAGCAATATACTGAAAACACTCTTTAATGCTATATTGTAACTATAACTGGGCTATAGAGAAATGCCCAATCTTCCTTTAGCTTTTGTTTGCTTTTTCCTACCATAAGTGTAAGTTCCTCTGATAATCAACAAGGTACTTTTTGTTTTTTCTAAAAAAAAAAAGTCAAATTAGTGCTTTCACACAGAACTTCCATATTACATACCTAAAGAGTGTGAGAACAGACATTCCACTGTGAGGAACTGTGCTTTCGTCATTGTATAAAAGCTCTGCTTTATTTCTGGTAGGAGCACTGGCTGCATCTTCATCCAAAAGAACCAGTAAAATTTTCACAGCATCTCTGCCACAATATGCAGTATCATGGTTTATGGCAAAAGATTTTGGCTAAAACAAAAATTAATTTTAAAGTATATATAATAATCACACCAGCTACATGAATCAGCCATACATTTCTATTTCAAATGGCACTCTTCTTCTTTTATTGCTGAAATCAAAGAAAATCAGCTATAAAAAGTGGATATAAGATATGTAAACATTTAGCCTTTAAGCCACATTATGACTTACCAATTTTTAGACATAAAAGAATATCATCAAAGGAAGACATTTGTTTCTGACGTGAGTAACATTAGACTTTAAGATAGAAAAGTCTAATAACTACCTAGTTAGGCCTCAACCCCATGTCTGGGTTCTGGCAATCCAAAACAAACTCACATGTGCTTAAGACCTCCTCAAGAGCCAGAAGTGGTGGTGCATGCCTATGCCCCACACTGGAGAGGCAGAGCATGAGTTCAAGACTGATTTCAGTTACTTAAGTTGAAGATCAGCCTGGCTTATAATGAGACCCTGTCTCAAAAAGGCAAAACCAAAAGATTAGCTCAAGTCCAAGTGGATCAAGGACCTCCACATAAAACCAGATACATTCAAACTAATAGAAAAGAAAGTGGGGAAGAGCCTCGAGCACATAGGAACAGGGGAAATTTTTCTGAACAGAACACCAATAGCTATGTTCTAAGATCAAGAATCGACAAATGGGACCTCATAAAATTGCAAAGCTTCTGTGAGGCAAAAGACACTGTCAATAGGACAAAACAGCAACCAACAAATTGGGAAAAGATCTACACCAACCCTATATCCGATAGAGGGCTAATTTCCAATGTATACAAAGAACTCAAGAAGTTAGACTCCAGAGAAACAAATAACCCTATTAAAAAATGGGGTACACAGCTAAACAAAGAATTCTCAACTGACGAATACTGAATGGCTGAGAAGCACCTAAAGAAATGTTCAACATCCTTAGTCATCAGGGAAATGCAAATCAAAACAACCCTGAGATTCCACCTCACACCAGTCAGAATGGCTAAGATCAAAAACTCAGTGACAGCAGATGATGGAGAGGTTGTGGAGAAAGAGGAATATTACTTCATTGCTGGTGGGATTGCAAGCTGGTACAACCACTCTGGAAATCAGTTTGGCAGTTCCTCCGGAAATTGGACATAGTACTAGCAGAGAACCCAGCTATGCCACTCCCGGGCATATACCCAGAAGATGCTCCAACATGTAATAAGGACACATGCTCCACTATATTCATAGCAGCCTTATTTATAATAGCCAGAAACTGGAAAGAACCCAGATGTTCCTCAACAGAGGAATTGATACAGAAAATGTGGTACATCTACACAATGGAGTACTACTCAGCTATTAAAAAGAATTTCATAACAGTGAAGTTATGAAATTCTTGGGGAAATGGATGGATCTGGAGAATATCATCCTGAGTGAGGTAACCCAGTCCCAAAAGAACACACATAGTATGCATTCTCTGATAAGTGGATATTAGCCTAGAAGATCAGAATACACAAAGCACAAACCACAAATCATAAGAAACTCAAGGAAGACCAAAGTGAGAATACTTACTTCCTTCTTAAAAGAGGGAACAAAATACCCATGGAAGGAGTTATAGAGATTAACTATGGAGCAGAGACTAAAGGGAAGACAATTCAGAGACTACTTCACCTGGGAATCCAACCCATATTCAATCATCAAATCTAGACACTATTGTGGATGCCAACAAGTGCTGGATGACAGGAGACTGAGATAGCTGTCTCCTGAGAGGCTCTGACAGTACCCGACTAATACAGAAGTAGAGTCTCAAAGCCATCCATTGGACTGAGTATAGGGTCCCCAATGAAGGAGCTAGAGAAAGGACCCAAGGAGCTGAAGGGTTTGCAGCCCCTTAGGATGAACAACAATATGAACTAACTAGTATCCTCAGAGCTCCCAGGGACTAAACCACCAACCAAAGACTATACATGGTGGGACTAATTGTTCTGGCAGCATGTGTATAGTAGAGGATGGTCAAGCCGGTCATCAATGGGAGGAGAGGACCTTGGCCCAGTGAAGGTTCTATGTCCCAGTGTAGGGGAAAGCCAGGGCCAGTAAGCAGGAGGGGTGGGATGTTGAGCAGGGGGAGGAGGGAGGGAACAGGAGATAGTTTTAGTTTGGGGTTTATTTTATTTTATTTTTCTTATTTTTTTTTTTTTGGAGGGGAACCTGGGAAAGGAGATATTGTAAATAAGAAAACATCTAATAATAATTAAAAAAAGAAAATTTATGAGCAGTCTATGTTCTAAGCCTTATTTTAAGAAACTAAAGCTTCAAAGGTAAAAACCAGTACCTTCAAAGAATTCCCAGTTCCCTTGAGGAGGTAAGTAGGCCATCACAGTTTCATCACAGTGCTGTGATATTCCCTGTGTGTATACACACTGTGGTGGAAGCACCCAAAAGACAATGGTCACTACTCTACGGAGAGAAGGACAGCCTCAGAAGGAGTCAGAGAGAGAGAAGAAGAAGCTCCGAGGTGAAGTAGGAGAAGTCTAGGTTCCTAGGTGAGGAGGAGTTCCAGTAAAGGAGTCTGAAGAAACCCTGCATGCCATGCACTCACGTCATAGGTCAGCCAGCTACAAAGGTAAAATGCTTTGCTTTATTAAGCAAGTACAATAATCTTATTTAGACTTTAGAAAAATCAACAATAGCAATGTGTAAAATATATTTTAGGGCAAAATTTGTCAAATATTGTCATGACTGGATCAGATTAAAAGAATACAATAACTTAATTTTAAAATGAAATAGCATGAACTAATAACACTAGAGATAAAGAAGACAGATTAAAGAGGAAGCGCTGGGAAATATAGTAATTAGAAAATAAATGAATGTGATAGGCAATCTGGCAATGCAAAATTACATACAGGTACATATGAACATAAACTCGGACATCTTAGGTTTGAAATATCCTGCTAACTAATTATGTCCACTGCAGGACTCTGAGGAGATGCTTAACTTGTCTATGTTCGTGACATAGTCACCGGCTTAAGAGGAACAATGGCGGTGCCCTGCCCTCTGGGGTGAGGGGCACGGTGCCTAAATATCAGGGATAATCTTTCAAGTGGCACTGTGTCACCCGTCAGCATCCATCAATGTGGTTTGGTTTCTTTTCTCTCCTTGGCAGCTCAGCCCACCAGCACTGTGCTGTACAGCACTACTCAAAGTAAAACCAGGAGCCTACCGTGATCTGGAACTTACCACATAGCTCATACATCAGGATTAGCACGTGCCACACTGCTAACAGCACCTTCACTGAGCGTCATTTGATTGGATTGTCAAGATCTGTGATTTAGTGGGAAACAAACTAACAGCAGGTGGCTTGTGATAGGACTCTGTCACAGATAGGGACTGGCACTTCTCCAGCTGAGATGGCAATGGTTCCTGGCTTACACTTGCAGTGAGAGCTCCCTTGTGCTTTGTGCCAACACAGTCACTCAAAATGTTGGCATGCACATGAAATAAATAGGGGAGAATCCCAGAATCTTCCCCATGATGCCTTTGAAGTAACTCTAAGAAGCCACATTATTGCAGGAAAATAGAAAAAAAAAAGATCACCAAGGCCTGTGGATGAAAGAATCAGTAAATAGGAAAAGCAAAAGTCTTCCTTCCCTACTGCCTTCTCAGGTGATCCCTAATGAGAGGGCCTTTGTTAACCAAATAAGCACTACAATGTAGTCAGGCACAATGGACTTACCTGTGTAATGCCAGCATCAGAAGACTATGCTAAGAATCTGAGGCTAGCCTGGGCTACAGAGTGAGTTCCAAACCAACTTGGGCTACACAGTAAGACTTTACCTCAAATAAAAACAAAGAAAGAAAAAAGGAAAAAAGGTAGATCTACTATAATATATACTCTAAGGTTCTGTTCTGCATTTAAAGTCATTGTAGCTCACTTCTGTAGCAATGATCTATTAAAATTGACTATTAATACTTAAGAAAGCCAAGGAAGAAGTGCATACTGTATAAGATTCTCAAGTATAAGGAAGACTGAATTGTAAGAAACTGGAAATGTAGTTAGTAATAAAGAATTATATAGCTCTATAAATGAAAACTAAACTTCTGACTACAAAACCTGGTCTAATGGGACCATTGCTGTCTTGCAGAGAGAAGAGTACTGGTCAAAAACCAGACTATTATTTTGAATCTAAGTAAATAGAACAGTATTATAGGAATAATTATTGAAAAGTAGCCCTAAGCACCTTAAGTATTAAGAAATACCAGAGATTACCCAATGCCTTTTCACAAATACATTTTCACTAAAGATGTTATGATTTACCCTAAGTTCAACATAATCCTATTGAGAAAATTAAAACATAGAAAATACATCTTCTGACTTCAGTAGCAACAGAAAACAATTTCTGCAATGAACAGAAGAGATTATGTTTTATATAGGACAATAAAGAATAAATCCTTTACCGGGACAGGACTGGTGGCACTGACAGCTACACCTTCTTGAGAATTAATAATATTTTTAATCCTCGAATTCAAATCCTGAACAACTTCCTCTACTGCTTTATAAAAAGGCTCCCCACTGCTGTGGCCTTTGATCAGCTGCATCTTTATCGCCGATAATAGCCGACCCCCTGCAAGGCTGGAAATAGAAATAAGAGTTTGCTGGTAAGAGTTTGTAAGTGATAGCATGCTTATAAGCTTCAAACTTATTTCTCAGTGTTAATCAACACCTTTTGAAAACATAACTTTGATCTTACAGATCAAACAGCAAAGCACTTAAAGAAAAAAATAAAAATCACTAGAAAGTTTTTCTAAAACCCAAAATGTCATATATTACATCATCCTTGATGTGAAAGCTGAAAAAAATATTTCAACTATGTATAAAATATAATGACAGATCAGATGAATTTCTATATATCTGAAATACTTAAAGTATGTACACAATACTAAGACAACAAAAACAGTCACTTAGAACAGCCTAGAATGTTAATTAATCTTAAAACCAACTCAACACGCTGCTATTGAGTCTCATGAAGATTAAATAACTTGTCCTAGGTCACATGGTATTCCAGGAAATGAGGAGGAAAGAAGAAAGCTAACCCAAAAGAAATACTATACCACCATAATGAAGGACTATTATATACAGAAGAGGAAATTAAGCAAGTCAATATTGATCCAAAACAAACCAAAAATTAAACTAGCTATGGCCAATAGACTAGTGTCTTTCAAAACCTGCAATCAATGTTCCTTTCTATGCCTGAGTTTGGGTTGCAGCTCCTGCTCTACCGAACTGGCATAGGTCCAGTGTGAGAAATGCACAGGAGGATGAATCTTAGTCTGTTCTAGAGAAAAAATTAGAGGTGTCCAACAGTAGAAGAGGGGTTTCTATTAAAGCCCTGAGGTAACCCTAGAAAGGCTGTGTCTAATGAGACAGCAGTCTTGTTTGACATGGAGTCATAACAGCTCTCTCTCTGTACCTGGGGCATGCTACTAAGCTTCTCTTTTGTAGTAGTATAAAGGAAAACCTATCAACTAAAGTTGTCATCCTCAATACCTTATGGCCAGAATATACACCTTAGGTATTCTAACAAGCATGTGAAGATTGATCAGGTAAATATTTGGGCCAAGGGGAAAGGGAAATTTATGAAGCAATCACAGAGAACTGAAAGTTCAATGGCAGCTCACTAGAGTCTCTGCCATGTTTCCTAGCATAAGAATCTTTTTCGGTTTTGTTTGAAACACCAACTCCTGATGCTAGCTTACTGAATCCCTTTCTCCAAGAATGGTGCTATGTAACTGCCTTGGTACCACAGGTAACTTTTATGCTGGAGCAATGTGGGAAGCATTTCATGCAAAAATCAGCTCTGAGGAAGGAATCTCTCTCTTGAGTAGATGTCACACTGAGCTTGGTAAGACTAGAGGATAATCTTCAAATATCTCCAATCTTTCTCTGGGAAGAGCGAGTGTGACCGGTAAATGAGCAGGAAATGAGAGAAGCTTCAGTCTTTTCCTGAAGGCAAATTTGTTTTAGTATTGTTTTCTGGGGGTAAAGTGCAGAGATAAGAAAGGTGAGGAGGGGGGGGAAGGGGCAGACAGAGAGCTCCACATTTGATAAAATCCTCAGGAGGGAAGGAGCTACTACGACTCTTATTAGATTTAGTCTTTTTACTTTCTAATTTGGGAAATTTTTTCTAAAGCTTTTTCCTACAGAATGGCAATAGAAATAAGATTGTTTTGAAGTTATTCATTATAGACAGAGTAGTAATTAAATTCTACTGCTTATTTTAATGTTTTTCTTTTAGGGTCTTTGAATTTCATAGCAATATAATCATATGACTACCAAATAGTTTTCTTTCTTTTAATTATTTTACCTACCATTTATTTTTCTTGCCACACCGATTTGAACTGCCCATCAAATACTGGGCTGCAAAGACATGATGACACGGGAGCTCTCACCTGAATCTTAAATTGAATGCTAAGACAATTTATAATAACTAGGTTTTTATATGAACCCTTTTATCAGATTAGACAGTCTTCATTCTTAGTTCACCTTTATGCTGAGGTATCGTCCCTGCAGGGTGATGATGTGTTCCTATCAGACCTGCAATTTGAGCTGTCCCAATACTGTGCCATAGTATTGTTAGTGGCTACCCAAAGAGTTTTTTCTGGGCTGGAGTAACTGTTTCAGTGGGTAAAATGCTTATCACACAGGTATGAGTACTTGAATTTGATCCCTTGCATACATATAAAAGGCCCAGTGTAATGGAGTACTAGAGTAATCTCAAAGCAAGGAAGGTAAAGAAAGTAGATCCCTGGAACTGTGGAGCTACCACAGCCTACTAGGCCAGACCTAGATGCCAGTGAGACCAGGCCTCGAAATCCAAGGTGAATAGCTCCTAAAGGGGTTGATCACAGGTTCATACCTTCACACCTACACACACACACACACACACACACACACACACACACATACACACCTGCCACACACACAGAATACAATCTCTAGTTCACCAGGTCCACTATGTGACTTGCTACATTTTTGATTTGTCTCTCTGACTTTTCTTCACCTGATTCTTGGCCTATATTTTATTTGCCTACACATCCAAAGCATTAAGAACCATTTAAAAATGTTATCCAGCATTATTAAATTTTTATTAATGAAAGGGTAATTCCCGGTATTTTGTCTGTCCTGCTTCTGTAACCAGAAGTCTAGGTTGGTTCTAGGAACCACTTCACTTATATAAGAACTTTCTTTTCAGCTATTACTTTAAACTTAAACTTATTTTTCTACTAAAAGAACAGACAAATTGGATGAACTACAGCCAAAATGAATCCATAGTTGGCACCTTGGTACTTTCTGTTTTTTCTGGGAACTACTCTTCTGAAAGAGTTTTGATAGTAAAATTTGATAGTAAATTCTATAAAGTACTTTGGTTTCATTTATTTGTAAAAATTATTTACAATATATAATTCATGCTCTTAAGTCATGTTATTACTCAGGATGAACGTAAAAGTCATGGTTTACAGCCTTCAATGATGTGAATGATGTGACTTGGTAGTGACAAGCTGCTACTACTATGCCTAAGGGACAGCAATTTACTTTTCTTTACATGATGTGTGTTCATGTATGTTAATGACTTGGTGACTAACTATTAATGTACAAGAACAAATAAATGTGCAATCGGTCCTTTTGAATAAAACTAGTATTAGCTGATCATACTGTTTGTTAAGGGCCATTAAGGATGACTATCCAAAAAACCTGACTACTATAGAATATACTACATGTATATATAGCTATTGTATGTATTGTACCAACATTTTAAACTAAATGTTTTATAATTATAAGTACTGAAGTCTTGTCAATAATGTTTGTATAATTCCAATTCTGGTTGGTTTTCCCCTAACTACACTAGACTTCTTCATGTAGACATGAAATGCTATACATATTATACCCTACATGATTCATCATGTTAAGGAGCCCTCTAAGTGATAATGCAAATACTAATGGGGGAATTTTAGCAGTGTAGCTACTATTTACATGACTTCTGTTAATTAAGGTAATGCTGGGTGAGGTTACTGGCCTGGAAAAAAAAAACCCTTTTTATTAAAAATGGTCTTCCAAGTGGTTTTTAAGTGTATCCTTTTATTGTAGTAGCTAGGTCAATTATATATGTTTATTAAAGCTACAAATAAACTAACAAAAAATTTGATAGAGATTCAAAGGATAATTAAAGATGAAAGAATGCCTTAGTTGTAAATTATAAGAATAAAAATTGTTGGGCAGTAGTGGTACACACCTTTAATCCCAGCACTTGAGAGGCAAAGGCAGGCAGATTTCTGAGTTCGAGGCCAGCCTGGTCTACAGTGCAAGTTCCAGGACAGCCAGAGCTACAAAGAGAAAACCCTGTCTTAGAAAAAAATCAAAAAGGAATAAAAAATTTTCACATTTTGGGAAGAATGTTATCATTTATTCCCCCACTCCATTCCTTCTATAAGAACAAAATTGCTGAATTCTCAAAATGGTGTAATTCATTGCCAGAACTGTTTCTAGGAAAAGATTTACGAGACTTATACTTCAATTACTCGCCAAGGTTTAGAATGTTGGCCACCAGCAAACATTCTAAACACTGCTACTGTGACTAATCCATGTACTTCCTAATAAAGCCAACCATTAGATCTCTAGTGTCTATTTGGTAATCCAGTAGCTTCATTCAAGCTGTTGCTTTTAGAACCTGGAAGCTGCAGAAGTCTTGACATCCTGTCAAGGCTCTCTGTGCTGCTGGCTTTACACCATGAACAAAAGCTTGTGACGGAGCAGAATGAGACTGAAAGGATAGAGGGAACTTGAGTGGAAAGTGAAAGAAAGAATGAGTTATTGCCCAAACATACCTTCTTGCTAATTTAGATAAACATCCTAAAGAGAATTAGATCAGAGAGTTAAACAGTAGCTCCCAACTCCACCACACTACAGTCCCCGGAGGAAAACACAAGGAGGTTCGCAATGAAAAGCACAGTTCAAAAGGAAAGTGGCTGGCAGAAATACTAGGCAATACTAGAACAAACATTTTCATCAAAGTTATTACTCTTTATTTTACTGAATACAGTGTCTGGCTCTGCCATTATGTATTCAAGAATTTGATTAACTATTTGCTTTAATACTTTTTAAAATTAAATATGATTAAAAGTGTATTAAGTAGTATAAAAACTCTTCTGAAGTATTTTCAAACAAAACAATAATTAACAATAAATGAGTCGGGTAATTTTCAGCCAAATTAACATTCTGTAACCACATATTTAGCCTAATATATTACATAGATATTCATTAAAAAGCTGTGTAGTAAGCCTAAAGTACAGCATTTTAAAATTCTTAACAATAGAACCTAATTAATTTATATAACTGAAGTTTCTAAGACATTTTTCAGGTAAAAGTATAGCATGCATTTTATGGTGGCATCTACTGGCAGAATTCAGAAATGCAGTCAGCTTCGCTAAAATGGCTTCATGAAGAACGGGCCGGGCCGAGGACAATGAGTGTCCCATGACACTTTTCTTCTCCCCACACCCTTTCCTATCTACCTATTTTCATTCCTCCTTGGAATAAAAGACTATTAATACTGCTTCCTTTATAAGACAAGCACAAACTTATACACACTTTGCGTGCTGACCACAATTCCTTAGGTCTCGTCCTGTACCTGGTATGGAATCCTGAACGATCAAAACCATTTCAGAAAGATCAATCTGACTAATTTCAGTGCACCAACAGGATTGAGCAGTACAGGACTGGAGGCAGGATGAATATCTCAGAGAGGTAAGAGGCCCAGAGGAAAAAAAGGGACAGGACTGAACAGGGCAGCAAAACCCAGAAATACGGCTGTAGCTACAAGGGAGAGGGACATGAGATGCAAACATGTTATAAATAAATAAATAAATAAGTAAATAAATAAATAAATAAATAAATAAATAGTCAAGCTAAGGCAGAGACTTAGAGATGTGTAAGACTTAAACCTGGGTAGCTGGAGCCACAGGAGTTATGAGAAGAAGCTCTAACAAGTGACCAAATATGAGGAGTTAAACCCTCCCGGAAGAGCACTGACAGAAGAGCAGGAAGGAGAGCAGTGTGAGTCTCTCCAGAGTACACAGGAACTGTACTCTACTCTGCGCCAGGGACTGCGATGGCCGGTACAGTCCAGTGCTGACACAGTTAGTGAAGGCAACCAACAAACTCTTACACTTGCTGCCTGGGAAGAAATGAGTCACGCCTGCAAATGGAGAAGGGGGAACTAAAGTATAGCATTTTTCATGAATCTGAGCAAAAAGATGAAGGAACTGGAACAGAAAATATAGCTTGCTGGGGTTTTCCTACTATCCTTATAGACTATGGATAAAGTACAAGTCAAGAAAAAGTATAAAACTGTAAGATGAAATGCATAACTAGTGAAGCAAGTGTCCACTAAGCTAGTGACACCCCACATCTGGCTCACTGCAAGTTTATCCTTTAGATTAAGCTCAACTGTAACATTTTCCCAGGCATGCTTTCCTGACCTCCTTACCACAAGCGCCAACAAAGCAGGCCAATGTAGGTCTTTCTCACTGTATCTTTTCCACCTAGCCTTCAGTAATCTTGCTATTTTAAATTATAGAATTAACATACTGTTTAAAAAGAAAAGAAAACTAAGTAGAGTCCCACTTGAAGATATTATTTAGATACCCACTTATTTAGTGTCTTCCCTAGAAGATGGTGTAATTATTCATGAATACTTTAAATAAATGGCTGCTAAATTGAAGAAATACATTCTCTCATACAAAGTGCCTATAAATGAAATACATTTCTGTTTGGTCGATTTTCCCAGTCATATAGTCTACCAAAATTTTAACAAATTTATTAAACTGAATTTATGCATTTATCTTGCTGTCTCTCTAAATATTACTAAAGTCAAAAAAAGAACAAACCAGATTTTTAAAATAAATGCAGAAAAAGAAAATAGAAGATAATACTAGTAATAGTAGAGGCATTACATCAACTACCCAGAATAATTTTTATATATATACATGTATATATATATGTGTGTGTGTATGTATATATATATATATATGTATATATATATGTGTGTGTGTATATATACATATGTATATATACACACACACACATATATATATATGTACATATATACATGTATATATGTATACCCATGATAAATGCAGGTCACTGTTCAAGGATCACCAGTAGGGACCTCAGAGCCTAAAGACCCTGTAGCAAGGGATGCTGAAGACCTGAGCATGCATGTGGGACACTGGTACCCTAAATCCTCTCTCACTCTCAGCAGTGAAGCCAGTGTGTCTCTTCTACCATGGCATGGAAGGCAGGGTCACCTGAAGAGTAAGCGAGGCAGGACCCAATCTGGGGCAGCAAGGGAAAATAAAGGGAATATCTATTTTCACGATGCACTGTGAGCTCACAGTGTCTGCACGGCCATCACAGGCCGGAATTGCGGCTTTCAGAGACTAACCGATAGATCTGCAGAAATATTCAGATTCAAAGAAACGATGTACAGTTATCTGACATCTGCAGAGTTAAGTCCCTAACAACAGGGCTGATTGGTCACCATGCTGTCATTAAGCCCACTACACAAAGTTGATCAGCTTTATAGGCCTCACTTTTAAATAGGAAAAGAGGGGTTCGAATCACCATCCCTTCTGGGAATACTCTAATACTGAACAGGACAAAAATAAAACTCTAACCAAAAAAATCCTTAGATAAACAAGTACCATCTAGATAGCAGATAAAACGTAATTCTCTTCTTCTTCCGTTGTTGTTGTTGTTGTTGTTGTTCACCCTTAAGGGTAAGTCTCACACTGGAGCCCAAAGCAGTTTTCCTGTCTCAGTCTCCCAAGGGCTTGGAACATGTGTAAGTCAGTCCATCCAACTTAAGTTAAATATGGTTAATAATCTTATAAAGATAAAATATGATAAGACCACATAAAATCAAATGTGAGAACAAAGGTGTTGGTTTCCTGTTCGCTTTTACGTATTCTTATTCCTTTGTTCTTCCTGTCAGGGGTGCGGGGTGCAGAGCATGCATGGCACTCACATGGCAGGCAGAGGACAACTTTCAGAAGTTGAGTCTTACAGTTCCGCTGTAAGTTGCAGGAATCAACTTAGTCATCAGGCTTTGGCAGCGAGTGCCTTTATCTGTCTTACTTGTCCACTTGTTTGCTTTTAGGAAGCCATGTGTGCAAAGAGACGCTTACCAATGGAAAGTAAAGCCATGAGGTCCAGGAGCAGGGCAGAGGCAAAGAAAATTCCCAAGGTGCTGAAGAAGCTCTCTAGTTCTTCTTCTCTGAAGAAGGCCAGCAGGTGAAGGCATGCAGTGAGCACTAAAAAAGACTGCAGGAGGAATGTCTGCAGGGCAGAGGATAGACCAGGGAGACTGCAGGAGGAATGTCTGCGGGGCAGAGGATGGACCAGGGAGACTGCAGGAGGAATGTCTGCAGGACAGAGGATAGACCAGGGAGACTGCAGGAGGAATGTCTGCAGGGCAGAGGATGGACCAGGGAGACTGCAGGAGGAATGTCTGCAGGGCAGAGGATGGACCAGGGAGACTGCAGGAGTAATGTCTGCGGGGCAGAGGATAGACCAGGGAGACTGCAGGAGGAATGTCTGCGGGGCAGAGGATAGACCCACAGGAGAACAAATATTAAATCTGTCAAGCTTGATAAGTAATTGATGAAAAGTGAACAGGAAATAAATCCAAAGTATGTTTTGAATGTGGACTATCTCCCTCAGTCTCAGGTTTGAAGAGCAGGTGCCCAGTTGGGAGAGCTGTTTGGGAAGGCTACAAAACCTCTGTGAGGAAGTGGTCTACGCGGGTAGACCTTCACTTCCTCTTACTCTCTGCTCCCTGAGTATAGATACGATACAACCAGTCACCTTGCTGCCCTTATGTGATAGATACCTACATAAGATACAATGCAATTCAGAACAAAACTCTTAAAAATACGGAATTGAGGGCTAGCAAGATGGCTCCGTGGGTAAAGGTGCTTGCTGCTAAACCCAACAACCTGAGTTCAATCCTTGGATCCACACAGTAGGAGAGAATGAATCCTTACAGACTGTCCTCTGAGCCCCAGTCCCATGTCAGGTCACACATGTACCCCACCCCATCCATAAAGGTGTACACATACAGTAAACAAAAAAGAAAACAAATATGGAATTTTCAGTAAATGAATAACATGGGATAAAATCGAAATAAGTTCCTCAGAAGGAGATAACAGAATGTGTATCAGGAACTGAACTGACTAGCTCAAGTCCCAGCGCTGCCACTTAACAACAGTGCAATCCAGAGGAAACTGCTCGATCCCACACTGCAGTCTCTTCATCTCTGAACTGACAATAGTAACAGCATCTACCATGGGAGGCTTTATACTGACCAAGGGATAATCTACAGAAAAGAGTTTAAAACAATGCCCAATGCAATGTCCAGTAAGTTTTAGCTACTTTTACTTGAACAATGCTGACTCACTAATCAAAATGACAGCAATCCACAACAGCTAATGGTACAATCTACTCTAGTCCCCCAAAATTACTATAAACATCTTACATATCTCTATTATAAATTTAAGTCTTCCTGATTCAAAAAGAATGTTCATCTCTAATGTCACATAAAACAAATTCTAGATAAACCAAAGATGTGCAGATATAAGAAGATGAAAAATAGCAAAAACCAGAATATGGAAATCATTATCTTTTCAATTTTCTTCCTCATACTTGGTGTTGGTTTCCTTTATTACCAAGTAAAACACTTTTTAAAAAATTGCTTGAGCTGGGCAGTGGTGGTGCACGCCTTTAATCCCAGCACTTGGGAGGCAGAGGCAGGCAGATTTCTGAGTTTGAGGCCAGCCTCGAACTACAGAGTGAATTCCAGGACAGCCAGAGCGATCCAGAAAAACCCTGTTTCGAAAAACCAAAAAAAAAAAAAAAAAAAAAAAAAAAAAAAAAATTAAAAATAAAAATAAAAGATTACTTGATCATTTTCAGTTCTGAAAAAAACTGTTTCTTCCAGATAACAATAAACAATAACCATTTTCACTAAACAAGCTCAATTTGAAAATATCTTTGGGTTTTCATATACACAAAGCAGATATTTAGAGTATGGTCATGTAGTTATAATTTCTTCATTTTGGTATTTTATTTCTTCTACCTGTGCTTTGGTCTGATGCTTGGTGATTTCAGTATTACCTTCATTCCTACCTCTGATTCTATGAAGTTTTAAAGATAGATTAACAACAAACAACATTTATGATTTATAAATTGTTACCTTGGATTTGGTATCTCTCCAAGAATTTCATCTAGCTTGTCAATGAAATGAATAAACTCCGACAGGCCTTTTGCATGTGCCCACAGAGGATCTGATGGCGATGGTGCATATCCTTTCCCTCCAAGGTCTAACGCTCTGATAAATGATGTGGCCATCTGTGAAGGAAAGTGGACCACTTAGCAATGTTTAAGGATGTTGAAGGTTAAACTACAATAGAGATCATGAAGCTGGGTATATTTATATAATCCTAAGTATGCAGCGCCAATGAAGCACACTTCATGGATCATGTTACACACTGAAGAGCAGATAATCCCAGAGCAAGTGTCATGTGGACCCCATCCTACATAGGGTGAGACTGAGAGCTAGTAGCTGGGGATGAAACTGATATGCCAAGTCATTTGTCAAAGCAAGGATGAAGGAATATGCTTATTTTAAGAGCAGAACTTTGACTATGCAGATGTTGTTCATGAATATAGTTGCATTTATATGGATAGTTAGCTATTGAAATCATTACATAGAAGAAATCCATTTTCAATGTCAACTACTCTATTGTTTCCAACGGGTCCAAACCTTTATCTTTGCTATGAAATAAGATGTGTGCCAGACAACCACTAAATTCCAGCAAGCTTTCACATCCCAGGATAAGTGGTTGAAAGAACTGTCTTTACACTGATAAAAATGTGTATGTGATAGCTATACCCAAGGAGATCTCCAGCGAAAAGATGAAATGGTCCAAAAACAGTATTTTCCAAATTACCCTTTAAAGTCCCATTATGGAATATCAGTAACTTATGGGAAAGTTCTATGGTCAAACAGCTTGAGGAATCACAGATGAAGTAACAAGGTTACTGTTCATAAGACATGATACTTCACTGAAGGACTTCTCAAAGTTCCTGATATATAGATACATATCATGTAAACAAATATCACATACCCTATGTCTGAAGATTTTTGCCCATAGAAATACTTACTCAAGAAGTCTATCAAAGCCAGGCAAAGTAATGCATGTTTATAACACAGCATATTTGTGAAACACAGGCAAGGGGACTGAGAATCTGTGATCAACTTGGGCCACATAGCCAAGCTCCTCAAAGTAAAGAAAAGATGGGAAAGAAAGAAGGAGAAAATAAGAGAAAAACAGAGAAAACCTGTACATTTATTTATTTATTAGGGGTATTGGCCTATAGAATAAATTTTTGTAAGGAATGCTGCTTAACAGAAATTCTCACTTGTTAAACTTGGAAGACACGGGAAAAATTAAAAAATCAATGGATTTTCAAATACAATGATAAAACGTAAACTAACTACTTAAAAATTGTTTCATTATAATTACAAGTCCTGACAATGCAAGCATCCATACCAAAAACATAGACAATTGCTTCTCTCGAGCAGCATGCTTCAAGTTGGTGAAGGCCTCTCTCCCCAGGCCTCGATCAGGGATGTTGAGAATATAAGCCAGAGCCAGATCATCCTTTGAATTCACTAGCAGGCTCAAATATGAAAAGAAAATTTTCTTTGCCAATAGCCGTACCTGTACAGAGAAGTATGCATTATTTTCTTTATTGCAGTTCTAAACCTTTTTCTTAAATATGTAGTGAGAATATATAGAATCACAACACTGCATCCCATTCTTTAGGCAAAAGGAACAGCCAGACAAACTGGAAACAACATGGACAGCCAACATGTTCTTCCTTACTGAATTGAACTTAATAATAAGCGAATATTACTATAGTGGTTACTGGAAATTTGCCCTTACAAAATGATATAAAAGAATACATTGCAACAAGGCCTTTCTGGTGAGGTTTCACCTTATTTCCCTGCATAAGCCTGCCAGGAAATAACAGCCAAGGACACAGTTTCCAGAACCTTAGAGCAGGAGCCATCTTGCCACTGGACCCAAGTGTACATCCCATTATGATGCCAGGCATAAAGCTAAAGTTAAATGCTTAAATTTGTGAGAACTATTAGATAACGACTTTGACATAGAGACATAACTAAATATCAAAATGAATGAAATAAATGTTTAGAAAACAATGAAATTTAGTGAGTGTTGATATTAACTGACTACTGGGAGCATTAACAAACTTACTAAGAAATATGTAAGTCATATAAAAACATATTAAATATATGAAATAATCCTAAGAGTTTCTATAGAATCATAATAATCAAGATAGAGAGGTGTATTCAAAAAGACGGATACACAGGTCAGCAGAATTTGAAAAGCATCCAGAAGCAGGTAGACAAAGACACCACAACAAAAGTACAAAGCAGCAAAAGTGTCATCACTGGGATTGGGACAAAGCAGCAAAAGTGTCATCACTGGGATTGGGACAAAGCAGCAAAAGTGTCATCACTGGGATTGGGACAAAGCAGCTAAAGTGTCATCACTGGGATTGGGACAACAGATCGCCAACACTCATATGGCAGCAAGTGAGCCTCAATCCAAAGCTCACAACTTTTATGTAAATCAACTCAATGGATCATAAATTTAAATTTACCATATAGCTGTGCAGCTTTTAGAACAAAACATAGGAGGAAATCCTTAATCTTAGCATTGGGCAGTGAAGTTAGATTTGATACCAAAGCATAATAAAGAAAAAGGAAAGAAGGGAGGGAGGGAGGGAGGGAGGGAGGGAGGGAGGGAGGGAGGGAGGAAGGAAGCACAGACAACTAGACCACAGCAAAATGAAACTCTTCTTATGGACTCTGTGTTCTTTTCCTCTCAACTATGACTACCACCTACGTCTCTGGAATCATTTGTTTCTGGTTCTAATTGTCATATCATATACTTGAAATCTAGCCCATCCCTTCACATAATGGATTTACAAAGGCTGAGCTCAATTCATGGTTAAAACAGGAAATTCATAAATATTCCAATAACATCAGAAATCTGAAGCCCCATAATGTATCCACTCCAAACTCAAGTAAAGTATTTTTCCTTAAATTTTCTTAGCCCAGTGTAAGTGGTGGAATACCTCCCTATGGATTTTTGGCCAAGGAGACCCACGGACCCTCAAAACAATATAGGCTACCATCACCGCTCCTGGTTGCCTACCAGAACTAGAGAATCAGACCCTATTTCTGAAGATACAACACACTTTAGTACAAACTAGAGCAAGACTACTCATTAGTTCTTGCATAGTTCCAGAAGGTACTATGCAGGCTACTGGAAGGGAAAGGTTGTCAATGACCTTACCTAGCAGTTCACGCTACCAAATGGACATGCTAGGAAACATGCACCCAAAGGGACAAAAGTGCTGATTGTCTGTTATGGGTGTAACCAGACACTTTCTGACTGGATTTGAGACTCATATTACAGAATGGAATTCATTCCTATTACTATAAACCTATTCAAAAGCCTGTGACTAGGGAGGTTGTAAGGCCGAGAAAGGTGGGAAAAGATCTATTACTGTCATTCTACTAAACACATATGGTGTCATGTTGTCAAACCACCTTCTAAATACTTGTGTTTGTATGCATAGACTAGTGCTGCTTTCAGCCTAAGTCAGAAAAGTATCTCTTTGCAAGAAACAACAGCATGTGTGTGTGTGTGTGTGTGTGTGTGTGTGTGTGTGTGTGTGTGTGTAAGCTTCCATACCTACAACTTGCTCTTTGTAGCTTACAAATTCCATTTCTCAGATCTATGCTGCTGGGCAAACCCTGGGGGAAAAGCATCTTGGCATCCCCACAGATGGAGGGCTTCTTCTAGCTCTGGCTGCAGCTGGACCTGCATCCCCCTTATTATGGTCAGATAACATGGCAGTTATGGTTTCCATGCTCTTGTATGTGTAAGTGAGTTTTTAATAGGCTCCTTGGAAAAGCAGTCCATAAATACAGTTATGACATCCAGAAGCAAGGAACTAAACTGAAAAAAATCTACAAGACTAGAGCTTTAGCAAGACATCAAAAATGGGAGTAGTGTTCTATTTGCTTAATAAATTGATTCTGCCCATAGTCTCCTTTAATTCCTACTGAGATGCAAATACCCAACCTTAATTTGAAATCAGGATTTTTAAACAAATTTTACTTGCTTTCCTTGCTAAAAGTGTTTCTGGCTAGCACATAAATGCTTATGTGTAATGACAAAACATTCGTTAGATTAAGAATTTTTTATTTGCTTAAAGACCCGTCAGGGAGCCTTCTCGTATATTCTACTTTGTTACCTCAGAATTTCTAAAGCAATAGTTTAACACTTTGGGGGAGGGGGGAGAGTAGGGTAAAATAAAATAAGATGAAAAGTATTTCTTAAATTCAATTCATCTTACTGTTCCATGTGAAGATTTTGGTGTGCCATTAGTAAATGTATCTGATAATCAGAATATAACTTTGCAAGACTGCATTCCCAAAAGTCTCTTTAGAACCTTAAGTATACTGATTTCTAAAGGCAACTTTCTTAAGTCAGGCACAAGCCTTAAAAACATCCTTAGAAAGGAGACAAGGTACCCAATGTGAAAAGGGGGAAGCCAATGTCAGCAAGGCTTGGAACAGCTCTTCAGGACAAGACATTCCAAAACAGAGAAGGCATGGTCAACTGAAGGTTTCTGGAGATGCCAAGTGAAGTATGTGCATTTTATGACTCTACCTTTTTTGGCTGTACAGTATTAAAAGGTATTTTCTACATCAAGTTTTATATAAAAAAAAAGGTCTCTTTTTACTGTGGGCATATGTGCACATGCACGAGTGTATGCATGTACATGTGCAAGTGCGTGTTGTTTTAAGCTATGTGCAAGCATACAGCACCCTTCACTATTGTGTCAGTGTTCCTAACAGAAAGTTTCCAAAGCTAGACTGATGTGCAAAAGAGTATCTCCTTCCTGCTAGTACTGACACTTGACTGTCACTTGACACAAACTCCTTGTGGTGTGAGAATGTTTTCTTCCACCTTCCCTCATTAGAACACCTTTAAAAGCAGACACCCGTTAGGGCCTTATCCCCAAAACTGGCTTTGGTAGTGTGTCAGAGATGGTGTTCCTCCTTAGGACAGTGGACTCTTCTCCACATTGTTGTCTTCAGACTGGTTGGTCTGCCATTTTCATTCCCTTCCTCAAAGTCGGGGTCAGTCTGAAAAGTTAGAAAGCATGCTTATTGTAGAACAGTTGGCCCTCACTCAGCTGCCTGCTCAGAACATTAACCAGAGCCTTCATCAGACTTTATAGATGCTTTCTAACTTTTTCACACTGAATGATGAACGCTACATGCTGTTAATGATTGCCTATGTTCAGCCTGAACTTTCATGAAAGTAGAAAATAGATTTAATAAGTCATATATGGTTTGGCTTAAAACAAAATAGAAAAAGAAAACAACTCAAGAAAGAAGCTACTGTTTATTGATGGAGTGGATTTTTTGTGTGTGTTTCTATGTGTGTATATTTGTTTTGTCTTTGTTTTGTTTTTGTGTTTGGGATGGAGTCTAGGATCTCAAACCCAGGGCCAGACACAGGTTACACACATTTTGCCGCTTAGCTATACCTCAAATGTTTCTGTGTTTTGAAAATAAAGAGTATACATAAACCTAGTGAAAGCGCATCACTTTCTGTCTATTTAGTCCTTTGTTACAGCTGTGCTTTAGGACACTGCTTTATATATTTAAGAGCTTCATCATTTCACACACAAGTCAGTCCTTTTTCTAGAAAGAGCATGACAATTACTGTCCCCCTTACAACATACTTGAGAACAGAGACACTGCGCTACTGACATAGGTGTAATGCTGGCCATCTCAACCTCACATACACACAAACACAATCTGTGAGAGAAATATCAGAGACAAGATCAATAAGACAGTACTCTGTTCTCATTTGATATATAGGAACACACTCATTAAGTAAAAAATGTCTGATTAGCATTTGTAAATATTTATGACAATTACAAAAACAAGAGAAATCAAATTCAAAAAATTAATTTCCAGCAAGAGTAAATAGTTATAAAATCATTACAAAGAATCTGGTATTCTAGACAGAAAACATTCATGAAAGGACTGCTATTTTTTTATACCAGAAACAAGAAACTACTCAAAAAAATCCAATAGGGCACATGAAAAACACACTGGGGTACCTTAATGAGGCTCCCTCCATTTTAGCATTAAAAGAATGGCAACTTTTAGCACTGAATGAACAACGACAAATAGAAAAAGTATTTATCTAATTTACCTCTAATGTAGCTCTATCACAGCAGCTACTACATTGGTAAAGAAGTCTAGGCAATGACCTTCACAAACTGTATTTACCTCATTAGACTAGAGAAAGCTTTGGTGACTGAAGGTAATTAGTGAAGACATTACAAATCAAAACCTCAGGATTCTACAAATGCCAGAAAAACAACTGATTCAGGCAAGGATCATTACTGCATGCATTAAAAAATCCATTAAGTGAAAGGTTGCTGGAAAACAGGGTTGTTAACATGGTGCCAGAGGACCTTCTCACAGGTCTTTGTTGATGACTGCAAAGTAGAAACTAAAGTGTTATATTAGAGAGATCTGTCAGTTCAGAACAACCTGAATTTCTATTTCCTAAAGTGAAATATTCCATATAGGTCATGAAGTTATTTCTTAGAAAATATTAACACTAAATCTCACAGCTTATTAGAGATACAACAAACACAGGTTAAAGAACAGCAGAGTATTAAGTAAACAAAGGAAGAAAAATAAAATTAGGGAGTTCTTAAAGATTAAACCGCCAACAGAGCCACATGACTATTTTAGGAACACATGGAGACATTAGACATTGTCCTCATCCCTTTAGTTTTTTCCAAGAAATGGATGCTGAAGAATTTCAGGCATACTCATGGCACAGAAGTTTGGTAACCTTTAAATAAGGCAGAAAAAGAAAAAGGAAACATAAAGAAAAAAATACATTATTAAATCTAGGAAGCAAGTAAGCATTTAGTCATAGGCAATGATAGAATCTGTCCTTTAAGGTATAATTTGCTTAGCACAAGACTTTCAGAAGACTCAGCAGTGTTTTCTGAAAATGAAGAGAGGAATTCATCAAATGTGCTAACTTTATTGTACTAGATGGCTATGAAAGTAGGATTTCAAAAATACATCAAAACAGTTTACTGACTTTGCCAACATTCTGAATCTCTCACCAACAGTGATTCTATTAAACACGGAAACTTTAATAAGCATAGCTCATGGTTAAGATTTATTTATTTATTGTTATACATAAGTACACTGTAGCTGTCTTCAGATGCACCAGAAGAGGGCATCAGATCTCATTACAGATGGTTGTGAGCCACCATGTGGTTGCTGGGATTTGAACTCAGGACCTTCGGTAAAGCAGTCAGTGCTCTTACCCGCCGAGCCATCTCGCCAGCTCCCCATAGCTCATGGTTAATTGAGGTCAGAGGCACCTGGCACATTATTCAGCGAAAGGTAAGCCTCACTAGGACAACCCTGTACATGGTACTCATTGTGAGTCATGTGCACAATATAGACTGCTGTAAGAACACCATCAGTTATGGAACATATTCTCTTAAGACTCAGTCATCTCAGACAGAAGATGTGAGTTTTATTTAAAAACAACAACAACAAAAAACCTGAAACCCTGAACCATAAGCACTTCCCTGGTACCTTGTGCCTGTGTTTGCTCAGCACCTGTTGGTTACGTTGGCCCAAACCATAAGGACACAGATTAGAATAAGATCACTCTTAGCAATCCCCAATGTATTATCCTTTGCAAATTCAGCTTTATTTAAACAATTTAAAAACGTGGAAAAATAAAAAACAAACAAACAAACAAACAAACAAAAATCAAACCACCACCAGATTCATTGATAACCCCAATGAACCACCAGATTCATGACCAATATTACTTTAACTGGCTGACAGTCTGATCAGTACCTGCTTGTCATTCTGGCTGCATTTCACTGGTGATGCTGGCATATGAGGATTAGCTTTGTCATTTACTGCACACTCTGTGCCAGACAGAAAATCCCGTAGTTGAATCTGTAAGTGATACATGGTATAATAAAAGTATAAGACACAGAATACTATATAGTCCATGAAATTCTGCACATCATCCCAGATGTTCCAGTGCAAAGTATTACTGGACATTTGTGGACAGTTATAAATAAGTATAAATTCTTTTGCATATTTTCACAAACCCTTTTATACTGAATGATAAACAATTACCATGGTTGGGAAGGGACATTCTATTTAATCTTTTGTTAAATAATAAACATATCTAAATATAATTCAATAAATTATAAGTAAGGAATTTTGTAATATTTGAGTGTCCAGGAATTTTATCAGGTTATGTCTATGTATATATCTTTTTTCATCAATATAACCTGGAACTTAGCATCAGTAGACTGTGGTTTCTCTGCAGCTAACAGTACTACTTGCTATGACAAATATTTCATTATACCCTCAGGTCTTTTCCCTTTGGGGGAAACTACTGGCATCTTCATGTCAAGCCCTGCAGCTCTTCCTCTAAGTTCTTTAAATGATACCGTCTGGTAGGATACTAATTTGTATGTCAATACACCTGCTATCCTGGGAAATCTTCCTCATATTTTTCTGAGTTGTCATGAAAACAGCTTATTTTTCATGAAAATTAGGAGGAATTACTTGGAAGTGTTTGCTTTTATATCATTACATAACAAGTTTTCATGTTTATATTTTCATGTTTTATTTGAAAAGTTAACAGGCTTATCATTTTTATAACTGGTATTTTTTAACACATTAGTAGTTATAATAAAAAATGAGCCAACTGAATAGTCCATTTACATAGGGGGAAGTTCATAAGATACAAATGCTGAAACATCTTACACAGTAAATTCCT
Organism: Mastomys coucha; assembly: GCF_008632895.1. Classification (NCBI taxonomy): domain Eukaryota; kingdom Metazoa; phylum Chordata; class Mammalia; order Rodentia; family Muridae; genus Mastomys; species Mastomys coucha. The sequence continues at coordinate 15,657,327 of NW_022196910.1, forward strand.
ACCACACACACAACTGGGATAGATGAAATACTGAACTATCCCAATAGCTGCTGCCGCCAGCCTGCATCTATTTGCAGTAGATTTCCTAATTTTTCTGAAGGTTGGTAACTCTCCAAAAAAATGCCTCCAATTCTGACACAAACTGGTAGAAATATTTTCCGCCCAAACTGAAGCTTAAAAATAAACATTCTCACATGCCTCTTAGAGCATTTTAGACCTTATGCGCCCTTGGCATCTAGTCAATCAGTTTTCAGTATCACCCAGTAACTGCTGACTCCACTCTACCAACAAGCTTTTAGCTGCCTCCCTGAGAAGAGCCAGCACACACATCCCTGAAGAAGGGGTGGAGTAAAACAGGAGAGATGGATGGGGCAAAAAGCAAGGATGTTTACATTTTTACAACAAGAGAACAAACTTTTTTTTTTTTGATAAAGTGGGTGGTACAAACATAAGAATAATGCCACCTTCATATTTAGTGGCCATGTGTCCAAAAAAACAAATGTCTACGCCCTGTGTAGACCTCAGAGGCGGCGTCTGGTTGATCTTCTGTGTTAAGCTAGATCACTGGCTTCTTCTCGCTTTCAATAGTGAGGTGGTGCTGCGTAGCTTCCTCGAGGTTCTGGAGAAGGCGACTTTCCCACTGCCTCACCCGCTCCATGGCAGCTGCCAGCTTCTTAGGGTCTCGCTTTTCCCTGCGGTTTTTGTGGAGAACCTTGGGTAAAGATGAGTTTTGAGACGTGGCTTCGAGAGACTGTCGCTTCTGCGGTGGTCGTTGGGCCAATGAGGCTAATGCAGAGGAATCTTCTCCAGGAGCTGAGAGGTCCTGGCAGGGCCTTAACTGCCCACGGGGCTGCTTGAAAGCCCTGGAAATGGGCTTCCTTTTCCTAGAGGCAGCTGTGGTGCTGGCCTCTGTCTCATGGACAGCGATATCCTGGGAAAGGTGTGAAGACATTAGTCCACCTCCCACACTCGGTTCACAAAACTTCAGGGCGTCTCCTCCAGGGCTCTGGCCACAGCTAAGGGTAGCTTCCTCGGGAGTCCTGTCTTGTGTGAATTTCTTAAAGCATCGCTTCATCAGGAAAAACGAGCTCTCCTGCCCAGAGTTCCACGTAGGAGAAGCTGCTCCCTGTTCACTCCCTGCAGTTGGACGGTTGGAGCGAGTGCTCTAACATCCTACGTCATCACACAGCATCCTCACGTCATCACACAGCATCCCCAGCAAGCAAATCTTCTTCGTTAGGTAAAATCTAGCAAGTCTTGTCCTTACGTGTTATCCATGAATTTCTGTATATTCTAGGTGTTATTCTCCTCTGTACCAGCTCTTTTGTTGAGAATGTGTGGCCAGTTGACTCATCTTTGCTGGCTGATGACCGTGATCCCAGGCTGGGCTGTTGTTTCTCTTAATTGGCGCTCTCTCTGAAATGAACTTGTAGAAACCAACAGGAAATAATAGAACTAATCCTTGGCTAGAGAGACAGAGAACCCTGCCAGCCTACAGACAACATCTGTTGATCTAGCCCAGAGGATCCACAGATCTGTACCTAAGTTCTTCGGAGTTCTACATTCTCCTGGCCATTGGTCTCTGATGTTGCAGTCCAGATAGAGTTCTTTTCATGTGAACTCCAACTCTGCCCCAAATCTCTCTCCCTGATATTCCAGTTAGAATCCAAAGTCTTGTATGCTCCCAGATGGAGAAGAATTATAAACTAGAGAGTAAAGGTTCAACTGCCTCATCTTTATTTGAATTCCCAATAATCTCTGTATTATTTAAACTACAACATATAAGAAACAGAGCAATTTTATTAAGGCCATGAATTCAAGAGCATAAAGATCAGAACAATTGGGGGTACTCTGATATGTAACTTTAAAGACACAGCACAAATTAATTAGGGTTACATTTAATGCACTTTTGAAAAACCAACCCAGGAATATGTTTTGCTATACAATTTTGTTGTTAGTGGGAATTTCCTCGAAGAAAACACCTGATATTTATCAGAGATTAAGCTGTCAGAATTTGACAGTTTTCTTCATGAACTACCATCTTTGCAAACTTCAGTTTAATTTTTGGAGTTCTGCAGAGATGTTGACATTTGCAGACAATCATTGGCTCAATGAGAAAATGTGTTAGAGAATGCATTCCCCATAAGCAGGAAAAGCACAGGATGGAAACACTGTGCCCAAGATTCCAGGCATCTTCTCTTTTTACTTCCTACAACTCAGTGCTTACCTATGATTAGCTTTGTACATTAACTATGGAGGGCTAGTCAAAAGTCAGCCCTATAGGCAAGAAAAAAAACAAAAGCTAAACCCTTCTTTCAAGGTGTTGCCTGTGGACAGAAGAGCACATGTAAATGTGTGCTTGAAGAAACTATAACAGGGCAAAGGTCTGTGTGATGTGCCAGTGAAGCAAAGACAGCAAGCTGCCTGGTGTCCATTCTCCCTCCCCTACTCACTAGCAGAGTGGTTGCTTTCATCCTAGCACATTACTACTCCTAATAAAGACTACATTCTCCACACACCCTCAACTAAGCTTTAAGCAATTAGACTGAGGCAAAAGAGCTGTTTTTCTCAGGTAATTCTCTGGTCCTACTGCTTCCTGAATAAGTACTACTATCATGTTGGAACTTCAACAGCTACCTTTGAACATTTAAGTAAGAATCACAGGGCTCTTCTATAGGCAGTAAAATAAGCTTCTACTTTCCGAAAACATAGTTTTATACCAGAGATTTCTATTATAATGAACTTATATGATATTACTAATAACCATATAAAAAGAGCTTAGTATCTCACAAAATATACTAAATAATTCCTAATTCCAAATATAATTATTCAGCCATTACCAACATTTACTTATTACTTTATTAGCACATAGAAAGTATTAAAGTATTTTCAATACTCAAAAAATAAAACCTGTACATATACAAATAGATTTTTAAATAGTTCATTAATTCTAATATAAACAAATCTAAGGAATACTACAGCTTTTAACCTTTTTTCTATTAAATTAAATGTTTATACAATGAGTCTATTATCTCAGATATTATATCGTGATATTTTCTGATAGTAATATACAGCATGTCTATCAAAGAAGGTATTAAACCATAAACATGAACTTCAACAAAAAGGAAAAAAGTTATAGACAGGTAATCTTTGATCTAATTCAAAAAACATCTGACATTTGGAGCTTATTTCTTTGCCAAATTTTTATCTATTAAGAAAATTTTTCTTATATCAAATAACAATACCACAAACCCAACAAAACTTATCAAAAATATTTCTTTCAAGTAAAAACTAGGCTTTGAGTAGCTAAATTTTCCATTTTTTAACATGATTTAAAATGCAAAAAAATTATCAACTTTTTGTCTTTTTGTCTTTACTATGAAAACAAAGACATATTCTCTGCCTTCCACCATACTTTTAAGATTAGTAACTCTATCTATAGTTTAAAATAAAAGTATTTTAGCTGAACTTTAATTTGATTAAAGTAGAATTAATTTTAGAACACTTACAGAGGATATCGTGTTATTCTCACAGTTAGAAGTCAAGCTGCTACATTTTTTATAAACATCAATCAGATCTAGGGTATTACTATTCTTCATGAAATCATCATATGTTTTTTTAATGTCTTCATAATGGTCGACCACTTTCATGTTTTCAATGGGCAAGTTCAGTTTGTCGTGTAAGAAGTACTTCCATGTCAGTAAGACATCGCTGAGACAGACTGTAAATTCTCCATTGTGCTGAAAGATGCAAAAGAGCAACAAGGGTAAATCTGAGTGCTTAGTGCTTGAGTATTCACTTAGCTCACTGACATGAGACAAACAAACAGCATGCTGTTAGAGTAAACACAGAAACTTTGATACGTTGATAAAATATAAATAAGTAGGCATGTTTGCAGATAAAACTTGGGCAAATGGGGTTGGGCATGATGGAGTGCACCTTTAATCCCAGTTCTTAGGAGGCAGAGGCAGGATGTGTGCACAATATACTATTGTGTACAATATAATATCAGCTACAGGGGTTTTGCTCTCTTACTTAACATTCCCAGTGCCATGAAGAATTTCCACATAACAAAATATATCCTAGGTACTGGCTTTAAAATCCAGTCTTAGTGTTCAGGTTATTGTTATTATGACTTTATTTCCATTTTGTTATTATTACAGAGAAAGAAAAGTATCACTGTAAAATGCAGAGCCTAGAAACATTTTTGTTTCTTCTCTGGTTCTAAATACACTAAATTATAATGAATAAGTGCTAAAAATCAAGTTATACTCTTTTCTGTGAGTACTTGGATGCTATTAAGCAGGCAAATTTACTCTTCTGCTTCTTTGCTTGTTTTTCCCAAAAGAAACCAAAAGATTGTGATCTAACTACACTAGTATTTAGTTGATAAGAGATCCAATACCATTACTGACAGGATCTCATCTCAGTATAAAAGCTTCCCTTAGTGTCTTGCTGGGAAGTCACATGATACATTTTCAGCGGATGCACTAAAGATTTGCTTTTTATTCAATGCATTCTTTTCCCACATTAATATGTAAGATTAATATGTAAGCTATTAATAATTCCAAAAAGCACCAGCCTTAACTCATTAAAAAATTCTAACTTCTCATTTTCAATTCAGCATGAAAAAGAAATATATTTTAGTATCCATATGTGGGTCTGTGAAATGGAATATATGCTGCCTTCCACAGTTTTAAGTTTTTTCTCAGTTTCTGCTAATACTAAGACTTTTACAATAGTCTCATTTAAAGATGAATAGGTAATTAAGTTGTTAGAAACAGTTATTCTTTGAAATGAAATCTTTTTTTAAGATTTATTCATTTATTTCATGTATGTGGGTACACTGTCACAGTCTTCAGACACGCCAGAAGAGGACATCAGATCCCACTACAGACGGTTGTGAGCCACCATGTCGTTGCTGGGAATTGAACTAAAGACCTCTGGAAGAGCAATTAGTGCTCTTAACCACTGAACCATCTCTCCAGCCCTGAAATGAAATCTTAATAACAGTAACACACACATACACACAAAAAATACATCTAAAACAAACATCTGAATTATTAAAAATCTCTATCTTAGCCAGGCAGTGGTGGTGTATGCCTTTCTTCCCAGCACTTGGGAGGCAGAGACAGGTGATTTCTGAGTTCGAGGCCAGCCTGGCCTACAGAGTGAGTTCCAGGACAGCCAGGGCTATACAGAGAAACCTTGTCTTGAAAAACCAAGAAAAAAAAAAAAGAAAAGAAAAGAAAAAAATCTTTATATTTTTTATGACAACTAGGCATATATGTTATTTGAAATCCAGACGTAAAGCATCTTTAAGAGACCCTTCCTCCACCTGAACACACTCCAGCATCTAGATCCCCAGTTAAGCCCCCAACCTTCGGACCATCAACACTCCCTGCAGCACCCACCCAGTTATTCCCAATACTCCTTTCTCGCCTCATCACCATATCTTGCCCCATATTTCCAGTGGAAGCCCCTTGCTCTACTAGAGGCCACACGAGCACCCAGAAACTGAAGACCTCCAGCAGGCCACCAGAACTCCAGCCTCCAACTCAGACAAAGAACCTCTAATCAACCACAAGCCACTCCAGCCAGAAGACCAGAGAGGAAACAGAAACAAAAGAAAGAAAGAGGGGGAAGAAAGAAAAGAAGAAAGAAAGAAAGAAAGAAAGAAAGAAAGAAAGAAAGAAAGAAAGAAAGAAAGAAAGAAAACACCCATCTAACAAAGACAAGCTCAGAAATCAGCACCCAGACCAATAATTATCCCAAACCCAGATGCCTAGACACCATCAAACATCACCAACAGAACTGCAAGGGATGGAAGAGAGAATCTCAGGCACTGAAGATATGATAGAAGAAATAGATACATCAGTCAAAGAAAACATTACATTAAATCTAATCAATTCCTGACTCAAAACATCTAAGAAATCTAGGATGCCATAAAAAACTAAATCTAAAAATAATATAACTAGAATATGAAGAATCCCACCTCAAAGGCCCAGAAAATATTTGAAGCAAAATCATAAACAAAAATTGTAACCTAAAGAAGGATATGTCTATAAAGGTACAAGAAGCTTACTCTAAAAGCCAGAGGACCTGAATAGATGTCGAGCCGACTCTGAGACCACAGATGCCAGCCCAACTAATATACCCAGCAAAACTTTCAATCACCATAGATGGAGAAAACAAGGCATTCCATGGAAATTCAAATTTAAATAGTATCTATCCAAAAATCTAGCCCTACAGAAGGTACTAGAAGGAGAACTCCAACCTAACAAACTCAAGTACATCCACAAAAATATAGGCAATAAATAATTTCACATCAGCAAAACCCAATGAAAGGAAACACACACACACACATACACACGCTACCATCACCAATAACAACAACAAAACAGGAATTAACAAGCATTGGTCTCAATGGACTCAATTCCCCATCTCTATTGGAAGGTCAGTGGGCCCCAGCTACCTACAAAAGAACCACTTTGTAGAGATATTCTTCAAGGTAGTTTCCAGCAGGTCAGTGAAGACCTCATTAGGACAAGGCAACAACTCTGGGTGGTTTGTTCGTTTGTAGTACTAGAGATTGAACCTAGCACCTCCTAGGTGCTACAGAAGCACTCTACAGACAGAGATTTCTCCAGCCCCCTTTTATACGTTATTTTGAGACAGAGCCTCGAAGGCCCAAGGTATGGACTAGTCTTGAGCTCATTCTTTAGTCCAGACAGGCTTTGAACTTCTTTCTAATCATCATCTTTCTGACTTCTGGGCAGCTGAATTTGCAGGCCTGTGAGCACCAAGCTCCAATGAACTAATATATTTTAAAGACCTCCCAAAATGAAATAAATCCTGGAGAAGATGGGGAAGAAGGATTTTAGGAGCCAGAGGGATCGAAGACATATATGAACACAGCCTAGAGAATCAAATAACCAGTGCTCATAGGGGCTCACAGAAATAGAACCAACAATCAGAGAGCCTATATGGGTTTGACCTAGGTCCTCTGCATACATGTTATAATTGTGTAGCTTGGTGTTCTTATGGGACTCCCAACACTGGGAGTAGGGGCTGTCTCTGATTCGTTGGCCTGCTCTTGGATCCCTCTTACTCCTAATGGGTTGCCTTACCCAACCAGCCTTGATTGCGTTTGGTTAATATCTCTGGGAGGCCTGTTCTTTTATGAAGGGAAAGGAGGAGGAGTGGATCTGGGGGGAGGGGAGGGGGGAGGGAGGGACTTAGAGGAGAGGAGGGAGGGGAAACTGCAGTCAGGATGTAATATACTAGAGAAGAATAAACAAACTAATTAATTAATGCCTCCCAAATGATTCTGATGCATAAACAGATTTAAGAATACTAAATCCACACAACGGGGTTGAAACTAGACATAAAATTCTTTACGTTGAATAAAAATAATACCTGTTCCTCTAGAGTTTCTTTTAAGGAACAAAGGAACAGTTATTAAATAGGAATATATTTAACCATAAGAGCTACAGATTTAATCATTATGTATGATTTTTTTTCATGAGATACCAAATATCCACATTTTATATTCAAATTATACACATGAAATAAATTATTTCAGATATACAGGCAATTTTTTTCCAAAAATTCCAACTGCAATATTTTGAGACAGATATGCAGAAGCATTTCTGAAACATCCTATTTTAGAAGGGCAAATACTGCAAAGAAAATGATGTGCATAATTATGCTCAAACTTATTATACTGGGCAACAAGTAAATTTGGCTTAAAAAAAAGTTAAGCTAAATATAGTGCACTGACCTGTTTGTTGTTTTCCGCCATGGACAGCTGCAGAGCCAGCAGCATGGAGTCTGGACCACATAGTGTAGTTCTTTCAGAGCTACAAAGAGCACGCCAATTCCTTCTAAACTCTTTAATCATACCCAAGACAGACAGCTGATTAAGCACAGCCATTCTCTTAGAGTAGAACAGAATACAATGTTAAAGTGACTTGTTTTAATTGGAAAGTAACATTTAACATGTGTAAGCAAACATGGTTAGAAAAAAATAATTAGTAAACAAGAAGTTATTTCATATTTACCAAGATTGCTCTTAATTAAATTTAGGAAAACAGAATAATACAATTTCTGCCCAATCATATTTTCCTCTCCTCTAGTTTTTTTAAGCCAAATCTTTTGAAATAATAAAAATCCAACCTTCAATTTTGAAAATTCACATAAAACAGACATGCAAATTCTGCAAATTTATAATTATAGACACAGACATCACTAATTAAATCTGTATTTTAAGATTGTTGTTTTGAGACAAATGGTACTATATGTAGTAGAGTTGAGGGTGGGAGTGTTTCCTCTCATTCATGTATTGTTCCAAAATAGTGGTTTTCTCTTCTACTCATTTGAATTGGGAACAGTCTCAGGGCTTGATTTGAGTAGACAACTATGAGATAATTAGAATTCTAAGCCTACGCTTTAAGAGGTTTGTGAAAAGTAGTTAATACAACAAGGCTCTAGAAATTTAGGTTCCAGTAGAGTTTCCATTTGTTTCTTTGTTTTTTGGAGGGGAAACTGGGAAAGGAGAAATTTACATGTAAATAAAGAAAATATCTAAAATAAAAAAAAAAAAGAGTATTTTACTGTGCTGAACTGTTTTAATAAAGTACATGTGTCTTATGATGAACACCTAAGTTCCTTGAATCTGGACTTTTTGGTATGTTGGACAGGGCATGCCTATGAGTTTACTCCCCAGTAAAAACTCTGGCAGAGTTTCTAATAACTTTCCTCAGTAGACAACATTTCCCATGACTGTCACAACCTGTGGCTGGGAGAATTAAGCATGACTCTATAAGGACATTGAGAAGCCTGGGCTTGGTGTCCCCCACTCTGCTTGACATGCCTTTTCCCTCCACTGACACTACCTTGATCCTTTGGCTACAGTAGTTCATACCCACAGTGCTACACCTAAATGTTGACTTTCCTGCTCCTCTCCTCCTAGCAAATCGCCCCTCTGGGGAAATCTAACTCCCAAGCCCTGTTAAGCTGCTGAAGAAAGCGTGCAAAAGAGAAATAAGGTATTCCGGCTGGCAACTGATACCAACTCACAGCCATGAAAGAGGCAGCTTATCCTGTGGAGACCCCATAACATGGAAGGTGAGCCTCAGCAGCAGGAGTCATCTGCTCAAGGCTAGCAAAGGAATAACTGATCCAGCCCAAACTGCCGACCCGCAGATTTAAAGCAAATACTTGGTTGTTATTTTACAGTGACTACAGTTTTGAGTGTTTTGTTACAAGCAAACCAATCATATGTCATCTAACACATGAAGCCTCTTAGTGCCAAATACTTTCCAAACATTTAATAATAATTACTTTGCTCCATTTTCACATGTTCTGATGATGTCAGTTTATGAATGTCTGCATTTGACACATGAAGAAGGTAATGTTCAATGACACGAAACTAGTAAATAGCCAAAAGACATAAATCCAAGATTTCTAAGTTTTTCCTAACTTTTCCTGGATGCATGCAGAACCCTTTCAAAACAAGCCTAGGTGTGTCAGTATTCTGGACAGCCATCTCATGGAGTCTCCTCTCTACTTCCAGTCTTCTCTGTGTCTCTTTTTACAAGTCTACTATGTGTATATGTTCACCTGCATGTGAGCACATGTGAATGGAGGCCCAAGCTTGACACTGAGTGTCTTCTCCACTGTTCTCCACCTTGTAGATTGAGGAAGTCCTTCCCTGTACCCAGAGCTCACCACCTTAGCTAGTCTGGCTAGCCAGCTTGCTCGGGTATCTCTTGTCTACACCTCTGGTACACTGGAATTGCAAGCAGATTACTACACCAACATTTCCGTTAGCTTTAGGATTTGGATTCCAGTCCTCATAATTGTCCAAGTGCTTTATCCAGTGAGCCACCTCCCCAGGCCCTACTCACAATTCCTAAGTTATCTCATATTTATCTCTTTAAAAAATTGAAGAAGTCATAAAAGCATAAGCTATGGGTCATATGATTAGTTTGCCTGAAATAAAATATTAGGTAAAGGTCTACCCATTGGTATTATCTGAGGGTATTATACATATAGATTTCTATTAATAAAAATTCACCCAGAATTAGATCATCCTGAATCCCTGGCTCTATCAGTTCCTAAACTAGGAGATCTTAGCCAAGTTATAGCACCTCTCCCTGCTTCAACTTGTAGTGAAAATGAACAAAGTTCTTATTGAATATAGTTTTGTGAACAGTAAAAGACAGAACTACATATAAAGCTTTTATATATAGCAATGCCAAGCACATTAGTTATGATCATGCATCATGAGTTTTTAAGGGTTTTTCTTTTTCTTTTTTTTTTTTTTTGTTTGTTGAGTTAAAATTGAAAGAGAATTCCTATAAGTGTGAGAAAACCAAGAGTCTCATCTAGAAGTCTGCAGCTTTTTTGAAAGGAGGCGAATACTAAATATTTGAGACATTCATGCCATACAGTCTGTGTCACAACCACTTAACCTGCGTGACCTTGTCACGTAAAGGTAACCAGGAACAAAGCATAAATAGTAAACATAGCCAGTCCCCACTAAAATTTTATTTATGGACAATAAAACCTGTTTTCTAAAATTGTCAGAAGGCTCAAAATGTTCCTTTTTTTTTTCCCCCACCAACCATTTCAACATGTAAAACCATGTTTAGCTCTGGATCTGGCTATTCACAAACAGGCACCGCAGCTGGCATGCCAACGCCTACTTGTAGTCCTGGCTTTTCCAAGGGTGTCTATGTCTAACTTCAGATCTGGCTGCCCAGGTAGAAGTATTATCACAAAGAAATCAGGACTACGTCTCCCCCCACCCCCACCCCCATTCTATCTCCTAGACTGTTGTGAAGACTCTGAATACGCTGAATATGGACAAAACAGAGAGAAGGTGGTGTCGGGGAATAAACGCTTGCTTTTAAACTGGATTGAAGGTGCACTGGAATAGAAAGTCTGAGGCAGGAAGTTGTCGCCTGGAATTAGCTAAGCACCCTGCCACCACACGCCTGCATTCGCTGTACCTCGTGATTAACACAAATTTGTCCACGTCCATACTGGGGATAGTAATATCGACTTAACAGAATTATGAGGCACCAGTGAAGCAAATACACCCCCTCCTTAGTGTCAGCACTTAGACTCCACTAAAAGGTGACAGGTGACAGTCCTAGTCAGGTCCGGAATGTCCTTCTGAAGGATGCAACAACAGAGAGTAATTCTGGGGAGCCTGCACATGTCGTGTGCCAGATCCCAGGCCTAACGGACTAAAAGCAGATTTTGATGGGCTTCAGTCTTCCCATCTACAGCTGAGCCCTAGGTCTTTTTTTTTCCCCCACGGGATACTGTGAAGTCAGGGCGAAGCCACCGCACAGACAACGCCGCCGACTGGCACAAGGCACGTCACCGAAACGCGTTCGCAAAGCAGCAGCCTGAATTACCACTCGAACTGCGACGGGAGAGCGGAGAAGAGGCGAGACCCACCTACCGCCGCAACCCACGGGATGCAAGTCGAGGGAGGAGCGGCGCAGCCAGGATGCCGGAAGGCTAAGGTTTGAAATCGCCTCGGCATCCCTTTCGAATCTCGCGGCACGACCCGGGAACCAATCGCCGCGCTCGCCCTCCGACCCGGAAGCAGAGCGGGCGCGCGCCGCGGCCGCCCACGGTCGGGAGAACCCTCCCCAGGTCGCCTCCCCTGCATCAGGTGCGTACGGAGCGCGGTGACCAGGGATCCCCAGCTTGTGCTCTTACCCCAGGGGCGCTCCCCTGTGACCTCTCGTGCTGGGACCACTCCAGCTTAGCTGTCTCGGGCTACGCGTGGGGGACACACTCCAGGGACTTGTTCCGCGCCTACGAGGGAGGCCCTGGGAATATTGACACCGGGCTTTAAAAGACCTGCAGGTCACGGGCGGGGCCGTGGGGGTGCCATCAAATCCGGATCTCGAGTCTCCTGCACGCCCCATACCTCTCTGCTTTATGGTCTTCTCACCTGCTGGTCCTGCGTAACACGTGTCCCAAGATGGGACTCAGTCAAAAAACTCAGCCGATAACTCAGTATGTAATGTGTTTGTTCTTAACCTAGAATGCCTCCTTTTTATTAACAACAAAGTACAAATTAATTCGCATGTGAGAATGCTATTTCTACAGTTCACACTACTTGTCAAATTAGTTGAGGCTTGTGACTGGTGTTATAATTTAGTATCACACATTACTCCAGAGCCTGTATTTTTTTAATCTACTTATTTGATTGCATGGGTCATTGTTGATTGTAACTACCCCTAACTGATACTATCCTTCAAGGCTCTTAGACTCTATGTATCTTTAGGCAAGGGTGGGACTTTTCCAGTTCATCTGACCCTTGGTAAGAGTTCAGGTGGTCTGTCAAATTAGAATGTTAAAATGCCATATAATTCGAACAAATAATGTAGCATAGTCTTGAGAAAGGCAAGTAGTGCATTTGTGTTTTCTCTAGCATTTAGGCCCAACATATGCTAAGGCTTTTACAGTGTCCTCAACCTGTTGATTAACTTGGCAAATTTCTTCATAGGCAAAGTGGGGACTATTGGTAGTACCGGCTTTTATGGCACTCCTGGGTATGATAATGCCAGTACAACATCACACCTACAAATAGTGCTGCATTTCTGTTGCTTAATAATCTCAGGAATCTATTTTTATTAAATTTATTCATATATGTGTGTGTGTGTGTTAATATAAGCAGAATTCTCTTTTGAGCTGCCTCTGACATTGCAGTACCAAGCCCTATTATAATTCTTCTGTTGAATGACAAACACTTTTTAAATTTTCTTTGTGATCCACAGTTTCGTGACAGCCAATAAAAGGCTATTTGATTCTTACAGCTGCTCAAGCATTGGGCTACAAGATGAAGCAAGACCCTACAAGAAGTGCTGCCTACACCGTGGATTGTGAGGATTATGTGCACGTGGTAGAATTTAATCCCTTTGAGAGCGGAGATTCAGGAAACCTAATTGCATATGGCGGCAGTAATTATGTGGTTGTTGGCATGTGTACATTTCAGGTTAGTTCACAAACTGCACAGAGTGACAGTGAAGATATTTTATCAATAATAATGTGTACAAACCAAAGCTGAACTTAAAATTATGTTGTGTTTGAATACAAGAAAAAAAAATTGTTTTTGAAGATCTACAGGGAATTCTCATTACTAATTATTGAGACATGTGTATACATTATATATAGGTGAGACATAAGTATACATTATATATAGGTGATGGACGTGAAAACTATGAAGCTCTTTCACCTAGTGACTCGTAGTGTTATATTCTGATAAAGCCTGATATAACTGAACACGCACACGCACGTGTCTACATGTCTTAGACAGTCCAGTTGAATGAAGTCTACTTCAGATTTCCCTGCATTATTCTATCATAGGAAACAAGGTGATACTGAAAGGCTAAAAAATTATCTTCCAAAAAATTTCTAGCTTTCCTATTATTTTGTTTTCACGCTTTGTATATCTTCAACAGATATTTAGATAACCATATAGGATTACATTTACAGCAGGCTGTCATCATAGCTCTGAGTTCTATGGAGCCAGACTATCTAGACAGTTTGTTTCAAATGCCTGTACTTCATTAGATCCTTAACCCCTCTTCTCTAAAGGTGAGGACTGTGATGTTCAATTCAGTTTGTTAGATGTAGTGTGTTAGTGCATGTAAAGTTCCCAGATGACATTCAGCACGTTGTAATCCATATGTGTGTGTTTTAATGGTGGTTGGTATGGGCAGTAGTGGCAGTCATACCTCATATTTAATCATCAAGGAAAAATTGCTTCCAAGAGAACTCCTACAATGTTTCCTCACAGGAAACCTAGGGTACACATAGGAACACTCAGCAGTGAAGATTCACCACCACCACCACCCCTCCTTCCCGGAGTTTCGTTTCTGCTATTCTTTGTGTACCAAAATAATATTTAAAGGACTATATTTCTATGTCCCTTGACCTAAGTTCATCTGAGCTGTCAGAATCATAAATCATGTGTCAGGCAAATAGTGTGGCATTGTTTTAAGAAAGTAAAAATGTTCTCTAAGTGTGGGCCACTTATCTGTTGAAATCTTACACAATTCCCTAAGATGGAATTGAGCTTCCCTCATCGCCACTGCTATCGATGTTAACAGATGTAGACATAGAATTGCATTTTCAAGTAGTGACAAGTAAATCTACCTCTAGTTCAAGTTCAGTTAGGAAAAACCAGAGGAAATCAACATGGGAGAAAAGTCAGAGAAAGGAAAGATGAAGAAGGCAGAAAACAAGAAGAGACAGGAAAATGAGAAAAATGTTTGTATCATTCAAAAAACTTGTCCTCATTGATCCTCAGATCTGTGAGTGCAATAAAGTAGGTCTTATTTCCAAGTTATTTAAGGGAAAAACAATAGGCCTTTTTTCTCTTATGAGTCCATAGAGAACACAAATCATATTTGGGTCTTAACATTAGAGGTGGAGGTAAGTACACCTGTTCCAGTCCTCTTGGACTTTCCATTCTGCTCCAGTAATGTTTGGAGGAGTGCATGACAGGAAGAGAGCAAGGTTTAGGCCTCATGTGGAAGTCTGTTCTTCTGTCAGACCCGTTCTGTGTTTCTGTTCAAATGAAGTCAGTCATTCATCCTGAAGAGTTTAGGATGGAGATCCAAAACAAATCTCTGTTCTCTTTTGTCAGTTTAGATGCTGTTGAACGTTCATTGCCATTCTTTCATCTCGAACCTTCAAGCTCCATGTGCCCCAATTTCACATCTTGTAAGAAAAAAATATGTAAATCAAACCAGTTTTCCCATGCCTATCAGAAAAAAACAGTCTTCACTGTAGGGTTATCAGGAATTGTAGGTTTCAACAGAACAGTTTTCAGACTCTCGTGTTGTCCAGAAATACAAGTAAAAATGGTAGGCTTGCTGATTGCTACACATTGGTCAAAAAGTCATGAGTGTAGTAAGGGCCAAGAAGTTAAGAGAGTGAGAGAGAGTTTCTTGCCCTATCCCCAAAGAGAGTCTGAAATCAGGGCACTCTTAGAACAGCCTCATTGATGAAAGACCAAAGAAGGAAAAAAGTTTTGAACCTTATTCACTCTTTAGTAATAAAGAAGTCTGGTTGGGCCTGAATGAGAGCGTTGCTTTAGACAAGCACATTTTTGTGGAGAAAATGAAACAGAAAGATACCTTAATCCTTTGATAGCCAACTTCGTTTAACAAATATTGATTGAATGCTTTTTGTCTGCCAAAATCTGTTCAGATTCAAACCTTGTTTAATAGATTGAACCAACTCAAACAAGGGACAGTTAATAAAGATGACTGTAAGTCTTGAGACAATAGACTTAGAACTAGGAAGGGAGAGTTGTGACTCAGATGTTAGTCACATCTGAATATAAACCCCAAGTGAATACAATGGGGAGCTGAACAGAGCTCATTCAGTACTATCCAGTTAGAATACAATATGAGCCACAAAGTAAGCTTAGACATCATGACCAGTGAAATGGCTCGGGATAGAGACACTTCTTACCAAGCCTCATGACCCAAGATCAATTCCTGAAGCCCACATGGTAGGAAACAGACCAGCTCCTGAGAGTTGTCCTCTGGCTTGAGCATGTACACTATAGCACATGCACATACACACATGATAAAAGTGGTTAAAAGGGCAGAATGAATTTTAAATGAATATTTTAACTAGAGAACTTCATATATAATTAATATAAAGGTTATCCTGTACTTTGTCTTATGTTGATAGATTTCTTTGAGATCTTTGTACATGTTCATTTTATACCTTATAAATTAAGTATACACACTGGCTGCATTTCAAATGCTTTAGGCTCTGTAAGGCTAGTAGCTATCTTATCAGACACCACTTCTCTATAAGTCGATAAAAATGTTTTTGATCTTTATTTCTCAGCATTGTATTCTAATTAAAGGGAGTGGTGTATTCAGAAACAAATTTCACAGCTATATTAAAAATGTTTAAAACTCATGGAAGAGGAATTAGACTGGCAAATTTTGACGTGTCACCTCCATTTGTTGCTCTGAATGTGTTCACCTAACAGAGCTTGCTCTGGCAAGGTTCAACATCACTAAATTCAGCTTATTTTGCACAGTTCCAGAGACAGAACTGGGGTATTAAATATGATTTACATAAAACACTCTGGCTTACCATTGAGAACACTAATAACCCTATCTACTACTGAATCTGCTTCTCCCAAAGCAGCTGCTTTTCTCACTGGAAGTGTTCAGAGGGCTTTTTTTTCTTTTTTTTTTTTTTTAATACTTTTTCAGATGTTGAGTTAAAATGAAAGCACTCAATAAAAGAGTTGCATTAAATAAACCAGCCGTGGTTAACTGACATTCTGTATGAGTCCTTAATGGGTGTGGTGGAAAGGCCTACCACTTCAAATCCTTAGAAGAGCTCTTCCACCAACTTGGCTGTTCCTCAACTTCACATTGCTGGAACCTTCTATAATAATTTCTATTACATCAAGTTTTCCAAAGTCTCTTAATTTCCTGCCTATACAATACTCCCTATACCCCAAACTGAACCAAAAGTAGCATTCATCTCTGTCTATACCACACACACACACTGCCCTTTTCATCAGCTGGCTCACTAATAGCCAGTATTGCCAGGGGCAGGGCAAGTCTTCCTGTTAGTATATAAAGCTTCGTCTGTGCAGTCCTGTGATTTCATTATTCCTAAGACTGCTCAGTAGTTCCATATCTAATCTGAGTAATGAATACAGGCCCTGCTTTTCATCACTCTTGTTACAGTAGCAAAATAGTGTGTGTTTTATATAAAAATTCATTTTTAGGTTTTTCAAGTATGGAAAAATAGATCTAAGTCAATCTGTGAAGTCAACTATGATTAGGCTCTTAAACTTAATTTTAAACTGCTTAGTGGTTGCTGCCTTGGCATATCTGTTAGCTGGTTAGTTGTAATATACACAAATTATGAAGTAATAAAATTTGGCAGTGCTTTTTTTTCAGTTCACTTCTTGGATTAATGGAAAATCCTTTTGTTAAATTTACCTGGAATTTAAAGATACATTCAAATTGTGTTTGAATTTTATCAAGACTTGTGTAGCATGCCTGCGAAATGACTTTGCTGAGATCTCAAAATCTATCTTGGAAAAATCAATGCATCAACTGGGATTCAAGAAAAGTATAAATGAGAGTATACTGTGAAACATATAAAATAATAAATGAAATAGATGACTTTATACCTATTACCTAGTATGAGAATTAGGAGTTTAGCAATTATTTTGGAAGACCCCTGAGTATCTTTCCTCACTGCCTTTCTTGGTTGGAGATGTGTGTGGCTGGTTCCCTGTTCTTATAGTATCATCAGTACTCTGAATCAGTGTACCTGTATATCAGTTTCATGTTCTCTAGTGCAGTGGTTCTCAGCCACTGGGTTGTGACCCATTTAGGGGTAGAATGGCCCTTTCAGAGGAGTCACCTGAGACCACTGGAAATCAGATATTTAATAGTAGCAAGATTACAGTTATGAACAGCAAGGGCAAAAACTATGGTTGCGTGTCACCACAACATGATGGATGAACTAGAGGGTTGCAGCATTAGGCAGCTTGAGACCACTGGTCTAGTAGGACAGGTAAATTATAATAGCTCATGCATATATAATACTGTCTAAAAATTAACACTGACTTAAAAACATATGTATGTGTCAGTTGATAATTGATGTATAACTACTCATTTACCTAGAAGACTGGCTTGCTGTGCAGTGTATTTGCTGTTGAAAATAAAATGTCCCCTGGGGGAAGAATCCCATGTTTGCTGCTTTGCTTTGCCTATGTCTTTGTTTTTAAATGAGGCTTAACAGCTTTTTTGTTTGTTCACTTATATTTGTTTTGCCTCTCTCCAAGGACACTGGGGATCAAACTAGGACCTTGTACACATTACACAAATACTCTAGAGCTACATCTCAAGCCCCCAAGATTCTTTTTAATTCCATAAATACTATAATCTCAATATCTAATTTTATTATATACTCTTCAAAAGCATATGCATGCCTTATGATAAATTATAGGTTAAGATAAAATTCAGAGTATTTTATTGTTTGTCTTTATAACCTTAAAACATGTTCTGTATCCATTTAGGAGGAAGAAACAGACATTGAAGGAATTCAGTATAAAACACTACGAACATTTCACCATGGAGTCCGAGTTGATGGCATTGCCTGGAGCCCAGAGACCAAACTTGATTCGCTGCCTCCTGTAATCAAGTAAGTTTAAATATTTCAGTGCAGTATAGCTGTCCTTCCTGTTAGGTGATTCCAAGTGCTCCATGCCTATTGTCCATAACCTTAGATGACAAGATATGTTGATATTTGCTATTATTTAATAATTATGGATTATTGTCTTTGCAGTTTAGATTTATGACTGTGACTAGTGCTTTGACCATGTGTTTGGTCCAGACTACAAATCTCTTTATCTGAGTTCCATCAGAATCGTTCAAAGTCATCACAGACACTGTACTGCCTTTTTTTTTTTTTAAGATTTATTTACTTATTTTATGTTTATGAGTATGCTGTCACTGTCTTCAGACACACTAGAAGAGGGTATCAGATCCTATTACAGATGGTTGTGAGCCACCATGTGGTTGTTGAGAATTGAACTCAAGACCTTTGGAAGAGCAGTCAGTGCTCTTAACTGCTGAGCCATGTCTCCAGCCCATACTTCTTATTCTTAATTAAAGGACTATTTAAGCCCTAACAAGATAGCACAGTGGGTAAAGGTACTTGCCACCAAGCCTTACTACCTAAGTTCACTTCCCAGAACCCATTTGATGGTAGGAAAGCTAACTCTAGCAAGTCCTCCTCTGTCTCCAGACAGCCACCATTGTACGTACACATAAGCACACAAAGTAAATGTGGGAATAATACAGTGCTACTTTGTTAAAATAACTGCATTTGTTTGAAACAGTAGCCAAGGACATATTCTCATGTTTAGCATAACATTCATGTATAGTTTATTCAGTGGGCTTCCATTTTGATGAAAGCATTTTAAAAAAAAAAATTGGTTTTGAGAAAAATCACATACTTAAAGAGAACCTGAGTTCATTTCTCAGGATCCATATCAGGTGGCTCACAACCCACAATCACCAGTATCTCATCTCCAGGGAGATCCCAGGGGGATCTGATGCCTCTGGCTTCCACACACACCTACACAAACCAAGTTTTGACAAGAGAGTGTGTGTGCATGCAGTAGCTGGTGGACATCAGCCTGATGTCATCCATGGTGCAAGGCTACTTCCCACTTACACCTCCCCAGCACTGCATGCCACTACACCTGGCATAGTCACATGGGTTCTGGAAATTGAGTTCAGCTCTTCACACATGCAAAACAAGCACTGCTTACCAACTAAGCAGCAACCCCAGTTCTTCGTGTAGTTTTGTAGTTCATACTCTTGTTATACACAGCCTTGCTCTGCCCCCAGGAACTCTTCCTGTTCCTCCCCAGTTACTCTCCAGACCCTACTCCCTGCACAGTAGCTTTGATCAGAGTTCTGCCTATTGTAGCTTCATCCGTGGAATCACACAGAATGTGTTCTTTCTAACAGGTTGAGGTTTCTGAGCCACAACTCTTCTGTATCCTGCTGGGTTCTTTTTACTTAACTTGCTTATCCGTTTTTCTGTGATGGATACCTGGACAGTGTCCAGATTTTAGCTATTATAACTATAGTTTCATGTGTACACCTTTATACACCTTTAATGGATTTATAAGTTTATTTCTCTTAGAAGTATAATTGCTGGGTCACAAATAGATGTATATTAATATTAAGGAAGTACAGGGAACTGGGGAGATGACGGCTCAGTGGCTAAGTACTTACTGCTCTGACAGATGGCCTGGGTTTGGTTCCTTGCACCCACGTGGTGGGTCACAACCACCTATAACTGAAGTTCCAGAAATCCTATACTCTTTTGCATGTAGGCAAGATAAACAAAATAAAAAATAAAACTAGAAAAGAAAGTGCCAGATTTGAGGTTTAGGTGTGACTCTGTGGTAACACTGGTGGGCCTGATGTGCACAGACCCTGTGTTGTGTCTCCAGCACTGCACAACATGGGAGGAGCCCAGTGTCTGCAGCTTGTCTACCATTCTGTACTCCCATGCTTGATGGGAGTGTTCATGTTGATCTTCCTGCTCCCCAGCATTTACTATATTTAATCTTAACAATTCTAGTTCAGTTCTGGGGTTTTCTGGTTCCATTAAAATATGACATTTCCCTTATGACTAATAATTTTTAGCACTTTGATTTGTTTTCTCTATAAGATGTGTCTGCCTACAGGACTGTGACAATGTTCTATTTTTTTTTTTCTAGATTTTACAGCCTTTTTTCTCCCAAAGGGTTAATGTAGCCCACACTGGTCAGAAAGCAGCCTGTCTTTGGCTCCCAAGTGGCATGTGCCACCATGCCCAGCAGATTTAGAACTTTTATCTAACTTAACTTTGAATCATTTATACAGTACCTTTTTCAGCACACATAAGTGATTATCAACAGATGGTATGTTTTTTGTTTGCCTTTACATTAAAAGGAAATATTCACAGTATCTGTACCCAGACAACAGCAAGTAGTAGAAAAGTCTTGTTCCCGAAGTATTGAACTGCGCTGCATCAGACCCCGGGCTATGCGGGGCTTCCCAGACCTAGTCCCTGCATCAGACACACACCTCATTCTTCACTACTTGTTTCTCCATATTTCAGTGAGTTTACTACAGTTTATCATTTTTGAAAGATTTTGTTTATTTATTTGTTGTTTTTTAGTAAATTGCCTCAAATCAGTTTGGAACTTAAATAATTTAAAGAATATTTTAGAGCAAGCTGACAGCATATGTTTATTGTATTAAGTAAAATATATATTTTATTATAAAGATAATATATTCTTAATGTGTAAAATCTAGAAGAATCAGGAATATAAAAATAAAAGCCTATTTTTATATCAAAACTCTTCATTACCCACAGGAATATTCAACCTATATCCCAAAGGCTGCATATGGCCCAGTATAGCTATGAAGCTGGCCCCACACAAATTCATAAACTTAAATAAAACATTTTGAATTGGGGGGAGAGGGTGGCAGGTAACTCAATCATGCAGTATTAAACCAGGAACTTTGTAGATAACAACATTCTGTTGCTCTGTCACATAAATATGTGTATGCTGTTACTGTCTGTGTGCATGTTTAGCTTCAGTTTTACAGTGACATGTGGCTTCTAATGTTTTATGTTCCGAGTACAAACGGTTGAGCTGGCAACCATCAGATGTTATATGTGCTCAGAGTGACTTAGAGAGTGAAACAGTGATTTCCTGTTTTGACCTACCATTGCAAACCATGGGCTCGTTATTTGTGGTGGAAGAAGAAGCTATGCTCATTTGGTTATCTAGAGTGCCAGTTACCATCACGCATGTTTCCTTCAGACATACCTAGGGATTTGTTTCAGTGATAATAATAAATTCTATCAACTTGACAATAAAGATTACTCAACATGAATATGTTACCTTCCAGTTTTCCAGTGGAGTGCATAGAGTTGCAGCCTGACATCCTTCTTAAAATTTGATCAAGTCTCCTCACTTTTATTTAAACTAGACTTTGTAAGTCTCATCTTTCCAGAGATCAATATCCTTTGCTTTAAATACATTAATCTCATCATTTTTGGCAGCATCTATGTTTGTGGACAACTATTTTTAAAAATATAGAATACTAATAGTAAAATCCAAACCAGAATATGTGGCAAGCATCTAGAAGAAACACTGAGAGTTGTCACAACGCCCATCAAATCAGATGCAATGGCTTCTCAGGCAGTGTCAGGTGTCTCATTTCTTTTCTGTTGCCCTTTTACTTCCATAATAGAAAAAGAAAACAATACTATGTTACTTAGATGTGTCCATTTTCTTTATGAGGGGTGACAAACGTGGACTAGCTTGGTGGCTCTAAGACTCTGTAAGCAAGGCACTTCATACAAAGGATTTTTGTGTGAAGACTTCTTGCTTATCTGTGGCAGCAAATATCATGAAAGTTATATACAGGCTCTGTTTACTCATCAGCTTTTATTAATAATTATATATATAATGTCTGCCTCAAGTCATTTCTTCATGCAGTATAGCTAAAACCCAAAAGGTTGGATACCTTGATTTTTGTGTGTGTCACAAATCACTATATATAAATATATATATATATATATGATTATAGTCATATATATATGCTCTATTATTTGCCTTGTTGTTTAAGAGTATTCTGAAATAAGTAAGATTTCTCTGTGACTGCATAGTAGGCTCTGTATGTGGCTGAGGTGCAACTTAGAAACTCTCATTGTTAAGTTTACATTTAAAAAGTTCTGGTTGGTAATGCAGTGGGGCTGGGGGTTTGTTTGTCCCTTTCTGACTTGCTGCACTTTTGATCTATGCTTCATTTTCATCCTTAGTAATGGAGCTCAGATTGTTCATCTTGTTTCAGTTTCTGAGGTTTTCTGGTCTCCTTAAAGGACAACTTGTAACCCCTAATGTAGAAAAGATTCAGAGAAAGGTAGCGAATGCCATCGTAGTATGAAATTCTGTTTATGGTTGAAGACACAAACCCAGAATGTCCTGACACTTTATGTGTTCCAGAATAAAACATTGCATTTGTCTCCTACTTTCTTTAATGGCTGTAATATTTTTTTAGTGTAAAGTGCAATAACCCCTGAGCCTGCCATCACCAGTCCCAAAAGCATCTTTGTGAGTTATGGCACGTTTTGATGACTTAGAGGCAAAGGTGGCATGGGAGAGGACTTGAATTTACAAAGGCTAAACATAGTCTGATTCCTTTTTCCTTTAGGTTTTGTACTTCAGCTGCTGATATGAAGATTAGATTATTTACTTCAGATCTTCAAGATAAAAATGAATACAAGGTATATTGACTGACAAGTATAATGAATACGTCTTCATGTTAAATTATGTTCATTTTCTTTGCTTATGAAATTGTACTTATCATGGTTTAAAATGACACTTTAGTGACCATTGGATTAGTCAAGAATTCTTTAGAGGAAAGGAGCAGTAGAATGAATATATTTTATAACAGTAGATTTACACAATGGGAGCTGGGTCATCCAGCAGCAGCAGTCTGCATGCTGAAGAGACTGGGAACCCTGGACTGTTCTGTCTGAGGCTTGACACCTCAGCAGTCCAATCGGTGTTAAAGGCCTGGAAGATTCTAAGTGAGATCACATGGTACTCTGATGTCAGCAGAGAACAGGGACAGCAGCATCAGCAGGCTGGACACAATCTCCAGCCAGAAGTGAAGGCAGGCTGGCAAGCAACACAGTTCTTCCTGGTACCACTTTATATCTGGGGCCAGTCATTCCAGGTAAGGAGCTTCCCCCTTCAGTCCAGAGGCCTGTGTCTTAGTTAATTCAAGATCCAGTCAAGTAGATGATTACTATTCACTATCTCTTCAAAGACTGCAATTTAGGTTTCATTTACTTTATCATATACCCTAGTAGCAAGGTTGTTAGAAGAAGCCAGTTAGAAACTATGATATCACTTATAGATGCTAGGAACAGCAGGTAAGAGAGGAATTTACAGGTAAGTACACTAAGAATGAAATGGAATATAACTTCAAGAGAACAAACATTGAATACAGGTAGCCTATGCTGGATTACAGAGTGGTGGTGGGTGGAGAATGCGCATGATATATGCATTGATAATTACAAACATGAACAAGTACTATGTTGTCCTAGGTTCTCACAACACATTAAGAAGTGAAGCAACCCAGGCAGTGGTGGTGCACACCTTTAATCCCAACACTCAGGCTGTTGGGGGGAGGCGGGGCAGAGGCTGGTGGATCTCTGAGTTAAAGGCCAGCCTGGTCTATAGAGCGAGTTCTGGGGCAAGCCAGGGCTACACAGAGAAACCCTGTCTTGGAAAACCAAAAAGAAAAAGAAAAAGGTGACACACGTGAACCTAAAACCTTATGAACGGTATATCAGTGAGCTTCGCTGCAGCTATCATTTACAGTGTATAATATTCCTTGTGGGACTTTGTCAGTAGATTTTTAGAAAACTAAATGCAGAGCCTCTTAAGACAATAGATTCACTCCCTGTATTACAACTCAGTTCTCACAGTAGGCAGGGAGCAGGAAAACTCTTCCTAATTAATAAAGTTATGTACAGCCTCTGTCTGCCTCATAATGGTATAAGCACTAGCTGAGCTAATTCACACAGAACTTAGAGAACAATATTTTATACATAGTAACATATATATGCACACACCATATGTTTTCTGTTAATAGTAAGTGACTTTCATGTTGAATTGAAATTGTATCATATTCTTGTATAAGAATAATATTAACCCTGTCAAGTTCCCATTAGTTCCATTGGGGAAGGAGAATTTTGTGTTGATTGTGACAATGGGGTTTTAGTATTTGCTATCTCCAGTGCTGTCCTTGACATTGAATAAATAATTACAAACATTAGA
This sequence comes from Mastomys coucha, assembly GCF_008632895.1. Taxonomy (NCBI): domain Eukaryota; kingdom Metazoa; phylum Chordata; class Mammalia; order Rodentia; family Muridae; genus Mastomys; species Mastomys coucha. The sequence continues at coordinate 15,681,790 of NW_022196910.1, forward strand.
GGTGAACTTCACATTGTGCATATTTGCTTATATAGTTGTAAGTGTACAGAGCAATAGAAACATAATAAAAAGCTTAGAAAGACTGTCTCAGGAGCCCCAAAATGTTTCTTCAACTTCACTTGTTATTTGAGCTTTCTGTAGTAAATGAGAAAGGCAGTGATATGAGGACAGATGCAGCTAAATAAAATAATGTTTTATAAGAAGTACTCACTAGAAAAGAAAGGCTGAGCTAGTAGCAGTGTGTGGAACAATTGACTTCTCTACAAGGTAACCTTTCTAGGAAAGTGTCTATTTAAACTATATTTTTAAAATGGCAGATTTATTAAAATCTTCAAAAAAGTATGAAGTGAAAATATTAGGTAGGGATATTGTAGACTGGTCATGCTTCCTTACCGATCTCTCTCTCACACAGGTTTTGGAGGGCCACTCAGATTTTATTAATGATTTGGTGTTCCATCCCAAAGAAGGCCAGGAAATCGCCAGTGTGAGTGATGACCACACCTGCAGGTATGTGGATTGTGTTACAGCCACATTTTTGTTTTGTCATTTTTTTAATAAAGATTTTAAAAATTAAGACATTGTAACTTCTGTATAGACTCTACAAAATACTGGAAATGAAGTCTACTTCATTTAAGTTGTAGAAATGTCCCAAACTTGAGTTCCAAAACCAACAAAGTTTCCACACAATTATGGGATGCTCCCTTGCTTCTTCATATGTACCTCATGCCCTCTTCTTTTAGATCTAAGCACGTAGTGTGTGTGTACCTACCAGTGGGTCAAAGTCTCCAATATTGGGCAAGTTCAGTAGGCTAATACAAGGCTGCTCTCCTATTGTGAAGTTATTTCTTATATCACAAAAGATGAGTTAATGTTTACTAATAAACTAGTAAAATAAATTTTACTAATACTGCCTGGGGGTGGGGGGACCTTTAGTATCTGGACAAGTCCTAAAGTCAGTGGATCCTATGGTCCCTTTCCCAACTTAGAGTAGACAGGCTAAGAAGACCATTTTGATGATACCCTAAGCTATGGAACATCAAAAATAAAAGGAAGAGCAACAGTCTAGATGAAAATGAGCTGAGTAATGTGAGGTCTTTAGAAGTGCCAGTTGCTTCATTTGCTTTAACAGTACTGTGAAGAAAAGTTCACTGAATGCACCTTGAATTCTTATTGTTTTTAATGTTCTTTTAAACCATACTTATTAATGTACATACATCTATACAGCTTCTAAATATTTACTGCTTCACAATGACAGTAAATCCTTACATCTTTTGTCTTTATGTAATTTACTTTTCTGTTTATTTGCTTTTTTTTCCAGGCAGGGTTTCTTTGTGTAGCCCTGGTTGTCCTGGGACTCACTTTGTAGACCAGGCTGCCCTATGAACTCCCAGAGATCCGCCTGCCTCTGCCTCCCAAGTGCTGGGACTAAAGGCACACGGGCCACCACCGCCTACTGAGGAAGCTGGGTCCAGCAGGCTGTAGCCAAGACGCACAGCATCTCTGACTGCTGTCAGAAGGGATTTTTGTCGGTTTTTTTTTGGTGTTGTTGTTGTTGTTTGGTTTACTTTGGTTATATTTGCTTCCTTGCTTTAACTTTTTTTAGTTGAAAAAAATATTTTTTTACTATACAATCTATTGTGAGTAGAGTTTCCCCTTCACCCAGCTCCTCAGAGGTCCTCCCCACCCACCTAAATTAACACCCTCTCTTGCTCTCTCATTAGAAGCAAACAGGCACTAACAATAATAATAAACAAGATAACAATCCTGAACACATATATAAATATAGAATGTATACATATATATAAATATATAATGCTCAAATAAAACATGATGAGGCAAAAAAACAAACAAAAACCCTCAAAAACACCATTGAGCTTGTTTTATGCTAAGTATCTACTGCTGGGCCTGGGACCTGCCCTTAAGTGTGGTTTGAATACATAGTAAGACTCCTTTGGATAAAATTGTTCCTTTGTGAGCAGTTATCAGCTGGAAAGAGTTCGTGGATTAGGGAAGAGGGTTGTGTTCATTTTCCCTCTTAGTTCTGAGGCTCCATCTGGTTTACAGCTATGCAGGCCTTGTGCATGCTGCACATTCCCTGTGTTCATACCACTGTCAGTCCTCTTGTGTTTAGAAGGCTCCTTTCCTTGGTGTCTTCCATCCCTATACAGTCTATCTGCCGCTTATTCCACAGACTTCCTTGAGCTCTGAGGAGAAAGATTTGAGGGAGACATCCCGTTTAGGACTGTGTATTCCAAGCTTTCTCACTCTGCATATTATCTAGCTCCAGGTCTCTGTATTTGTTCCCATCTGCTGCAGGAGCAAGCTTTTCTGATAACTGACCAAGGCACTCATCTATGAGTATACCAGAATGCCATTAGTCATTTTATTACTATATTTCTTTGGCAAAGAGTAGTATTTGATTTTCCCCTAGGTACATGGACTATCTTGTCTCATGTTTTAGGTTTCCTGAGCAACGTCAGGCATGGGTCCCATCTGTGGCAGTGGTCCTTAAATCCAATTAGTGGTTGGCTGCTCACACAACTTTTGTTCCTCTGTTGCATCCGTGTGCCTTGGAGATTGAAAGGTTTATAGTTGGATTGGTGTTTCTCCTGTGATTGTACAGAGTTCCTTACAATTCCATGAATATTAGTCAGGAAGGGTGATAACCAGCTTGACTTATACATCGTCAGTGAGTTATATAAGTGTTGTCGTCAGCCACAAAGCTTTCCAAGGACCAGCCTTGGCATGGAGAGGGATTCTCAGAGATGGGGTGTCTAGGAGTGACGAAAAGAACAACTCAAAGTCAAATTGTGGATCCAAGCTAATGACCTTGTTCTGCTTGACACAGCTTTTCCAGTTACTTCTCTCTGGAGACTTCTCTGTCTATATTCTGCTTGCTTGCTATTCTAAGAGATCTCTCTGTTCATGTTGCTTGCTTGTGAGTGTGTGAGTGTGTGTGTGTGTGTGTGTCTGTGTCTGTGTCTCTTTGTCTCTGTGTCTGTGTGTGTGCAGTGTCTCTATGTATGTCCATTCTCTAAGCAGTTCTTGTTTTATCTTAAAAGGTTCTCTGGATAGCTCATCTCCTGCAGAACACGGGTCCAGTCTCTTATTTTACATATCAGTCCAGGCATTTACTCCAGGTTTTCTTTAGATTATTTTATGAGTCAGCATCCATTGACCCCTAGCCCTTTGATTCTTAGGAGCCAACGAGTGTGCTTTTTTTTTTAACATTGCAAAAAGAATTCAGAGATCAGTCTGCCTTTGTAAGCACAGACAGTAAGCTAATTGAGTAGAGAACTCTGCCCTGAAACTACCATTTCTACCACACCTATGTTTAACCTTCCTGTGTTTCAGGCTGACCTTGAACTCAAGAATCTGCCTTGTATCTTTCTGACCAGCTGGCTCATAGTGTAGCTGCCTTTGTCCCTTTAGATTCATTAAGCCCCTCATAATTCATATTGCATCCTTATAATTTATATAGTTGAGAAATTATATATAGAGATATTGAACTCATGTATTTAGAACTCTTTCCATAGGCTGTTCTGAAGGTCACAGTGTTTACCATTTTGCTGAGACATTAGCCACACCTTCGACTCCTAGACTAGTGCTGTTGATAATTCGCTTCATTAATGTTAACAGAGAGGACATTTCTCAGAGGGATGTGAAAATATGTGCATTATTATGAAAACAAGCCTTACGCCCATAGCAAGCATCAACCCTCATGGGTGCTCACACAGGGTCTTGTGCCAGGGGTAGGAACCATATCACCCTGTCCCCACCAAGAAACTTGGTGATATCCTAGATTATTTGGGGGTTTCTTTAGGCCTGTTTGGCCAACAACTCAATTAGATGTAGCCCATTCCTGGCACTGGAGGTGTCATCAGGTGGCAGGAAATGTCTAGACAGACCTTTATCCCTCCATCATTGGGTGACTCTCAAACGAAGTGGTGATGCCTTAACCATGTGTGTTGTTTACCCAAGTGGCCTCTTCCATCCCTGTTAAGGGCAAGCTAACCTTTTTTTCTACAGTTCATTTGTTTTTCTTACATTAGCCTTAGAGGGTCTTTCGTTGTTTTATTTTGTTTTAGGGTGTATTTTTTTATGTTCTATTTTTGTAGACTAGTTAAATTCTCCCAAAATTAGAAAATTGACTTTTTTTTTTTTTTTTTTTTTTTTTTTTTTT
>NW_022196910.1:15686034-15700773 GCF_008632895.1 Mastomys coucha
TGGCCTCAAACTCAGAAATCTGCCTGCCTCTGCCTCCCAAGTGCTGGGATTAAAGGTGTGTGCCACCTGCCTGGCAAGAATTGACAATTTTTTATCTATTAAAAGAAATTTAAAGACCCCTCATATTTTATTACCACCACCTTATGGAAGGAAGAAATTCTTTTTGTTTTTTTATTAGATGTTTTATTTACAATATCTCCTTTCCTAGGTTCCCCTCCAAAAAAAATAAAATAAAATAAAATAAACAAAAACTAAAACTAAGACAATCCCTTATTCCCTCCCCCCTCCCCCTGCTTCCCACCCTACCCCCTCCTGCTTCCTGGCCCTGGCATTCCCCTACACTGGGACATAGAACCTTCACAGGGCCAAGGGCCTCTCCTTCCATTGATGACCGGCTTGGCCATCCTCTGCTATATGCATGCTGCTGGAGCCATTAGTCCCCCCATGTGTACTCTTTGGTTGGTGTTTTAGTCCCTGGAGAAAGAGATTCTCAAAAGGTAGAACAAACTTGAATCCAAGTCCTTTAAATAAACTGAACTTTATAAAACTTACGACAAAAAAAAAAAAAAAATGAAAATCTAGGTGTGATGGCACATGCCTGTATTGGCTAATTGAGAGACTGAGTTTGAAACCTCCAAGAGCTACTTGAGTACCAGGCTAGCCAAGACAGCATACCAAGACCTTTCTCAACAAAGAAAACAGTAGACCTCATTGTACCTGAGTGCCCCATGTTGCAGACATTGCTAGACCTTTGCAGCCATTGCTCTTAAGAGCAAAGCCATTTCTTCAACCACATATTTAACTGTTTTTCATTGTTTTATTTTAAATATTTTTGAAGTGTTTTACTTATGTGTAATTATATTCTACATATATTTGGATAGGCATGAAGGGCAGGAGAGGATGTCAGATCCCCTGAAGCTTGAGTTACAGGTGATTGTGAGCAGCCCAGCCTGAGTGCTAGGGACAAAACTCTAGTCTTGTGCACCAACAGCAGGTGCTCTTAACTGGGGAACCATCACTCCAGCCTTTGTTTAAGTGATTAATAGGTTAAGCTTATGATTTTATAAATTCATCAATACAAAACACCCTATTCCTAGTCAGTGCCAAGTCACAAATGTTCTTAAATATTAGAAACAGTATCATTCTGTAAGAACACGTCAGATCAACATATATTTATTAAACATGTTAGTATACCTAACACTTAGTACTTTTGGGGATACAAAAGAAGTAGACTCAGTATTCACTGTAATTTTAAAAGCTATCAGAAGGAAATCTCCTCGCAGCCTTAAAAATATTGGATAAAATTTTACAATGAAGGAAAATTTGACTTCTGCAAACCAGGAGACTCTTAGTTTAAGACTAATGTATATGAGACATGTAATATATCATCCACATTCTCTATAAAATATGAGATATTATAGATCTCATGTTCTGGTTAGGACTGGGAGAAGGACAGTATGCAACTTTTTCTCAAAGAGATAAGATTCATTTTAAATTTTATATTATTTTTATCTTTGGTATATGTGAAGTGGGGTAGTTGTGCATGTGAGTGCAGTACCTGAAGAGTCCAGGAGGTGGCATTTGGTTCCTGGAACTGCAGTTGCAGGGAACTGTGAACCGCCTGATAGGGAAGCTGAGAACTGAGCTCAGGTCCTCAGCAGGCCTCTCACCTCTGGGCCACCTCTAGCCCCTTTGTGGATGTTGTATGCTTTGGGGTTTGTTTTGACAAGTATAACCATGTAACTGGCTAGGAATACTAACTGATGACTTAAGCTATTCACTGAGCCAGTAATATAATCTTTCAAATGAATGTTCCAAGAAAAAAGAAAATCTCACTTCTGCGTATCATATGCTAGCAACTTCTTGACAGTCTGTTTACGTGCATTTGAAAGTCTCTTAGGATCTGTCATTAAGATGGAGTTTCTCTCCTCCTTCTCCACTTGGAACCATAAAATATGTGAAATACTTTTAAATAGCCCTTGATGGAAGTAGCAAAGTGGAAACTGAGATCTTTCTGAAGATAGGCCAATGCAATTTTTCTTTAAGAATAATCAGCATTGAAGACCACATACCCAATGCCTAAATAATTCAAAGCATAGAATAAAATCAGAATAATATATTATTCATTATTATGTTATGGCTACATAATTCAGGAAATATACTACAAAGTGGATCATATTTATATACCTTTATTAATTCAGTGAGTGAATTAATGCTAATTAAAGAGAAAGCAAACATAGGTAATTCTTGGTTTTAATTCTAATTACTCTGATTAAAAACCCATTTCTATCATTAATATTGCTAGTATATTAAAGTTATTGCTACTGCTTGCTAAGTAGACCTCAGTATTTAAAAAAGATAATACTCCATTCCAATGTTAACTTCAGAATCTATTTGAAAATCTGGCATATATTGGCATTCCTTTGCAAACTTCTTGCTTCAGATTATCATTCTATTGAATTGTCTCTACTTTTAAGGCTGTCAAAGTTTCCTACAGTCTAAGCTATAGAAACTAACTGTACACCACTGACAATATATGTCTTCAAGATTTGATAAGTTTAATTCCTGGGTTTGGGCTTTCTGTTAGAGAGCGCCACCTCTGGCCCTGAGGTGCCAATACCCTCTCCTATGTTAACACTAAGTCCTTTTGACTCACTCTCCTTTCCTAATGTGTCCTCAGTAAAGAATATTGCACTGCTTTCTGTAATCAGCTAACATCAGAAGGGAAGTCCTCATTTTGCTGTCACAACAAAGTCAGTGAAAACTGTTGTCAGCACAAGGGCATTATAAAAGTGCCTTCTCATCCTTCAGCTACAGCTCTGCACTGTTCCTTCTGTTCTCCAGTACTTAATTAATCAGCACGCCAGTTCATGTGATCTAGTTGTGTCTTTTAGAAGTACTGAGGTTTGTATTTTGGCTTTACCCATTAGGGAGTGCCAAGTGGATACAGATGTGTCGCTTAATGTCATCCATTCCTTTTGTCTATTGTTTAAAAACATTTGCTAGCAAAAATGTCCTTCTGTAGCACACTTTCTAGCAGACAATGAGCTACCAACTCAAATAGACAATAAACAAATAAAAATAACAGTGTATTACGCAGGAAATTCCCTCTTGAGTTCTCAAAGTGTCTGCCACTGATTGTCAGTTGAAATAACCCTTGAAAATATCTATGGTATCTCCTATGCCAGCACACACTTTGTGGGATCTTTTAATTAATTAATCGTATGACAATTGCATTTTAATACTATATGGTAAAGCAGTTAATAGTCTGCTGAAAAGCACTCAACCTGAAATGATTTCAGCAAGACCCTATAAAATTAAAGTAAGTATAATTCATATATTTAGATGAAGTTTTGGTTCCTCCATGTTACAGCTAAATCTAAATTGTTTTCAGGATGGTATTGGCATAGGAAGTTTCTTGTTATAATTCATGGATGTTATTGGCATGGGAACCCCTTGTAATTCATGGATGGTATTGGCATGGGAATTCCTTGTTGTAAGTCATGGATTAAAGCTATCTCCTGAAAGGCTCTGACAGTACCCGACTAATACAGAAGTAGAGGCTCACAGCCATCCATTGGACTGAGCACAAGATCCCCAATGAAGAAGCTAGAGAAAGGACCCAAGGAGCTGAAGGGTTTGAAACAACAACACAAACAACAATATGAACTAACTAGTACCCTCAGAGCTCCCAGGGACTAAAACTCCAACCAAAGAGTACACATGGGGGGGACTCATGGCTCCAGCAGCATGTGTATAGCAGAGGATGGCCAAGCTGGTCATCAATGGGAGGAGAGGCCCTTGGCCCTGTGAAGGTTCTATGCCCCAGTGCAGGGGAATGCCAGGGCCAGGAAGCGGGAGAGGGCGGGGTGATGGTGATAAGGAAGGAGAACGGGATTGTTTTAATTTTGGGTTTTTTATTTTATTTTCTTATTTTATTTTATTTTTATTTTTTCTTTTGGAGGGGAACCTGGGAAAGGAGATATTGTAAATAAAGAAAACATCTAATAAAAAAAAAAGCTATTGGCATGGGAAGTTCCTTGTTATAATTTATGGATGGTATTGGCATGGGAATTCCTTGTTATATTTCATGGATGGTATTGGAATGGGAATCTCTTGTTGTAATTCATGGATTAAAGGTATTGGCATGGGAAGTTCTTTGTTATAATTCACACTGGGTGTGAACTGCTGTTGCCTTTTCTTTGAGAATGGCACTATATCATCCAGTTCTCTGGTGCCTTTGGTTCATTACAGATAGGCTTCTTTTAGACCTTAAAACCTTTACCTCTAAATTCAGCTGCAAGCATTTACACATATACACATGTCCATTTCATATAACTCTTGGCTTTTTGCCCCAGTAAATGAACCTGATAGGTTCTAGCCTGTGCTTTATAAACTGCCTGTTTCTTTCCATGCATTTGATTATGTGTACTTATAGTGCTGTTTATGTTTGTTTGTTTGTTTGTTTTCCCTTTGAGATGCTGGGTCTCTAACCCAAGCCCTTAGACATGATAAACAAGCACTCTGCCACAGAGGGGGGGCTCCCTGACTACAGGTTTCTCAGTCTCTACTATACCAGGTGGTTTTTTTTTTTTAATATTATTAACACATTTGTTGACAAATAAGTTTGGGATTATTAATATCTGAATTTCCAGCTTTCAGTGTCTTTTTGTTTTTTTATAGGAAGCCCTCCTATCTGACGTGAACTAGACTAGGATTTCTTTTAGAAAAGCAGAAAGCTATAAAACTATCTGAAACATGCCCACCACTTATTTTAACGCCCAGTATGCATATGAAAATTCATTTGCCAAGGTTTTGATAGTAGGGCAAAGTTTTTTTCTCAGCTTATTAATCCATTGATGGCCATTAGCACATCCGTGCTCTTACATGCACTTTCTCATATTCTCTCTCTGTCTTTGTCTCTGTCTCTCTCTGTCTCTCTCCTTCATTTTATGAGCTACTATCATAATAAAATATTACAGTGTAAGCAGCATGGTTAACAGACAGTTCAGAAGAGGTTAATATTTGATTAATTTTTCTCACGGACCTAATTTAGGGTTATTGTTTTTTAAGTTTTAGTTACTTACCATCAACTTAATTTCATTTACATAGCTTCTTCCTGTTCATATTTTGTCGATTTATATAATTATTAAACTAGGCAGAGCACTCATCTTCCATCTTGGTAAGCATATAAGAATTGTACGTGAGAGCACAATAGGAAACAGCTTTCTCTTTTTAAGATTTCATAGGAAGAATTCATCATAAGGAATCAGATGCATATTGTGCTACCACTATCTTAGTAAGGATTTCTGTTGTGGTGACACCATGGCCAGAAGCAACTTGTGGGAAAAAAGGCTTATAACTCTTGGATTATACGCCATCATTAAGAAAGTCAGGGTAGGAACTCAAGTTGGAAACAAAAGCAGAAGCCATGGAGGAAAGGTGTTTACTGCCTTGCTCTCCATGGCTTGCTTAGTATGCTTTCTTATCCAACTCACAACAGGTGGGCCCACACACATCAATCATTACTAAAAAAAAAAAAATTACCATAGACTTGCCAGTCTGGATGGAGGCATGTCCTTAATTGAGGCTTTTCTTCCCAAATAAATCTAGCTTGTGTCAAATTGACAACCAACCAGGTTAACTAAGTTTTAAATTTTGTGTAAATGTATCTCTGCATAGATCAAGAAAATAACCCAAATGCAAAAGGGTGAAGAGTAGTGATTTAAGAACTCTACCTTAGGCCTAGAGAGATGGTTAAGAGTGCATAATGCCCCTGTAGAGGAACATCCTTGGACAGAACAGGTTCGTTTCTTAGCACCCACTTCAAGATGCTCAAAACTACCTATAACTCTAGCTCTGGAGAAATCTGGTATCCCTGGCCTCTGCAGGCACCTGCATATAACATGTGCATATCCACATAGAAAGACACAATTTGAGGGGAAAACAATCTTAGAATGAAATTTATCTTACAAAATAGGGTCATCTTGAAAACTTCAGCTTTTGACATTCAGTCAAGTGACTGTTTTTATTAGAATATAAGATAAATGTTTCACCTTTTTACAGTAGTAATTAAAAAGAAGAAAATATAGTACAGCTAATTTGGAAAACACCTTGACAAATGTCTGTCTTGCCAAAGTTAAATACATTTGTAAGCTGTGATCCACCTGTCCCATGCCTGGCTATGTTCTGAGCAGATAGTAGAGATGTGTGGGAGCCATTGTGTGTACTCACTAAGGCAGACATGTGCAAGAAGTGACGTTATTGCTAAAGCCTTGAGGACAATGTACGTATCTGTTGTGGAAGCTACTGACCGTTCTAGAGTGGAGAGACTAGAACATTATACAATTTTGTTAGACATTTTTGCACAACCTGAAGGTGAGTGAAAGAAGCCAGAACAGAAGAGGTACATGCTATGTGACTTCGTTTGTTACTGACATCTAAGCTACCTCCTTAGAAATCCCAGTAGTGACACCTCAGCTTTCGTCAGAGTGAGGGCACAGAGCAAGGGTGACTACATTGGTGCTGGGGGAGTGCTCCAGCTCTGGCTGCTCTTCCTGAGGAAGGACTCTACTTTGTGTACTAAGATTCAAGCACCGTTTGCGTGTATGGTCTACTTCAAAAACAGGAAAAGAAGTGTGACTTCATCAGATGCACTTAAAGATAGAAAATACGTTGAACTTCACAAAAAGATTTCAGAGGGCTTAATTATGGAATTTATCAAAAAGGGAAATAAGACATAACAACTTAAATTGTACCATCTGCAGCTAATTTTGTTAGGATAGCTTATTTTAGTCCAATTTGTTATATTTTGCATACTTAGTACTGAGATTATGTAACAGTTGGAAATTATTGAATCAGTGTATAATTACAAACCATAAATCACTGTACCCTAGTCCTCTGAAATCTAATCCACATGACCCTCCTCATGTGTGAACTAGCTCTCTCTTTTTAAAGGATCGTCAGGTTCTGATCAGGATAAAATACTGCTTAAATTAGACCAAAATTTGGTTCATTAGACCACAATATACTTAGTTAACTGGCTTGTTTTCATAACTATGTCACTATTTTTTTCACCTCTTTGTCTTCTGGATTTGAAAGAGGGGAAAGAACCATGAAAATATTGGAGTATATTTGTTCAATTTTATATAATAGCCAGCAAAAAATCAAATTCATTTTAAAATACAATCAAAAGAATGGGTATTTTACACAACCCCCCCGCGCCCCATGAGAGCCATTGAACTGAGAAGACAAATTCTGTTCCCAATAGTGATAAGATTCATGCTAGCCCAATACTTCATTATGGAAATGGCAGCAGAAAGTAGGTTCAGTTGCCTTAATTCATGTCTAATCTCGTTCTAGGGACTGAAGGACAAGAGCATAAACCCTTAGTGATTTGCTTCTTCAATTAAACCCTAACTGTCTCCTTTATATAGGGAAAAGTGTCTTTTGGTAAAAGGTATGATTCTAGCATTAAATCAAGTAGCTGATCCTCAGACATATGTCTGCTACTTCAACTATGATTATGATATGTCAAATTTGACATCCTATACTTTTTAGAAAAAAACTTTGCCTACTTTAACTTTTAAAACTTCTTTACAGTCCTATCAAGAACTATAAAACCTACAAGAAAAAGGAGAAATCCTCATGACTGCATTTGATTACTGTTAGGAGATTGCTGAGGATGGAGCCCAGAACCTCATGTATGCTAAACACACTCCACTGAGCTGCACACCTCAGCTTTGAATGTATTCACTTAAGGACCAAAATGCTAAAGGCACTGTATTACCTATCAGTCATGGAACCTCTGTTTCCTGCCATGCAAACTCCACTCAGCACAATGTAACAGTGGCTGAGTGAGAATCATGAGCTAGCCAAAAAGCATAGTTCCCCGGGATAGTACTTTCACATCCAAGTGCCATGCCTGAGATTTTGGAGACTAAAAGCCATTGAGATGAAGAGTCCTATATTTGTGAGTAAGTTGATGCTTATTGATAGATAGTACAGAACTAAATGCTTGCTTCTTTAGTCTATCTTAATCTGGCTACTGTTAAGCATGGCCATCTAGGGAGGAAACACTAGAGAAGTCAGCCAGATGAGAAATTGTGTGAGATAGGACATACCCAAAAGTAGAAAGAATAAGCATTGTGGAAAATGACTATCCTACTAAATGTCTGTCACTTCACATTTGCTTCTTCATGTGTTACTTTGAAAATATAAAGGCTAGTATGGGGAGAGAGAGAGAGAGAGAGAGAGAGAGAGAGAGAGAGAGAGAGAGAGAGAGAGAGAGAGAGAGAGAGAACAGAGGGAGAGTATATACCTTTAATAGGAATAATTGTTAATTGAAATGACTTAAGTAGGCTTGCAACCTGATTAATAGTCTAGAAACATTGATTTTGCTTACAATGAATATATAAATAATTAAGCAATATGTTACTATATTGGATTAATTAGAAAATATATGACTTTGTTCCCATAATTAAGCATGGTAAAACTTAAATTCTGTATGCTACTTTTATATTTTCCAACAACAGTTTTTTTTCTCAATGATGTTTATCAGATACAAATATATGTAATAATATGTAATTAATGACTTTAAATACATTTGTCAGAGTTTCATTTATTTTATTTGGTAGTGATGCATCAAGAATATTTAACATCATACTCTTTTTTTAATTAGGATTTGGAACTTGGAAGGAAAGCAGACAGCTCATTTTCTTCTTCATTCTCCTGGAATGAGTGTATGCTGGCATCCTGAGGAAACTTTCAAGGTTATTATTTGTAACTTAAATTTCCTTTATCAAGTTTAAAAGACACACAGGTATAATACCCATACCCATAAAGGAAAGAACCAATGACTTTCTACCTCAGACACAAATTAGTACAATTGCATTTGAGTTTTTATAGAAATAAATACTTTAATAGTTTCTCTAAAACTATTAACTTTTTGCAACCATCATTCCTATTCACAGAGTGCTTTTCCTGACCTTTGTCAGATTACAGACTAAAAATTGATTTTCAATCTAGTTAGCAGTATGCAATTTATAAAACAAAAAAAAAAGAAGTTAAATCCATGCATATGAGCCATATATAAACAAGAAGTTTCAGTGTTGTAAGGCACATGTGTCCTATACTAGTGGCACTCAAATTAAAGCTTCCTAAAGTGCTGATAGGTTTTTAAATACCATCTAGCCGTAATTCATGATAAAAACAGGAGCCATTCAACAGGGTTTTTTTTCCCCCCCCCCTGGGTATGATTATATTTTATTATACATACATAGAAATCTCAAAAACAAAATTATAATTAGAAAATTTCAACAGGGTTTTTGCCCGTGTGTTTCACAGAGTGTGAATGCTGTGTGCACCTCAGAATCTTGTGGCATTTCCTGCAGCCATGCTCCCCCCCCAGACACCTGAGTCTCATAGACCTCCAACATCCTCGTGCTTTTTCATTTCACCATTCTGCCCTCAATTTTGCACAAAAGATAGAGTTTATTGATTCTGTCTACCAAATATACAGTGTTAAAGCCTTTTCTCTTAACAATTATATTATGACAACTTCTCTTTAAATTTAAGCTATCTGTTTTCTACCTTTTATTTCTAAATGTTTGGATATATTTTCCTTTTTTGTTGTTTTGACTTTCTTTCATTATGGGTGTCATATTTTGTTCTTATTAATTACTGTATCCCTCTGCCCTTCCACTGACTTCCTGCCTTCTTATTGTCCCCTTCCTGTCCTCCAGGATAGGAATCGTTCCTTCATGCCACACGTATTTTATTGCCCTCTGATAATAGAATACCTTTTCTTGTGCACTTCTCGTTGTCCCATTTTGAGTTTCATGACGAGTGTGTGTGTGTGTGTGTGTGTGTGTGTGTGTGTGTGCACATGTGTGTGCGTGTGTTCATAGATGTGTCTAATGATTACTGCTACACTATTCAGAATAGCTAACAAATAATCTAGATGTCCATCAATAGATAAAGGAAATATTGTATATATATGCACACAATTGGATTTTAGCATTTAGCTATAGAAAACAATTAAGTCATAACATTTGCAGGTCAGTAGATGGAAATTGAAACCTATGCAAAGTAAATAAGTCAGACTGATTCCTGTATTTTCTCTAAGGTTCAGATCCTAGATTTTAACTTTTATATTGGTGTATATATACATGAGGCATAGGTTAATAGGGTCATCCCTCTTTTAACTTTGCCTGTACTTCATAATAATAATCTAACTCCATAATTTCAGTTAATTATTACACTCTCAAATTACCACCAATGCATTAGAGAATGTTTCCCCTTAATTCTTAAATGGAGACAGTTTTCACATTGCTGATTGCCTATTTCTTGAAACTAGTCCTGATATATACATGTATATGCATGTGCGCGCTCGCGCGTGTGTGTGTGTGTGTGTGTGTGTGTGTGTGTGTGTGTGTGTGTCTTTGTACATTCTGTCTGTGATTTGTTTTCCCTCTTGTAAATAATTAAAAAGCAAACTCTAAGCCATTGAACACATTAAATATTAGAACTTAGGTTTCTGATGCCAGTCCCCACTCTTTCCACTCCATCGCTGCTACCTCACACTTCCAGAATGTCCATACTTTAAATCAGCAAAATTAAACATAAAATTCTCAGAAAGAAGGAACTTTACACAGTACATAAAGCACATTCTTTGGATACTAACTACTAATGCCCTGTCCAGCATGGTTGGAGAAATCTTGTCCATTATGGATGATATTCTATGGCATGCTTTCATAAATCTAAGAAACAACTTTCATATTGTAATTTTTTTAAGATTGGGACTTATTGTATAAATTTACACATTTGGTTATATCATATATTGATAACAATTTATTAAACATCTAAAATTGGAAACTTTTCAATTACTAGAGTCTTATAACAAGGAAATACTGAGTTACTAATAATAGCCACTCTTTCTTAAGAGTTCAGTATTTCCTAGGTGCTTGTACAACAAGCCTGTAGGTACCTCTGATACTTACATTACTTCATTTCCTATGCATTTGGCTTCTGTTTTGTGATATGTATATATGTGTGTGTGTGTGTGTGTGTGTGACATATGTTTAAATATCTTTTATGACATTGAATCTGCTTCTTCCTCAAATTTAGCTAATAAGATACATGTAGAATTTTCTTTTTTCACCCTGTATTACAGCTAATGGTTGCAGAGAAGAATGGAACGATCCGGTTTTATGATCTAATGGCCCAACAGGCAATTTTATCTCTTCAGTCAGAACAGACACCATTAATGTCAGCACACTGGTGCTTGAAAAACACCTTCAAAGTTGGTGCTGTTGCAGGAAATGATTGGATTATTTGGGATATCACTCGGTCCAGGTAGTTATTTAGTATGTCTGTCTGTTATAGTACATAAATATGTTGTTAAATGACCCACTTAGCTATTCTTGTACATGTAGGCCTCCATGTCCAATGAAAACCCGTGTCTCCTGTGGAAAAAGGAGAAAAGTGCTGTCCCTGTGGTGCCCCAGAGTGGTTCTAAGTCGTGTCCATTGTTTGCTATCTATTTCCAATTCAGTGCTCACTTGGAATTTTGTTACAGCTTAAATGTGTTGGGCTCCAGAGAGAAACACCTTTAAAACCATCATTCAAGTTTGTCTACTTGACTCTAACATATTTTACAAAATACAAACTCTTGTTTTTTAGTTATCCTCAAGAGACAAGACCTGTTCACATGGATCGAGCACACTTGTTTAGGTAATGTACTGTTTCTGCTGGAGTTGCTGAATCCTTGATTTGGTGGCATTCTACTACAGAATAACTTCTCTTTACATTGGAGTTTGGGGGATTGGTTTTCCTCCTTTGTCTGGCTGCTTTATAAGGGTTATTTTGTTTTTTCTACTAAGTAGTTGCTTTGTCTTTTGCTTTAGGCAAGCAAGAGATGTATTTTGCAACCACTTAGAAAATGTTTATAATTCATAGAAACCGTGTAGCCAGTCTAACCGTCTGCCTCAAGGTCAGGAGGGGTTGTGCTGCCTCCTTCCCTGTGGTGCTCTGTACAAGTGCACACAGACCCATGTGTACACACAAGTATCACTGTATCCGAAACACAGTCATGCTAACTAGTGTATATCTTAACATGCTAGTTTCATGTTATTTGGTTATGTTTGGGTTTTTTATTTGCATGAACATGTGGCTCACTGAGCAGTCAGAGGACAAAAAGGATCCCCCATGTTTGCTATGGCTTCCTTATGTCAGTTATATCTCAGCCCCTAGAACTGAACACTGGTAGAACAGCTGAGATTCATTTGCTATAGACAAAGAACAGAAGAGCTGTTAAACAGTTAATAATGTCTAAGACCAGATAATTTATTGTCAAAGGATTCTTTTTCTCAGGCCCTCACCACCACACTGGCAGTACTAGTCATCTGTCAGGCATCCAGTAGCACTCGCTGACTTAGGAAAATGCAGTGATGTTTTGATGTTCTGAGGCTTTGATGTTCTAAGTGGTTATGTAATCCCAAGTGACTTAAAAACAAGTGCATCACACGAATTTAAAAGAAATATCATAAATGGGGTTGGAGAGGTGGCTCAGCAGTTAAGAACACTGGCTGTTCCCCTAGAGGATCTAGGTTTAATCTCAGCACACACATGGCAGCTCAACTGTTTTGATCTACAAAACCTCCATACATGGCAGATGCCTTGTGTCTCGACCTGTAGAGACCATGTTACATGCAGATTCCTTGTGTCTCGACCTGTAGAGACCATGTTACATACAGATGCCTTGTGTCTCCACCTATAGAGACCATGTTAACCTTGCATGATTTTACCACATAGTTCAGGACTTAGAGTTAGCATTCAATAAATATACAGAAGGAGAAAGTACGCATGGCTAAATAAACTGGGAGTCTGCAAGGAGAGGCAAACTACCAAATTCAGGACTGTGGAATTGCTACTTTTACACACGTAGCCTGCTTGAGAGCATTATTGTCTGCAGGACAGTGCTTACTGTGATGCTTTCCTCTCTTAGGTGGTCTGCCATTAGTGAAAACTTGTTTGCAACCACTGGATATCCTGGCAAAATGGCCAGTCAGTTTCAGATTCATCATTTAGGGCACTCTCAGGTAACCTGAAAATGTTTCCTGGTATTTCTGGGTACTTGGTTTTCAAACTGGGTTTTTGTACTTTTTCATCCATAGCTCCCAGACTTGCAGTTATTAACTAAAAATACCTATGTCTGCTATCTGCTTAAACTGAAAGGTTTTTTTTTTCTTTTAATGTTTTGATCACCAGTAGCAATAGATATGTTTTTCTTCAAACTTAATGTAAAAATCATAGTTTATCTTTCATTTATCTACATCTTATCTTTAATTTAAGTATATTAATTTTGCTTACTTAGTTTGTCTAGACTGCAAAAATTTTTGATTCTGGACCATACCCATTATTTATAGGTAGCTTAGATTTTCATTCAAGTCAGGTGCAAATAGATAATTTATATTTCATCATTACTATGCTTCTGCTACATAGTTTTCAATATATTTCTTACTTTTTATTTTAGATTTTTATTTTACATGTATTAGTGGTTTGCCTGGATGTATACCTTTCTTTTTATTTTAGATTTTTATTTTACATGTATGAGTATTTTTGCCTGGGTGCATACATTTCTTACTTTTTATTTTAGATTTTTATTTTACATTTTTGAGTGTTTTTGCCTGGGTGTATACATTTCTTTTTATTTTAGATTTTTATTTTACGTGTATTAGTGGTTTGCCTGGGTGTATACATTTCTTGCTTTTTATTTTAGATTTTTATTTTACATGTATAAGTATTTTGCCTGGGTGTATGTGTATGCACCACATGCGTGCCTGGTGCTTGCAGAGGTCAGAAGAGGTTAGGACTCCCCTAGAACTGGAGTTAGGGATGGTTGTGAACAGCTGTGTGGGGCATAGGTTTTAAACCCTGGGTCCTCTGAAAGTGCTTGTACCACTGAGCTACCTCTCTAGACCCAGTTCTTCTTTGTAATCATAGTTTAGGGGCTGGCAAGCAGTCCACTGCTTTGTAATTATTTTTCTGCACATGTATCTCATGGAAGAGCACCTCTACTACCTATCTGAACTCTTGCCCACCTTTGTTGTGCTGTTAAGATATCTCCTCTGTCATGCTGCCTCTGCCTTGAGATAATAATCTAATAAGTAACATCTCTTACTATAAGTAATAATTATTTCATCAATACTTACCAGCACTTATATTTATTAAATGTGAAATACATTTCTTTTTTTAAAAAAAACAATAGTTTTCTCTCTCTCTCTCTCTCTCTCTTGAGTTAAGACTTCACTGTGCTTTTTCAATTCCCATATTTTCCAGCCCGTCCTCATTGGTTCTATAGCTGTCGGATCTGGTCTTTCCTGGCATAGAACACTACCACTGTGTGCAGTTGGAGGAGACCACAAGCTCTTGTTCTGGGTGACAGAAATATGATTTTCCTCTTTATTTTTGATCCTTCACTTTGTATTTTTAGTATATATTTTGGAAAAATCCTTATTTTTATATCAAACATACTGTAAATCTAGAAATGCCTCAGTTGTCTTTTCTGATAAATAAAATGATAAACACTTCTTGAAAAATATGTTCCTGTTGTGTCAGTGTACTTTTTGAGCTACGTTTTGGTTTTTGTTTTTTTTTTAATCTACCTCCCTTCTAACCCTTACTCCACCCTTATCCCTTCAACCCCTCCCAACCCCTCCCACCACTACCACCACCACC
>NW_022196910.1:15700817-15722154 GCF_008632895.1 Mastomys coucha
CACACACACACACACACACACACACACACACACTAGGTAGTACAGAAAGAAGGTTAGAGGGACTGGGGTGTAGATCTCTGTAGGCTACTTCCTGCTGATTGGGGCATCAGGTTCCTTAGGGCAAGTCCAATCTTCTCTCGTCAGGCTATCCGATTTGTTCTCCCTTTGCTCACAACCACTTGACAAACCACAGCAGCAGGGAAAAGCAACAGCTGCCACAGGCCCTCTCAGGGCTCTCAATTTTATACCTTCTCAAAAGTTCCCAGAATTTCAAATGTAAACTATCTGCAGCTGGCAAAAATCACACCCCTTATAGTGCACCAGGTAAATCATAGTCACCTGCTGTGAAACAGCCACTTATCCCACACCAGGGGTCCAAACAAAACATATTCACTACCATAACTGGGTTTTTAGTGAAGCCAAAATTCTCACTATACTGTTGTTCTTTGCTGTGTACCAAATGTGTGTACATATGCGCAGATATTTTTAATCATCTTATATCCCTCATGATGGCCTCACATATAGACATCATGGAAAGAATAAAAGCTGAGCTTGAGTGTATGTATACTTTCCTAGTTGTCAGAGATAAAACCACTTAAGAAGCCAGAGTAATCAAATATTTGAAAATTGTCATCTTAAATTTATGAAGTGATGTAAAAACAAAGTTAGTTGTACTTAGGAATTGAGTTTGGGGACGTGTATGGGATCCAGGATGGATTGCCTAGAATAAATCCAGAATGTACAACTTGTCTGTTGAAATTATTTCCTGTAACTGCTATCTGTTTATTTAAGGCAACTATCTTGGAAAAAGATAACTTATGGATGTTTAAATGCAGTTTAAAAAAAAATAAAGTATTTTTGAGATTATTTCTTTACCTTCAGTTGAAAGGACAGCTTGCTGTTACTCTTAGTCACACACAGGTTACGGGATACTGCCCAGCTTCTCTCCTGTTACTCTATTGTTTTCTTTACTGTTGGATCCTGGCACTCTTTCCTTAGTAAGACTGTTCTTTGAGGTGTGTTTCCATTAGACTAAAGCACAAACCATCAACTAAGAGGGGTGCCATTAGCTCAAGGCCAGCCTATGCTTCAGAGTCAGACCTTGTCCATTAGTGAGACAGACAGACAGATAAAAACTGGAGAAAATGCCCATGGGGAGTTGTTAGTCATCACTCTGGTTCTTGGTAAATAACTTGAGTGTTTCCTGGGTTTAGCTTCCCTGTGTTTGTTTATAAACATGTCTCAGAGGGTTTTCCTTCTGTTGGAGTATCCCTCATGATGGCCTCACATATAGACATCATGGAAAGAATAAAAGCTGAGCTTGTATGTCAAACCTTGCGTTGTTTGACACTGTTGAACAAAGTCAGGATCTCACAAATCCACAGGATATCAGAACTAATCCTGGTCTTTCCAGATGACAGAGTCATTAGTCTCCTTTTTATGATCTGGCTGTTGGGAAATTTCAGTGCTTCTCATGCCAAAACACAGAACCACACACTCGTGTTTGTTTCTTACTTTGATAATTTGTGACTATATACTGACACTGACATAGATACATGCCTGTAGCCGTTTCAAATCTCATGTCAGTAGAAAAAAAATTGAAATTTTTTTTCATACGTATGTGACTTGGTTGTTGTTGCTTCTAATTTGTCTAGAATCAAACAATCCCAGAAATGCAGGAGAATTAAAAGACACTACTATGCTCTAAAAGAAAAGAAATATTTATTCCAAGCTATTTCCATAATTTTCTATAGTTTAGACGTTAACTCAGTTTGACCTAACTAGTAGCATCTTTACTCTTAGCAGAAGTATGTTCTCAAGGTGGAAATGACGTTTTGATTGATCATTTTCCCTTACAGCAGTTCAGTTGAGTCCTTAGAACTAGTGTTCTGCTGCAGTGTGTCTTCACTGCCTGTGTGCTCAGTAACGGGACAGTGGTGAGCAGTTTCTTTAATAGTACACCTTGCTGATTGAAAAACATCTATATCTTTAAATGTAATTGCACATTTAAAGAACTATAACCCTAAGGTACAGGCTTGATTTTGTTATTTTACTGTGGTTATTTTTTTCTTTTTAAAGATTTATTTATTTTATTATATGAGTACACTGTAGTTGTCTTCAGACATATCAGAAAGGGCATCAGATCACATTGCAAATGGTTGTGAGCCACCATGTGGTTGCTGGGAATTGAACTCAGGACCTTTGAAAGGGCAGTCAGTGCTCTTAACCACTGAGCCATCTCTCCATCCCCAATTATTTTTCTTAATTCCCATCATTTACACCTTCCCTTTTCTTTTCTCTTCCAAATCATCTCATGTGCCCACTCCCCACCCCTGCTCTCTTTCAAATTTATGAACTCCTCCTTTATTCCTAAACACCTAAATGTACCCTGCGCAGTCCGTGTAATGTTACTTGTGTGTCTGTTGTCAGAGCTGACCTTTTAGTATTAGAGAACCAATTGTTGTGCTTTTCCCTGGAGAAGGCTGTTTCTCCTCTCTAAGTGAGCATTCAGTGGTTGCCTGTAGTTCTTTACTTAGGGTTGAGGCCTCCTGGCCTTTATCCACTTTGACGTGCCTTTTGTCCTTGTTTAGGCAAGCTCATGTTCAGGCAATCATGTTGCTTGAGACATTATTGATGTGGCTTCTGAAATTATTAGAGACACAATTCTCACAGCAAATTCTCTGGATATCCTCTGGTTCTTAAAATCTTTCCACCTGCTCTTCTGTAATGTTCCCCTGAACCATAGTTGTGAGAGTTACGTTGTAAATGTATCCGTTGGAACTAAACTCCACAACTATACATTTTGATTGGTTGTGGGGTTTTTGTACTATTTTCCTTGTACTTTTTTTTTTTTTTTTTTGGTACTAAGTTTCCTTGAGAGATGAGAACTACACTTATCTGTGGGCAGAACAAATATTTTAAAACATAGTTAGGGATTATTATAAACGTTTAGTAAACTTTTATTTGTGAGTTTTCCTCCAAAGTCCTTGATTCCACTAGACCTGGGTAATTGGCTGGGTTTCCAGTACTCATCACTATTTTCCTCTTGTTAAGCAAGTTTTAAGTCCATTAGAGAGTTGTTGGTTACTACCAAGATGTGTGTGCCACTACTGTCCCCTTAAAGTTACCCATTATAGTCACGGTGGTTCACAGGCATTATAGCTAGGTAAGACTTGGTTGCTTCTCTCCCTCTTAGCCCTGTTGGGTCCTCTGGGCCTGTGTCCAAAGTCCATGTTGTTTTCAGCAATAGAGACTCACCTTCCACTTCTGGTAGGCAGTGAAGGCAGTACCCTATAAGGCCAAGAGCCTATAATGTTTTTATTATCTCTAGACAACTCTGACTGACAGCTCAAAGAAGGAGGGCTTCTCATGGTTAAGTATTTGTTAGATAAAGACCCAGACTTTTTCAATTAACATGACTTTATAAAGAACATTTATTACCTAAGCACAGTAATACAATAAAATCATTAGGCTATCATTTTGATGATCTCATTTTTATAAAAGAAAAAAAATCATGTTCAATGATGTATTTACATGAGTGGGCATGGCCTTTATGGGAAACCAGAGCATTAAACTACTTTCTGACCTTTTCAGCTGTTCTGTAACTACCCTGGGAAAACAGTTGCTCCTCTGAGTAGGAACTGATGACATTTTGGTCTGGAAATTTCTTTGGATCAACTTACTTCCATGTATGCCTCTCATGTCATTCTTTGCATTCTGGGATAATTTTTGACAGAAGATCTTAGAACTCATAACACACTTGTATAAGCTTATAAATTCCATATGAACCATGAATAGAGAGCAAAATAAGGCCACTAGGTTTCTTAACCTTTACAAACAATTTGCATACCTCAGTAGATTTATTGTTTATGAAACAAGCATGTCTACCGTCTGCATCTAGAATGCTTTATTGAGTCTCTCTCTGTGTAATAAAAGACAAAAGCTGCTGGCTGCTTGACTTATGCCCGTGCTTAGCTACAAAACTTTGATCTTTCTTATAAACACAGCTGCCATCCCATCACTGAGCAAACTCCAGGCAAGATTAGACTCTGGCCAAAGTTAAGGTTAATCTCTGCAGCCATCTCAAGTAAGAGCTTTCTAATAACTGTTTTAGGAAATCTTGACTTTTGAGACGGTGTACAAAGGAAATGAGGTCCCAGACAACCTCTAAAGTAAGCCAGAGTTAACTAGGGATGACTCTCACCGCGGTGATAAGGGAGTAGAAAGCAGTGCGTTTGGACTCATTTCTGCTTAGACGGTAATCTGGAGAAATTACTCTTCTTAGTTCACATCAAGTTTAAATCAGACCAAAAATAAGTTACTTTTTAATAAACTTCATGGCAATATTTCTTTGGTCTTTCTTCCACTAATCCTAGTGAAAATGAACTGTTTGTTCATTAAAACAAAGCAGATGTGTCATAACAAAGAAAACCATATTTTTCAATAATATTTAGACTCAGGAGTTTTATGTACCTTGCCAAATTTCTTGTGGGTTATTCTTCTTAGACTTGAGCACTAGTACCTCAAGCTGCTCTCCAAATTGCCTGGTTCTGGAGAACGTGTGGACGTATCCCTCACCTGTAGTGTGTGGAGCTCTGCTCTGTTTATCTCTGAAGAGTCCCCTGGTACTTGATTTTCAACAAATTATATGTAGATCTGCTTCAGGGGTCTTATTGCTTCCTGAATTTGCCTGACAGATACACTATACTTACGTCTGATGAACAGTTCTGAACATATGAAGCATTGCTGTCTGAGTCCTTTCTGCACCATACCACCTAGATGCTACAATCTCTGAGATGTGTTCTGTGCAGAGTTAATCGTAACGAGATCTTGCATTATTGTTCCTCAAACCTACTGAAGGAAAAACACCTGGAAAAGAAATAATTTCATAGCATCACTATTAAAACCTTAGAAACGACAATTTCTTAGGATCCTGGAATAATAGACACACCAAAATCAAATCTGCTTGTATATCTCTAGCAGACATTGATTTAATGTGCCCTGACATCTGCTACCTCCTACCCCCAAAATTTCAAACTAGGAAGGGAAATAAGGCTGCCAGTAAAGCTTTTAGTCTTCAGCATGTTGGCAAGTGGAGTCCTTATGAGGAAATGTGGAGAAGGTTAAGTTCCGAATGTTAATACATCCAGGTTGGTTTTCTTCTTGGTGGCTTTTATGTGGTTCTGGGTTTGCCTTTGGTGTTGAGATGAAAACCAGGATACTTCAGTCATTCCTGCCACAGTTACGTAGGAGAAAGGATTTCCACAGCATGGTACAGAAGGAAAACTAGTGGAATCTAGTCTAGAAAACAAAGGAAGAAAATAGTATGCTCAACTGGAAAGATGGGATATTGTTACTGATCCAGAAATAATTTCCCATTTCCATTTGATATGTGTATCTCCTCAGCAATATGTCTACTTTTGTCAAGTGACTATTAGATGTCTTGCCATGATTCCCCCTCCCCCTCTGTGTCCTCTGCTTCAGGAAATAGCTCAGTTGTAAAGCATTTGCCTAGCACATGAAAGGCCCTAAGGTATGGTCCCCAATAATGAAAAAAAAAAAAAAAGTAGGAATCAAAACAGGATAGAAGACTGATTCTCATGGTGGCCAACATTATTACCACTTCTGAGCCATTGTATTCATAACTTTTGGCCTGGTCTTTTTTTTGGATTAGTTCTAACCCAACTCCAATGTTGTTTTGAAGTTCAGAAACAAAGCTTCAAGAGGAAATGTTGATGCTGAGCTGCTAGGGTCGTCTCGACGACTGTATGAAGCTGTGATTCAAAGTAACCTGACTGCTTTCAGAAGTTCAGGTACTGAGTCACAGAAAAAGCCAGGAGAGGTTAATGAAAAGCAGCTGAGAGTGGCATCAATTCGCTACATTTGTTAAAAATAGACCTTTTGTCTAAAGGTGGGCAGAACTAAGCAAAGGCTGGTGATTGAGGTGTGCCATGCCATGTTTAACTTCAGGATCTCCAGAATCATTTAAACTAATTAATGCTAAGCTGTTTTCCCTGCCTTGCCATCATGAGAAAAGTGCAATAAAGGCTATGGTGCTACCTTGTCTCCTCAACAAGGTCTGGCATTTCCCATATCAGCATGATGTAGAGTCTTGCCTCCTTTTCTTGGTTAGGACAAATGCTAAAGACCTGCCCCTCCCTAGAGCAGAGTCACATTGCCACAGCATTGCTGGGCAGCTAGAGCATTGTTAATGATACTGTAATCACTCTCACTGTTTATTTCTCCTTTAAGCTAAGGAATTGGAGGCCAGAGAACTTTGACTCCCTAACTGACAACCGTTAGACCCTTCCCTGGTGCTTTGGCTGCCTTGAGCAGAGGACTGTCAGCTAAGCAGCTAGCTGGATCGCCCTCCCGCCAGCAATGGCCACTCTGAGGAGGCTAGCCAGTAACCACAGCTGCTTGCTATTATATTAAAGTCATAACTACACTCCTAAAGGCCCTGTCCCAGTTGCAATTGTTTTTAAACATCTCACACAGAACTTTGTGCCATCAAAAACCCTTGCTCAAATGGAGGTTCGCTTTTTCAAACCAGAGCAGAGGAGGTGTACTGCCCCTAATGGTGTAGCAGGTCTCTGACTGGTGCGAGCCTGGTCACTCAGTCATTTCTTTTTTCTTTTTTTAAGATTTATTTATTTATTATATGTAATTACACTGTAGCTGTCTTCAGACACTCCAGAAGAGGGCATCAGATCTCATTACGGATGGTTGTGAGCCACCATGTGGTTGCTGAGATTTGAACTCAGGACCTTTGGAAGAGCAGTCAGTGGTCTTACCCGCTGAGCCATCTCTCCAGCCCCCGTGCTTGGTCATTCCTGTGGTGAATGCATGCACCCCCTTTCTAATGGTAGAAGCACACTGTTGGCTCACTTTCTCAGCTGAGCAGAAGACCACCTCTTTTTTTTTTAATTGAATATTTTATGTTTTTACATTTCAAATGTTATCCCCTTTCTCAGCTTCCCCTCCAGAACCCCACTATCCTATCCCCCCAAGCCTCCTGCTTCTATGAGGGTGCTCCTACTCTTACCCCCCTGCCCTCCTATTGCCCTACACTGGGGCATCAAGCTTTCACAGGACCAAGGGCCTCTCCTCCCATTGATGCCCAGAGACAAGGCCATCCTCTGCTACATATGCTGTTGTAGCCATAGGTCCCACCATGTATACTCTTTAGTTGGTGGTTTAGTCCCTGGGAGCTCTGGGGGGATCTGGTTGGTTGATATTGTTGTTCTTCCTATGCGATTGCAAACCCCTTCAGCTCCTTCAGTCCTTTCTCTAACTCTTCCACTGGGAACCCTGTACTCAGTCCAATGGTTGGCTGTGAACATCCACCTCTGTATCTGTCACCTCTGTATCTGTCAGACTCTGGCAAAGCCTCTCAGGAGACAACTATAACATGTACTCTTTGGCATCTGCAATAGTGTCTGGGTTTGGTGACTGTGTATAGGATGGGATAACCAGGTAGGGCAAGAAAACTACCTCTTGTACTGCCCCGCGATGTGCAACCTGAGACCCTGAGATGGCTTCTCTAGAGAGGTCTTTTCTCGCCCGCGTTTGATTTCTCACCCTTAGCAGAGTGAAGGAAGGACAGCAGCAGACGCCGCAGCGGTGACAGTGGTGACAGCTGTTGGGGAGCTCCCAAGAACAGCTGAGGTGGAAATGGTGCAGGATGAGCTGGGCAGAAGCAAAGCAAGGGAGGGACGAGAAGAACTAAAGACTGAGCACGTCAGGCTTCGCGTACCCGAGGACTCCCACAAACTATCCAAGCCTAAGGACCGAGAACCCTAACACCCTGCGCTCAAGAGCTGTGACCCTGGACATTCACAGCCTGTATGAGAGCAGCACTAGAAGATGTCACATACTTCTGTTTGCTGCTCACTGAAGCCAAAGGTGGCAACTGCCAGGGCTGCTGCTGCTGGTCCTTAAAGCCCCAGAGCTATGAACCTGGCATCATAGACCCAGAAGGAGCTGTACGCCACAGGGTCTGTGAGTCTAGGATATACTGCTGTGGTGGTTTGGACAGGTTTGGTCCCCATAGATTCATGTGTTCGAGTGGTTGGCCACAGGGAGTGCCACTATTAAGAGGTGTGGCCTTATTGGAGGAGATGAGTCACTGTGTAGGTGAGCTTTGAGGCCTCCTATGCTCAGGCTCCGCACAGTGAAGAAGACAGCCCCTCCCCTGGCTGCCTGGGGAGGCCTTTAGATGAAGATGTAGAACTCGTGGCTCCTCCAGCACCATGGCTGTCTGCAGGCTGTTATGTTTCCCGCCATGATGATAATGCACTGAACTTCTGAAACTGTAAACCAGTCCCAATTAAATGTTTGCCTTTGTAAGAGTTGCCTTGAGGCTGGAGAGACGGCTCAACAGTTAAGAGCACTGACTGCTCTTCCAAAGGCCCTGAGTTCAAATCCCAGCAACCCCATGGTGACCCACAACCATCTGTAATGAGATCTGATGCCTTCTGATGTGTCTGAAGACAGCTACAGTGTACTTACAAATAATAATAAATATTTAAAAAAAAAACAAAAAGTTGTCATGGTCATATTGTCCCTTCACAGCAATGAAAGCCAAACTAAGGCACTCACCTAGATTTGTCGGCACTAGAGTGGCTTCCCACATACCTACAATTCTTACCCAGTAGAGCAGAAAGGTCCTAGCCAGCTAACCACTAGCCACTTTCAATGCTACTAGCTTCTTTTTATCAGTCACCTCCTTAAATAAAAGTCCCAGGAGTAGAAAAATGAGATAGAATTTTCTTCTCCAGAGCCTTCAGATTAATTAATTAACTAATTAATTAATAAAATAAAAAACCTGCAGAATAACTTTGGGCTGTCTATTGCTTTACTGAGGACTTTCTGACTGACTGTGTTCTGGCCCCTCCCCTCGAGGTGATTGGCTTTCTAAAGAGGAATATGCTCCCACCAGCAGCACATAAATTTATGGTCCAGTGTTGGGAGTGGCCTTGGGAAAGCCAGATCACTTAGCAGTAGTCTGAAACAGACACACTGGAATAATTAGACTACAATTCCTTCCCTTAAGTGAGTCTCCACACAGGGTTACATCACTCTTAAGGAATGGGGTCTAGAGAAGGGGATAAGAGGCATTTCATTATTCCTGAGATTATGAACCAGTTCTGTACATTTCTGACCTTTTCATCTTAAAACAAGTTATAGAGTAAGAATAGTAGCCTATTTCTCATCTGTTCTCCCACTTAAGAGCTTATCTGAGAAAAAATTAAATTTCAGCCATCTACCCACAAAAACAAAACTAAGTGCTTAACATTCTTAAGACTGCTTTATTGGGTGAATAAATGTAAGAAGGGACAGGTAGAGTCTCTATCCTTAAAGTCTGTTCATTACGATCTGCTCAGCTTTCTGCCAAAATTCACTATAGTCAACGAAATCTGGCGATATGTTTTAATTTTTTGCCAGGGCTGGGAAATTCTGCATGAAAGCATATATGTCAGAAGATTCTTGGTAGTTTGCCAAAACTGCTAGGTATGGATTGTTTTTTACTAGTTCTAGAAATTCCATTTTTGAACTGAGAGGGACACTGCTGTCAGGAACTATGCATGATGGATGAGAAATACTCATCCAGGACCCAAGAAGGCAGCTGTAAATAGGCGTGCCTTCTGCTGACGAGACATCGCATCTTCCAGCATTATTTATTTATACTTATTGATACATATTGTACATCAAACAACTTTTGTTGTCCTTTGACCAACCAGGAAGTTTATACATTGACAGTCCTGTCTGTATATTATACACATACATACAAGTAGGCAGTGGGTAGTGGTGATTTTTTTCTTTTTTCTTTTTTCTTTCTTTTTTTTTTTTTTGTCTCACCTCTCACTGGCTCTTGGATTTTCCCTCTTCTGACCAGGAACCTGTCTTCTCTCTAGAGAGGCAAAATAGCCAACAAATTAAGCTGTGCCCCAGAAAGGCTGCAAGTTATGAATTATACCTAAGTCAAGAGTTCGTGGAAGATAAAGACGTGGAAGTGCAAAGGTCTGAATGTCATTCATCAGACACTTATTAAAGGTTTGCTATGCAGCAAACGTTGGGCTTGAATTGAAGTAAAAGTCAAGGCAGTCTGTGCCTTGACCCCAAACAGGGCTCTAAGCAAACAGGTGAGCAACTTGGTCCATTGATTAAAAGGTATATTTGCTAATATACGATTAAACAGAGCTGGTTGGCAGCATATTCAGAAGAATGACCTCCTTGGGCAGATCAGAGAGACTAAGGATGGAGTGGTACAGCTTCTGCTAATGGTTGGGACATGGAAAGTTTTAAGAAAGCCTTCCAAAGCCACAATCACAAGAAACAATGAAATAAAGCAAAACTGAACTATTTCCATGGAAGTCCTGAGACGCAATGACAGCATGACCCTAATGAACCACATTCTGAAGAGGCTGCTCTTGAGAAGCACAGGTGAGCACAGAGCTATGGAAGGGAAATGGCAGATGGAGAAAGAAAAGCATCCTCCTGCAAGAAGACGTAAGAGGAAGAAGTCAGGTGGATCCTTGGTAAGAAAATAAGTTGTGGGGACAGATATGGGTCTGGAAGTCCCCCAGTCACAAAACTAGATCCCCTGCAGAGTTCCTAACAGGAATGGTGTGTAGTTCTTGGCAAATGTTCACTCTATCCTGCACCAAGGCAATCATCCCCAAGCATGTGGTATACAAACTTGAAGATCAAGGATGTGGTGTGAGAATGAGCAGAAGTTCGCCAGACAGTGCTTAGAAGCAAAAACGAGTGTTCCAGACAGAGGAGGCGGCATCGTGTTTAAAGAGCCGCCTGTTTAAAGTTTAATGTTAAGTAAGTGATTGCAGCAATGGAAAGAAACTGGACTTACAGAGAGCAGAGAAGAGGGAGATGAAAGAGGTGAGCAAGCAGCTGGATGTCGGGCAGAACATGAGATGTGGCAGGAAGGGTACAGTTGTGAGTAGATTCAAGACTTGCTGAGGCGTGGGAGGATACAAGACCAGCATGCTCAGACGCACTAGGGGCTGGAGTCTAGCTTGCTATAGCCATGTAACTTTTCCAGGCTTACCTGCCAAAAACACGCACTCAGTTGTGTGTTGTGCCAGATAGAATGCCTGCCCTAAAATAAGATTCTAACCATACGACTCCCCTACTTAAAGCTCCTCAGAAGCTCCAGTAATGTTTTTGTTCTGCATCCTTCCATGGTTTCTCTCTCCGATGAAAAACCCAAAGTCCTTGCCACACTGGACCCTTCAAAGGACCTCATATTTTTAAACCCTTTTAATTGCCCAGGTTTTTTTTAAAAGATGTATTTATTTATTGTATTTATGTGAGTACACTGTAGCTGCCTTCAGACACACCAGAAGAGGGCATCAGATCCCATTACAGATGGTTGTGGGCCGCCATGTGGTTGCTGGGAATTGATCTCTGGGCCTCTGGGAGAGCAGCCAGTGCTCTTAACCACAAACCCATCTCTCCAGTCCTAATCACCCAGTTTTAACTCTGATTCCACTTCACTGGCTTTTGCTGTGATACCCAGAGTAGCCATATAAAGGTAGTAAGGGCAGGCTGACAAGAGAAAGTCAGAAGTAGCCTGAATGACAGAGAAGGATGAGAGTGGGTAAAGGAAGAGGGATCCGCTTTCCTGAAGCACACAGAAAGTCCCAGCCAGGAAAAGGTGATCATCGTTCTCAAATGTTTTTTACAGGTCAGGTTGGATAGTAAGAATCTTGATGGTATCATAAAAGTAACAGGTGGCCCTGAGATCAGTACTGAAGCTTATGAAAATGCTCAGCAATGAATGAGAGACAAAAAAATAAGATTTATGAATGAGAGGCTGGGTGATCTTTTGAAGAACTTGCCTGAAAGGGAGAAGCAGAGTTCAATTTTAGAGGAAAAGGAGAAGTCAGAGCACATTTGTATTTTACCGGAAATGAAACAATGAAAGACCATGCTGATGGAGCAGGGAGAAGGGAGCGGCCATTGAAATGGTGTTCTGGGGTGAGTATCTAGGGCACAGGTAGGACAACGGTCTTTTCCTTGGAATAAGGACAGTGTATCCAAAGTAGTTAAGGGAAGGCGAGGTTTCAAGACTTCCCTTAGATCGGGAACTGATATAGCAGGTGGACCATTGCAAGTCTAGCCTCAAGACACATTAAGGACTTCCGGTGGAGGCCAACGATAGTTATATAACACAGATGACAGTCATAGAAAAAAGCACATAAATGTTGCCAGACAAGTATGACAAAAGGGGACAAGCAAACTTACATACAGTTCTTACAGTAAAACACAGGGTACAAACTGAGGACATACAGGAAGGGAAGGGTGGTGAAAATGGAGACTTCTAGGAAATCTATGAGACTGTATCTCCTAGAGATGACAGGGAAGCTTCACTTATGACACCCCAAGAATATGCTGCCTTAACAAGACCCAAGCAAGTACAATACCAATACGCATGTTAACATGGACAAGAGAAACATCACAGGACCCCGCACCTAAACAAAGAACTATAGGCAACTGAGTTTTGAGTGAGACAGTCTTCTCTAGGAATGAGCCCTTATGTAGTACCAATTGGCCAGCCTCGAAATCATACACATACAAGTAAAATTAAATGGACTGACCAAATTGTATTTATATAGTTGTGCATATATACACATGTATATACATACACAAACATGCATATTGCATATATGCAATATGTATATATAGTATACATATACACATATGACTATATTGCATATATATGTTATATGTATATATGATACATATATATGTGTATATATGCATATATATGTATGTATACATATATGTGTGTGTGTATATATGTATATATGCATATATATGTGTATATGTATATATATATATTCCATGAATTTTAGAGGGAGAATGGGAGGAGATAAAGTGAGGTAAGAAGAGAAAGAACATAATTGGTTTTTAATTTCAAAAATGCAGAAAAAAAAAGAAAAAGAAAAGGAAAAAAAGCCCAGGAACAACAAAAAGTGGGCTTCTTGTAATTCAAAACCTGTTAAAGTTGTGACAAGAGAGTAAGCTGGAAAGGTAACACATAGACAGATAGAAATGTTTCAGTATAAAATGGAAAGGGTGGAGATACAATAAAAAGCTACAGGACTGGAGATTAAGCATCAGAAACTTCTGTATTTGAAGAGGATGAGAGTTTTGGATGACAGTGGAAGGAACTGAGAAAACAGGGTATCCATGTTATTTCTAGACATCCAAAGGAGGATGAGCGAGAGAGCCAGCTTTAAGAAAAGCATCTCTTAGAACATGAACACAGAACTGTGGAGACACGCTTACAGAGGAGGTTAATGGTCCAATGAGGAGCAAGGGAAACGGCCCTCTCCTCTCCGGATCATACAGGAAGGGGGCTAAAGATGGGAGAGGACCAGAGAGAGGCTACACAGGTGGCAGTATCTTCAGGAGAGGCTAAGGGGGACTTTGCCAAGTGCTGGTTTCTACATGTCAGAGCAAGGGGTTGGGAACTGCAGAGGATAAGGTCATCAGTGTAGATCACCATTTGCTGTAGATACTGAGAGCTTTGTACCTGTTTTATTCATCTCACTGTTATATGTTCAAAACTAAGCAGTAGGTCCTCTAAAAAGATAAACCCATATTCATCAATCTATTAGGTGCTGTTCTTCAGGGCACACTTTAGCCTAGTCATTATGACACTATCAATCTCCCTTGTATTTGTCTCCCAGTCTAGACTGTGAGCAACTCCACACCCGTTATCATGTTTATATGCATGAGAATGTAAACTTTATCTCTTTTGTTCACTTCCATAGGCCTGTTTATGATAAGTACATACCATGAGATTTGTTTGAAGAGATGGCTGAGGGGATGGATAGAAGGATGGCTGTTCGATGCCAAGGACCATGTCTGCATCATCATAAGCCCTTAAAATGGCATGTTTAATTTATTAATGAGTTTTCATTGGAAAGCAGCATGACAGGTACTAATTGAAGACTCAAAAGAAAAGAATAGCCTTTGCTCCAAGGAATTTACAGCCTAGTGGACAAATTCCAGGTTGTATGGACTTTATCAAGAGGAGAAAACAAAACATAAGTACAGTTGCCTAGAACTGTCACAGTGTGTATGTTATTTATACTCGTGGCACAAGTACAGTTTAGGCATACTTCATTTTATTGTGGTTGGTTTTACTGGGCTTTCCAGATAATTGCTTTTTTCCCCCTCCCTACAAACTGAAGCTCTGTGGCAAGTGCATGGAGCCATCTATTTCTTGGTCCCTTTTCCAAAAGAGTGTGATCACTCCAGGCACCTATGTCACATCTTAGTAATTCTCAGCATTTCCAACCTTCTCATTATGTTTGTTATTATGTTTAGCATCTGTAGCCATTGATGTTACTACGTGATTGTTTTTGAGTGCCACAAATCATGCCCATATAAGATGGCAGACTTAACCCGTAAGCATCATCTGGGTCCACCTAGGTCTCCCTCTAGCCCCTGAAACACAAGAATGGGCCACACTAGAATCCATAGACCCATAGAAGCCAAATAACAAGGAGGACCCATAGGAGGATGCTTGAATCTTTCTCAGAAAGGGAAATAAGGTAGAAATCAGAGGTGAATGGAGGGCGGGGTGGGAAAGGGGATGGGAATGGGAACAGGGTTGGAGGATCAAGTGTAGGGAGAGCCTAAAGGAGAGACTGTAAATAGGCAGCAGGGGAGTGTCTGTAGGACGTGGGAGACCTGGGATGAGGAAGGCCCTAGGGAGTCTATGGGGGTGACTCTAGCTGAGACTCCTAGCAGTGGGGGTTATGGAGCCTGAAGTGGAGCTACTGGCCTGAAGTGGCTTACTGGCCACCTCTGGTAGCCAGACAGGACTACCAGTGGAAGGACAAGGACACCAACCCACCCATAAAACCTTTGACCCAAAGTGTGTCCTGCCTACAAAGTATGCAGTGACAAAGAACAGAGATGGGGGGACTGGTCAACGAATGATTGGATCAACTTGAGACAAGTTGGGCCCCATGGCAAGCACCAATGAGCAAGAACCAACCCCTGACACTATTAATAATACTCTGTTATGTTTGTAGACAGGATCCTAGCATAACTGCCATCTAAGAGACTCCACCCACAAGCTGATGGAAACAGATGCAGAAACTCATAGCCAAACATTAGATGGAGCTCGGGGGCTCTTATGGAAGAATTGGAGAAAGGACTGAGGGACCTGAAAAGGACAGGGAGTTCAGAAGAAGACCAACAGAGTCAACTAACCTGGACCCTTGGGCGCTCCCAGAGACTGAACCAATAACCAAAGACCAAACAAACATGGGCTAAACCTAGGACCCCACACATATGTAGCAGTTGTACACCTTGGCCTTCTTGCAGGTCCCCCAACAACTGAAGTGGGGGCTGCCCTTGCCTCTTGCCTACCTGAATTTCCCATTCCTCTAACTGGGTCATGTTGTCTGGCCTCAGTAGGAGAGGATGTGCCTAATCCTGCGGTGACTTGATGTACCAGAGTGGGTGACACCTGAGGGGGCCTCACCTTCTCACAGGAGAAGGGAGGGGTAGAGGCTGTGGGGGAAGGAGGGACTGGGAGGAGGTGGGGCTGAGATCAGGATGTAAAGTGAATAAACACATAAATAAATAAATAAATAAATACAAACAACATCGAAGAGAAATGAAACCAGTAAATTCACATACAGTGCAGTGATCTATTAAGTTCCCATGTAAAAGCAGAACCTCCTCTATCTCTTTTAAAACCAAATGCTAAAAGAATAAAGGATGGTAAGGAAGACGTTAAGAGAGCACAGGCAAGCCTGAAGCTTCAGTGGTTCTACCAAACAAGCAGTTGCAAAGGCTTTTAAGAGATCTGAGGACAGCTACAGTGTACTTATAATAAATACATAATAAATAAATCTTTAAAAAAAGTTAAAAAAAAAGATATTCCTGGCTTTTATAAAACTTACTGTTAAAAACTTACAAGTAAAAAAAAAAGCTTCTTGAACTTTTTGAAAAGAATAAATATGAATGATAATAAAACCAACCTAAAAAAGCCTTATTATTAATATGGAGAAAGCTATTGGTCTGCATAGCAAGTCAGTCCAGCCACCATATTCTCCTTAGTCAAAGCCTAATCCAGATTAAGTTCTATGAAACTTGAGATGGGGAAGGCCCCACCAAAGGCAATTTTAATGCTAGCAGAAGTTTTCAATGAAATTGTCACCAAGTGCTGATGCAGAAGATGCAGCAAGTTATCCCTTGGGTCTAGAAATGATCAGTGAGGAAGGCGGCCATGATAGCCAATTAGCTTGCAACACAGATGGACCAGCCTTCTACTGGGAGATACCATGTCAGACTTTTATAGCCAGAGAGATGTCAATGCCATTGTCAAAGCATTCAAGGCCAGACTGATTCTCTTGTTAGGGCTTAAAGAAGCTGGGGGGTAGGAGTGGTTTCATTGAAGCCAATGTTAATTTACCATTCTGAAAAACCTAGGGCCCTTGAGATTTGTATTGTCTATTCTACCTGGGCTCTGTAAATGGAAAAAAGGTCTAGTTTATATGATTTTGTTTTCAAAGTTCTATATATCTCAAGTAGCTCAATAGATTGGCTGGATGGTCAGAGACTTGAAAAGATCACCACTGGAAAATTTGTGAGAAAGACAACTGGGGAAGAAGTAGGTGGCTAGATCTCTCCAAATGGGCAAAAGGTGTGAAGATATTTGTGTCCCATGTAAATGCTCACCAAAAGGTGACTTCAGCTGAGGAGGAGTTGAGTAATCAAGAGGATAAGGTGACCCATTCTGTGGACAGTCAGTCTGTTTCCCCAGCCATTCTAATCATTGCTCATTGGGCACATGAACAAAGTGGCCTTGGTGGCCAAGATGGGGGTTATGCTTGGGCTCAACAACATGGACTTCCACTCATCAAGGCTGATCTGGCTACAGCTGCTGCTGAATGCCAGATCTGCCAGCAGCAGAAACCAACACTGAGCTCTAGATATGGCATCATTCCTTGAGGTGACCAGCCAGCAACCTGGTGGCAGGTTGACTACATTGAACCACTTCCCCCATGGAAAGGACAATGTTTTCTTCTTACTGGAGTAGATACTTATTCTGGTTATGGATTTGTCTTTCCTGCATGTAATACTTCTGCCAAAACCACCATCCATGGACTCACTGAATGCCTTATCCATCGTCATGATATTCCACACAGTATTGCTTCTGATGAAGGAACTCATTTCACAGCCAAAGAAGTGTGACAGTGGGCCCATGATCATGGAATTCACTGGTCTTACCATGTTCCCCATCATTCTGCAGCAGCTGGTCTGATAGAAAGATGGAATGGCCTTTTGGAAACACAGTCACAGCACCAATTATGTGGCAGCAGTATGGAGGGCTGGGGCAGAGTTCTTCAGAAGGCAGTATATGCTTTGAATCAGCATCCAATATATGGTACAGTTTCCCCCATAGCCAGGATCCATGGGTCCAGGATTCAAGCAGTAGGAAAGGGAATAGTTCTACTCACTATCACTCCTAGTGACCCTCTAGGAAAATTTTTGCTTCCTGTTCCCACAATTCTAGGTTCTGCTGGCCTAGAAGTTTTGGTTCCAGAGAGGGGAGTGCTCCTACCAGGAGTCACAACAATCATTCTGCTAAACTGGAAGCTCAGACTTACCTCTGGTCATTTTGGGCTTCTAGTGCCCTTAAAGCAACAGGCTAAGAAAGGAATAACAGTGTTAAGAAGAGTGATAGATTCAGATTACCATGGTGAAATTGGATTGCCTCTCCACAAGGGAGGTAAAAAGGATTATGCCTGGAGTGCAGGAGATCCCTTAAGGTACCATGTCCTGTGATTAAAGTCAATGGGAAACTACAAAGCCTAATCTAAGCAGGATGACAAAGAATGCAGACCCATCAGGAATGAAGTTATGGGTCATTCATCCAGGAAAAGAGCCAAGACCTGCTGAGGTGCTTGCAGAGGGAGAAGGAAATACAGGATGGGTTGTAGAGGAAGATAGTTGTAAATACCAGCTAAGGCCATCTGATCAGTTGCAGAAATGAAGATTATAATGTAATATGACTACTTCTGTTTCATTTTGTTAAGAACACATTTGTATAGCTATTTGTTCTTTCTTCCAATTTCTTTGACATCAATTGGTACTTAAGTTGAGATCCTAAAAAAAATGTTCCCAAGGGACATTGCCCCATTGTAAATTTACAAATGTGTTTGCGACTGTATGAGGAATAGTTATATCATGTTAGGAGTATTCATGACCTTGTTATTGTTTCATGTGGACATGAGCTATTGTGTCAAGTTGACAAGGGGTGGATTGTAATTACTATTCCTGTTTGTCAATTTGACTATATCTGGAAGGAACTACAATCCAGAATTGGAAGGCTCTCCTGTGATCCAGATCTTGAGGCTGGTAGACCTAGCTCCTATTATCCACAGAACCACAGCACTTTGTGTGTGGTGTGCATGTACTCATGGGTCCACAAGTGTTTGGACATGCTAATTTGCAATGCCGCAACTTTCACAGGGATTTTGTTTGCACGTCCATCTAAATTTTGCACATCAAAATTCTGCATGTCCTCCCTTTGAAAAGTATAGCTGAGGCAATCCTGTCACCTACCTCTTCAGTACTTGTTTGGTACAATAAAAAGGATTACTTTTGCTTAGGTGACCTGTCCTAACTCACATAGCTGGTAAAATGTGCAGCCAAACTCTGAACCAAGATCTTTACACTACAGGTGTAAAGATCTTTTACATGATGTAAGTGGCAACCACTTTTACAGCTATGTGTCTCAGCTGTTGCTTGAAATATGTTATGTCTAAAAAAATAAAAATAAATTAAAAAAAAAAAAACAAAAAACCTTTAGAAACAGATCTCCAGGGCATGAGGCTCTCCAGGCCTGAAGACTCATTCTGATCGATCTCTCTATTCTTCACAAGGGCTAACAGAGTATCTGGCACTTAGTAGGATCACACAAAAAGAGAAGTGCTCTTCAGTGAATTATGGATCTTTTCTGTAACAAGACTAAGCAGGTAAAGTCTCAAACGGATGCAGCTTAGCTTCTAATTTTCTCAATCTGAACTCATCCCTATCCTGTGTCCGTCTCCCTATCTCTACCTGTCTCTCTCTTTCTGTTTCTCTCTCTATTTCTCTCCCTGTCTCTCCCCCTCCTTCCCCATTCCCACCCCGTTTTTTTCAGATCTTTTGAAATTTTACAGCTAAAACAGCAACTGGGAACCCTGCTCATTAGCAGCTTTTCCCAGCACTATTTTACAATCCGAGTCGTGAACTACTAGACCCAGAATGCTGAGCGAGAGCGAGGGGGCGGAGCGGCCCTCGGAAGCCACCGATTGATTGGTGAACACACGCGCTTTCTTCCGGAAAGGCCCCGAAGGCAGGAACTCGGGAAAGGAGTCTGGGCTCTCTACCGGGCTGGGAGGAGCTTGTGCCTGAGCCCCGGGGTCCCCATCCGCTGAGGAGATGGATGAGGATGGGCTTCCTCTCATGGGGTCAGGCATAGACCTGACCAAGGTTTGTAAAAAGATGGACTTGAGCTTCCGACGAACAGGGAAGGAGGCTTGGCCAAGGGGCCCCGGTTCCCAGGGAGACGCCACCTCTCCAGGCCCAATCCGGGCCCCTGTTTTCCTAGCCTGGGGAAGGGGGAGCCCTGCAGTCCTCTTTGAAAGGGGTCCTTCCTGGGCTAAGAAAAGAATTGATGTGCCACGCAGACTTTGCTCCCCACATCACGTGTCTCTACGCCCAAGGTTGACAGTCTGGAGATAGTACCAACTCTAACACTTCACCTCTTATTCTACCCTCAAGCTGCTCGTGTGTGTGTGTGTGTGTGTGTGTGTGTGTGTGTGTGTGTGTAATACACATTCTTAACTTTATGCAGCCCCTGACACTGACCCACAAAAGATTCGAGAAAACAAATTAGTGACTCTTCTCAACCCTTTGTGAAATTCACATCCCAGGGCAAAGAGCATCCCCTGAATGAAATAAATATATCCAAAGAATTGCACAGGGTATGTTTCTCCTGTAAGAATCATATTTGTTTTTACATGACACAGGTGCCAGCTATTCAACAGAAACGAACCGTGGCATTTCTAAACCAGTTTGTGGTGCACACTGTGCAGTTTCTCAACCGGTTTTCCGCAGTTTGTGAGGAGGTAGGTCCTGGATCACTGCTTCATGGAGGAGCCTTCTGCCCTTCATGTTGACGAATGAAGTCAAACACGAATTAACAGCCTTCATGTGTTCACTTTAGCATGAAATTCAAATGTCTTAAGACCTTAGCACCTCTGATTCTGTCGCCATCAGTCCTGTGCCCTGCCTTTGCTGAATTAGTATTCTAGAAGCTTCTGTGAGATAGCTCAGGCATGTTTGTTGTAATTATGAGAACAAAAGGAAATTCAGAATTTCACAGTTGAATTTTTTTTATTTGAAAGTGTTTTTCTTTCAATCTTCCTACTCAAGAGATTACATTTTAAATATATGTTTGAGTTTATATTGAATTGCTTTGCATCCTTTGAGCCAGAAAGGATTCACAGAAGTAGCCTAGAAATACCTGTTCCAAACAGTACTTTTCTACAAATGACTGGATAACGT
This sequence comes from Mastomys coucha, assembly GCF_008632895.1. Taxonomy (NCBI): domain Eukaryota; kingdom Metazoa; phylum Chordata; class Mammalia; order Rodentia; family Muridae; genus Mastomys; species Mastomys coucha. The sequence goes on from NW_022196910.1 coordinate 15,721,428, forward strand.
CTGAAGTGAGAATTAAGTACATAAGTAAGAATTTGGCGCCAGATCCAGGAACTTCTCTTGATCTTGCAAAAAGTTTTGTTTGTTTGTTTATTTGTTTTAAGGAGGGGGAAAATAGAGGCTATATATTGAAACTGAATTTATGTTTAACAAAGTAGAAACATAGACAATTCACAACTGGATCGATTTAATATTCTATTTTCTTATATTGAGGCTTCTCCTTGACAAAACAGAGCTTATGTTAATCAGAATTGCACAGAGCCTGGAAGCTTCCTGTTTGAGTACAATTTGAGCTGTTTATATTATAGGTTGTGATTAAGGCCTTGAGCGTGCTAGGCACACACACTCTGCCACTGAGTGTCACACCCCCAGCCCCAGCCATGTTTTTTTTTTTCTTTATCAGAATTCCTTTAGCCTTTCCACTGAGACAAATGAAAGTAAAATGTTTGCTGATGCACGAAGGAGCTCAGTTCTGTGTGTTTTATGTTTGAACAGCCCCAAGACTGGGTGCTTGCTCCCAGTTCTCACTTTTTCTCCTTTCTTTCTGGTCTATTAAAAAATTTAAGATTTGCCAAGCAGTGGTGGCGCATACCTTTAATCCCAGTACTTGGGAGGCAGAGGTAGGCGGATTTCTGAGTTCAAGGCCAGTCTGGTCTACAGAGTGAATTCCAGGACAACCAGGGCTACACAGAGAAACCCTATCTCAAAAAACCAAAAAAAAAAAAAAAAA
>NW_022196910.1:15722216-15765441 GCF_008632895.1 Mastomys coucha
AAAAAAAAAAATTAAGATTTACTTATTTTATTTTATGAGTGTTTTGATCACATGTATGTCTGGTGTCTATGGAAGTCAGAAGAAGGCTGAAGACTTCCTAGAACTATAGTTATGGACAATTCTGAACCACTGTGTGCTTGCAGGCCATCAATCCTGGGTCCTTTGCCCATGTGCTCTCAGCTGCCGCGTGTCCATATTTTTCTGACACCGTTGCTTCTCTAACTAGGATAAGGAACCCACTGAGTACAGGATTTTTTTACCTTTCCAGTCTTATATGATCCTTTTTACTATAGATTAGAGTTTATAGAGACTGTGGATTTCTAGCAGAAGAAAGCAGATCTTCATTTCCTAGAGTTGCGCAGCCGTCCTTATTGAGGTAAATAAAGCTAGCAAATAAAGGAAGGAAAGCAGTTTGCTGTAAGCTGCTCTGGTGTAAGGTTAACCTCTTGTCTTTGTTGTCCCCCCAAGTTTCCACTGTCTGGGGAGTGGGTGCTGCTTATTGTTGACCAGGATCACCTCACCGAGCTTATAATGCAGCAGAGCCTTCGGTGCCACACTTTCTCCTCAGCTCCTACACTCCCGATGTTCCTCACAGTTGGTTCTTATCCCCTAGTGTTTCCCCCGGAACTCCAGAGAAATGTGTGTTGGATAAAAAACTCAGATCACACAAAGTTAGCCTACTGCCTTCTGCTCTTCTTCATTTGTTTATTTTGACAAGTAAAAATTGCAAAGTCTTTATGATGTAAAACGTGCCCACTACAGAATATCTAAATCCCATGCGGGCTGCCTCACATACTTTACTGTGTGTGGAAAGAATGAAAATTGTCTCTTCATTCTGGAGAGTGTACTTTACTGTTAGCTACAGTCACTGTAGTGTACGGTGAACCCAGTGAACTTTCTCTCCTTGAGATTCTGTGCCTTTGAGCAACACCTTCCAGTGCCCTTTACCTCTCCCATCCCACCTCTGATCACTGGTATTTTACTCTGTTTTTGAGTTCGAACTTGGTTTTATTTTTTAAAAAAATAAGCTAAAATTACATCCTTTTCCTCTTTTCCTGACCTCCCTCCATCTCCTCCCATACCCCCACCCAACAACACCTTGCTCTCTCTCAACTTGGCTAGAGCCAAGAGTGATTTTATATATACATATACAGTATATATAATGCATCTATTATATACATGTATTATATGTGTATGTGTGTATATATATATATTATATGTACATGTATACATTATATATACATGTTTGTATACATAAATATATAGACAAAGATATATATGCATACACACATATGGAAGCTAGATGGTACAGTGTTTGTCTTTTTGTGCCTGTTTAGTTTACTTCTTCGTGTCCTCGGAGTTCATCCATGCCATCTCTGGTGACAGATTTCCTTTCCTAAGGATGGAGTTGTCCCTCATGTATATGTATGGCATTCTGTCTGTCCAGTCACTGTCCGTAGACACTTTGTTGATTCCGTATCCTGGCGGGGGGTAATGCTGCAGTGACCAGAAACGTGCAGCTGCCACGTTCACACAGTGATGCCACTTCCTTTGACTGCATGCATAACCAGAAGGAGACCATTAATCTTAAGTAGTAACACTTCCCTTTGTCCTTTTAGGACTTACCTTCAATACTGGTTTTCCAAAACAGCTACATTAACTTACATTCCTACCAACAGCATAAACTGCCTCTGCTCCACATTAAGTCTTGTGTGTTTTTAATCTAGTAACCTTAATCTTCTAACAGATGTGATAGTGAGCTCTCATTATGTTTTAATCTGTACTTTTTTCTTTATAATAAGTGATGCTAAAGATTTTCCCCCACATATCCATTTAATTTCTGTTTCTTCCATTGGCAATTATCTGTTCAGGTCCTCTGTCCATTACTTAAGATGGATTATCTGGTTTTTTACTGAGTTGTGGTTCATTACAGATTTGGCTATCACCATGCTATTAGATAGTTTGTAAACATCCCCCATTCCATAGGGGGTCTTCACCCCTGCCATAGAGGGTCTCTCACACTGCCATAGGGGGTCTCTCACCCCTGCCATAGGGGGTCTCACCCCCGCCATAGGGGGTCTTTACCCTGCCATAGGGAGTCTCTCACCCCACCATAGGGAGTCTCTCACCCCCGCCATAGGGGGTCTCTCACCCTGCCATAGGGGGTCTCTCACCCCCGCCATAGGGAGTCTCTCACCCTGCCATAGGGGGTCTTTCACCCCCGCCATAGGGAGTCTCTCACCCTGCCATAGGGGGTCTTCACCCTGCCATAGGGGGTCTCTCACCCCCGCCATAGGGAGTCTCTCACCCCCCGCCATAGGGAGTCTCTCACCCTGCCATAGGGGGTCTCACCCCTGCCATAGGGGGTCTCTCACCCTGCCATGGGAGGTCTTCACCCCTGCCATAGGGGGTCTCTCACCCCACCATAGGGGGTCTCTCACCCCACCATAGGGGGTCTCTCACCCTGCCATGGGAGGTCTTCACCCCTGCCATAGGGGGTCTCTCACCCTGCCATAGGGGGTCTCACCCCTGAGGACAGTTCCATTCTACACAGAACCTTTTTTGCTTCAAGCGCATTTGCTAGTTCTGCTTTTGCTACTTGGACATACAAGGTCATTTCCAGAAAAATCTTTGTCCATAGTGCTGCCCAAAGCTTTCCTTCTGTGTTTTCCTTTTCTGGTGGTTTTATGGTTTCAGGCCTTACATGTGAGTGTTCTACCCATATTGAGTTGGGTTTTGTGCATGGTGTGTGATAGCCTCTGATTTGTATTCTTTGGCTTGTGTATATCCCACACCATTTATTGGAGAAACTGTCCCCTTTTGTGCACGTGCGTTTTCTCGGCATGTCTGAAAATCAGCAGACCATAAATGTTTGGGTTTATTTTGGGTATCCTATTCTGTTCCACAGCCTGTTTTTATCAGTACCATACTGTTTTGGTCTGTATAGCTTTGCCATCAGTTTTTAAAGTCAGGTAAACTTCTATGATAGCAGAACTTACAGTCACAGGAACAAGCAAAAAAAAATTTTAAATGGGTCACTAGGAGCTGTAGTGACTAGAACCATTCCCATTTCTACCCCTTGGTTCCTGGACTCATGAATCCTAGCTATGGAAGAAACTGTACTAAGTATTAGACACTGATTCAAAGCATATACTACCTTCTAGAGGAGCCTGCCCCAGCCCTCCAGTTGGCTACCACCTCATCGGTGCTGTCTCTGTTTTCAAAAGGCCATTCCACCCTTCTCTCGGGTCAGTTGCTTCAGGATAGTAGAGACCGAAGTAAGACCAGTTCCATGAGCATGGACCCACAGTTATACATTTCTGGCTATGATGTGAGTTCCTGGGTTGGCAGGATGCTGTGTGAAACACTGTGATGGTGGATAAGGAATTTCTGAGTCCACAGTGGTAGTTTGACAGAGACATTACTTGCAGGAAAAGCAAATTTATGACCAGAAGAAGTATCTATTCCAGTAAGGACAAGGCATTGAACTTTCCAGGAAGAAAGAAGCCCAGTGTAGTAAGCCTTCCACCAGGTGGCTGGCTGGTTACCCAGGGGAATGGTGCCTCTTGGGGGCTCGCTCTTGGTCTCTGGCACTCAGCAGCCATTGTAGCCAGGTCAGCCTCCGTGAGCAAGTCCCTGTTGGTGAGCCCTGTATAACCTCCATCTCTGCTTGGTCATGTGATGCTTCCAGCTATGTTTCTTTTGCTTAGATTACTGTTGATATTTGAGTCTGTATGGTGTGTGTGTGTGTGTGTGTGTGTGTGTGTGTGTGTGCGTGTGCATTCCTATATGAAATTTTACAGTATCTACTTTTGTGAAAAATACTGAAATTTGGATAGAGATTATGTTTCGCCTATAAACCATTTTTAGGTCATTTGTACATTTTAGCAATATTTTGCAAACCCATGAACATAGGATGTCTTTGCATTTATTTATGTCTGATTTCTCTCACCAACGTTTTATAGCATTTGGTATACAGATCTCACATTCTTGGTTCTGCATTGAGCTTGGATTCAATGAGATGGACTTACTAAGAAGCTTATGAGGTGGGCCTTGGATGTGGATCTGTGGGGAGGACCTAGAGTCTGGCTGGTCTCTAAGAAGACATCTTAAACGCCAAGTCTACAGAGACTGACTTGGAATTGTAGCTGGCCTTGAGCCTGAGTTTGCAAAGTCAGGATGTGCACCTGGCTACACGTAAACCCTCTGAGATGTGTTGGAAGCCTGAATCTGAGGGGTAGGCCTGATCCATTCTGTATAATCTGATGGTTGTATCTTCATGGGTCTTCTAAGAGCCTTAGTTTGTGAGGACATGAGGATCTGCTTAGGTTTTGCCTGGATTCTGAATCTATGTGGCTAGTTTGGTACTATACCAGGTACAGCACCTACATCCACAAGCTTGGTCTAGAGTACAGGATAATGGATGCTGGGCTGATCCTATGGACTACATGTTTAGAGGGCTGGAACTTGGAGTTGTGGAAACGATCCAGGGACTGCATATATTGGCCTGAATCATAGGTCTGGGAAGGTTGTCCTGGGCTGAGTCCATCAGAGCCTGAAGCCTGAAGCCAGACTGGATAGTAAGACTGTAGGGAATGACCCCACTGTGTTCACGAATATCAATCTGGTAACTTAGAGTCAGAGGCATAAACCTGGAGCTGGGATAGGCCTCAAGCCTAGGTTGTGTAGTCTGCCTGGCTTTGGGCTGAGTTAGAATGTAGGGCAGACCTGAACCCTGCATTCCCAAAGGCTAGCTTAAAGGGTGAGTCTGGGGCATCATGGCCCTATTGTGGGTGGAGACAGAGTCTACAAGGAGTAGCCTGACCCTTGGGCTGTCTTGGGTCTTGGGTTGATCTGGAGGTTTAGACCAGTAGGGTTGACCTGACATTGGACCAGGCATGAATTCTGAGATTCTGAAATCTGACCAGATAATGAATGGTACCAGGTATCTGGGGCCACCAGGGATTTTCCAGTGCTAGATCTTTGTGGGGTGGTCCCTGTGATGAGTTCTGAGGCAAAGGGTGGTTCTCACTCTCCTGTCTTTTCCCTAAGTAGAGTTGTTTCCTCCCCATGATGGGATTTGGTGAGAGGACTTGGGGTTTGGTGAGAGGTGAGCACAGTAGTGTGAAGTTGTCCACATCATACACACATTGCATCTCTCTCTCTCTCTCTCTCTCTCTCTCTCTCTCTCTCTCTCTCTCTCTCTCTTTCTCTCTCTCTCTCTCTCTCTCTCACACACACACACACACACACACACACACACACACACTGCTCTTGTGAAAGTATCTTTGTGTGTGGTTCTTTGAGTAAATCAATGCCTTTGCTTGTACACGGGTACTGGAAAGTCCTAGGTCACCATCTTCGTGGTTTCCAGCCTTTCTGTTTTATGTTTGATAATGGACTGTATGATTGATTATTTACAATTGATATTTGAGTAGTTTTTATACTTTTTTTGGTTGTAAGCTATATGCAGTAAGTGATACTCACTAGCTGAATTAGATGTGTTCAGTCATCACAGCCCTTCCTTTAGGACAGGTCCAGGCATCTGTCTTTGGCATGTCCACAAACTAAGATATGGGGGTTGGTTTTCAGTCTGTTCCATCCACATGTATTTGAGTCTCTGGCTTTGAAGCTAGCTGTGTGATGCAGTGTAACTGGCTGAGAGAAGCACAGAGCCCAAGGAACCAAACTGAGATTCCAACTCTTATCCAACTGAAGAAACTAAAACTTTCTATATTGTAGTTCTGTTGTTCTGTATCTACTAAATGTAGTATCTTTGTGGATATGATAACATCTGAAGATATTATATATGTATCTGAACATTGCTTTCTGAATTATTTTTAATCTGTTAGTAGCCCCTGGGAAGCCTGTTGTCCTTGTTTGGCAAGCCTTAACAGAAACCAAGATGACCACTTTCATAGAAGAAAAAAAAAAATGAGCATCAGCTATTGCTTTTTTAAATTAGGAGTGAGCTGCAGGGAAAAAGACCCCACCCCCTCACACCACCACCCTGTTCTGATCTAAATCAGGCATTAATGTAACACTGCAGCCTCAGCCAGGATTAAATTTGAAACAAACTGAGCCTTCTTCATCTGTTATTCTGTTTCTTAGAATTCTCTGATAAAGAGAAGAGTATAGGACTCTTTTTTGTATTTTTTTGTAAAGAACTCAACCTTATTAAAACTCTGGGCATACTAGGCTACTTTGTAAATAATTCTTCTTTGCCTGCTGAGACCAGAGGCCAGAGAAGGGAAAGAAGTTGAATCAGATCCAAGTTACAAAGTTTTTAGGGTCATCTCCTCTTCCTTCACAAATCCTCAGTAAACATTTTTGTTCTGTCCCAGTCAGCAGAACTGTATGATGGTCCACTGTAGCTGGTCTTTGCTACTTTGTAGATTTTACTTTTTCCCACCCTTTATCCCCTATCCCACTCCCTCACCTCAGTTCACCCCCATCACTAGATAGGAGAGAAAGAAGGATAGAGGGGAGAGAGATAGAGAGTTTTGAATCTAACTCCATTCTTGTTTCTCCTTTGAACACAACTACTAACAAACCATAACCAATCATCCTGAACTAACACCAACCACCTACTCCTGAGTCTCTGGGCTCTAGCATTTATATACCCTCTGAATTCCAAACATCACACAATCACAGAAACTATCTGCAACTGGCAAAGCCATGCCTCTGTTGGAGCATGAGGCAAATCATAGTCAGCTGCTGCAGACAGTCTGAACCAGCCCCATATCCCCACACCTGGGATTAAAATGAAAACATATTCTTATAATATTTCTGTGTTTTTGAAGAAACCAAAATTCCAGAATTGTCACTGCAGTTCACCACTCGGCAGGCAGGGCCATCTCGAGTTCTTAGTGCAGTAAAATCTCTGCAGACTCTGTTTAACCATGAATTACAGAGTCAGCAACCCCATATAAACAAGGCATGGATGTTTTATCTTGACTCAGATTTGTTACACACAGCACTGGATTTCGAATCATTTCTAATCTTTTTCTTCTAAAAAAATCTTTAAATACAAGCAAAGGTGTTGAGACTTCTCATCTAACAAGTTTATAGTGTTTATCTCTCATAGCCAAGTTTTAGGCCCACATTGAACTTAACTTTCAAACAAATGATGTCTTTCTTAAACCCACTTTTGTTTTTTGCCACATCTTTATACTGGGGAGGCATAAGAGTTATATGCAGATTAATAAAGACATTGGTTGATTCCCTTGCTGGCTTCTAGGACACTGAACACAGCTGAGTACCCTGAGATCTACTTTAAAACACTGTTCTAGAGATGTATCTAGAGATACATGCTCTGGATTTTATAATCACAAATTTATGTCATCCTATTATTCACAGTGATATTGATTAGCCTTCTCTAGGGCTGGTTTGAGAATCTCAGATGTTCAGTTTCAGGATTTTCTATTCTGTATTACTTGTGAGATTCATTTCTTAACACACAGCACTCCTCACATGAGTTTTTAAGTCAATAGCTAGACTTTTGGAGGGGTTTCTAGAACTTCAATGTAGCATAAAACTGCTAGGTTTTTCTTTTTTCTTTTTAGTTTCTTTCTTGAAATTACATTTACATTGATTTACCTAGCTTTAATATAAGTAGTAGTAGCCATTAAAATACTCATCCCTACAATGATAATGTATTTATAAGGGCATTTAGATAAAAGATTATAAACTGATCCGTATTGATGATGCTATCAGTCTTTCATGTCATGCAAGGGTCAATCACCTCACCCTCTGAGGCTTTGAGAGTAATGAAGTGAGCTCCAAGTGAAGGAACGGTGGTACCTGAACAGTCCAACAGGACGCGGAAAGAGAAATTACTGCTCTCAAGTGATTGACAGTCTAGTCAGGAGGTAGATTTCCAAGCAAAGGAAATCTTCACCTCTTAATTGCTAAGCTCTGTGTTTCTATTTTCAGCCTGCCCTTTGTGAATCCCAACTCAGTACTCGGTGACAAGTTAGTTTTATATTCTAATCATGAGAGTAATTAGTGCTGATTAGAAAAATAATTCCAGGTGAAGGGCATCCGCTTTAGGAAGTGTTCCAAGATTGGAAGCTCCTGGTTTCCGATCTGTATGGCCCGAGCTTGCTGAGAGGCTGGTCAATTGTTTACTGACTCTGGGTGATGAGCAATAGTCTCCCGCCCCCAGATTTACCACCATGTCCTAGCAAATGTCTCTAGCTCTGGGTTTGAAGTGTTTTGGTCTGGGTTATTTTATTAATATGAAATCTCACTTTTTCTTTTTCTCCTTAAAATTAGCAAAATAATCCCTACTTCATAGAGCTGGTGTGAGGATTTCAATAACATGTTGCAGATACAGTATGTCATACAGAAGTACTCAGACATTTATGATATTAAATGTTTGAAAGTGTATATTTTAAGGGCATATATTAAGACCTAAAACTTAAATTTGGGGCCCTGGAGTGATAGCTCAGATGATAAAATGCTTGCCCTGAAAGCAGAAGGGCTTGAACTTGATTTCTCATAGCCCAAATAAAAGTCAAGCAGGAAGGTGACTTACAACCTGTGTCGGAGGACAGGGACAGGATTTCCTAGATTTGCTCGCTAGCCAGTCTAATTGAATTGGTAAGCTCCAGGTATGGGGAGATACTCTGTCTCAAAACCTAAAGTAGAGATCAGTTAAGGAAGATGCCAGTGCTGACCTCTGGCCTCCACATAGACACACATATGTGTGCACTCTCACACTCACACAAACAAGTATATGCACATACATGGATAGAGTGTTAAATTGTGAACACATTTTCCTTTTTATATTCATTTTACTCAAACAAATATGCTCATTTTTCACAAATGGAAGTTATCATTTTGTGAATTAATTTGTTGTATGATTTCTTCTCTAGCAAATTATAAGACTTATTAAATTTGCCAAAATTGAATTTTCATGACTTTCAGAAATGTGCCTGTAATTTGGATAGCATGACATGTTTTATAACTTGGATTTATGTTTGCATAACCACTTATTGTGAACAAATTTCAAGGTTAAACTTAGCATTGATGCCATTAAAACTAAGTTTTATCCAAGGGATTGAGGCCTGTAGTCTGAGCACCAGGAAGACTGAGCGAAGAGTGCTAAGAATTTTAGGCTAGCCTGGACTGTACTGAAAGTGCTAAGAAATTGAGTTTAGCCTGGGCTGTGCTGAAAGTTTGAAGGCAACTTGAACTTTCACAGTGTGACCCTTTCTCAAAAACTGAGACCAAAACCACAGCTTAGCTTGTGAGCCTTTAATTTCCAGACGGCATCCTTGGAGATGCTAGACAATCATGTTAAAAATCAGTGCTCTGAGGCTAGAGAGAGAGCCCAGTGGTCCCAGGCTTGGGTTCTAGCACCCATACAGCGTAATTCACAACTGTCTTTAACTCCAGCTCTAGGAGATATGACACCCTCTTCTGGCTTCCAATTAGTACCTGCATTCATGTGCACACACAGACACACATAATTTAAAATAAACTTTAACAAAAAAGTAAATAAAAATAGGTGCTCTGTATTTGTGCACCTTGCATCAGGTATGAGAAAGGTCTGAGCTAGTGTGCTAAAATGGAGCATATAAATTAGATCATCTTGAAGTTCTGTCTCACCATTTACCAGTCTTGCTGATCTAAGTTATCAAAACAACTGCTATCTATACCCAGGAGCAGTTTCTTCTTATGCCATGTCCTCATATGTTGTTGCTTCTCCATTCACTAGGGCTTTCATTGTCATTCCAAGTGTAAAGATGGGCATTATACATCTTCACCCCAGCTTGCAAAGACAGAAGACACAAAATACAATAATAGCTAAAATAAAAAGAACATAGCTTTAATTTAATTTCAGATGACAGATTCAAGTAGAGTAAAATAGCCTGTCTTCCCTGCTGTTTGTGTGGCTCGAGTAGGAAGCTTCCCTGTGCCCAAGTTTAAGACCTGCATAGGCAACATTAACAGATCCTGTCTTAAACAACGAAGTATCCTGTGAAGAAGCCCTAAGTGCCAACCAGTGGTCAGCATTTTACTCCTCACTGTGGGCAAAATAACCTTAGAACATCAAAGTTCTGCTTTCATTAAGGAGTTTTATATTATCCCAGGCAGCAAACAGAACACTGCCACTGAGCCATAAAGTAGACTGGCCAACCCTCTTGGAGTGCATGACTAAATATGATATTGTGTACAGTCAAGGTATTCAATAAGTGTGTTTATGGATTGCACATTATTATGCTAACTTTTCTTTGTGAAAGTATGTGTGTGTGTTGGTGAATAATTATATGCGTCATGTATATGTACACACATGGGGTCCAGAGGTTGACTGTTTTCCTCCATCACCCTCCACTGTGCCTGCCTGGCTTTTCTATGGGTGCTGAGGTGCACGTTCCCATCCTCAGACTCGAATGGCAAGTGCTTCCTCACCCCCACACCCAAACCTTCTCCCTAGGACCAGATGGACAACAATGGAACTGTAGAAAGTAATTAGGGCATGATGTGTCTTGATGTGGTATGTGTTAGATTTTGATAGTAGATGTTTCATTTTGCCTCTGTAGAACTCTTATTCTCTTTAAATTCTTTCTGAGATGAATTGTTCACCTTCCCTTTCATGCCCCCATTCCCCTTTTCAGATTTGAGAAGTTTGAATTTGGACTAAACTATACTTGCTTATTTGCCTAAATAATGTCTACAGGCAGATCCTATGTAAGCCTATCTCTGACTAATTCTTATTCTTTCTCTTGTTTTCCATGGGAAAAAAAAAGATTCATTTGCAAATAATTATTAAGCTGCTGTTACATTTCAGGTCCTGTTCTTGGTAGGCCTGGGTTGAGTTTGTATTTTGCTTTATTGGCTTATTGCTGTGATAATGAATTTAAGAAAGCTGAGAGTTTAACATTTCTATTAGTGAATATATAAAAACTGTATGGCATATTCCAGTACGATAGAGTTCACATTCCACTCTTGTGAAGACATAGTGCATGAGAAATACTTAAATCATGTAGTTTCTAGTTTTCAGATCTGCCCTTCATTGTTCTCTTTCAACATTTTAATCAAACACTTTATTCTTATGTCTCTAACCCTTCTAGAAACTGGCAGACCTTTCTCTCCGGATTCAGCAAATTGAAACAACTCTCAATATTTTAGATGCGAAGGTTTGTATTTCTAAATACAGGATAAATGAGTACCATCTTTCTCAGTCATACTTAAAATGTGTTTGGGGTGAAATCAATCTAACCCAGTATCTATTTAGTGATACACTGTTGCACATTTAAAACAACATAATTGCAAGGCAATGAATGGTGTTCATTATAAACATTAACTTAGTCATTTCAAATGAACTCCTGGTTTCAGATTTCTTTGATTATGCCACTTAAAAGTACAATATAAACAACATGGTTACAAATTAAGCTGTTATGTGGGTTGCATTATTTAATGGGAACTCAAAATTATTTTTAATGGTTATAATTTAGTAATAGTAGCAGAATAATGTAATAAGTGGAATAAAACTTAAATGTTTCCAGAGCAAGATTTATTGACACTATCTTATATTTTCATTTGTATCCATTTTGAAAGTTATGAAAGTATGAAAGATTATCAGTTTGAAATCACAAATTACACAGAAGCTAGATACTGTAGTCTGAGGAGATAATCCCAGTACTTGAGAGGCTGAGGCAGGAGGATAATGAGTTTGACACCAGTTTGATCCATATAGAGAGGGAGACTATTTCTAAATAAATAAATAAATAAATAAATAAAATTTTTAAAAATGAAAGAAACAAAACAACAAACAAAAGATCCCATGTTACCCGGAAAAAATAATTTTTATTTAAAGCTTAGATATTTTGATAAATAACTGACACATTCAATTTTAACTTGGTTTAATTTGTAATGCTATACACATTCTTCCTGTTTATGAGGTAGAGGATTTAATTCTACGGTATTTTTGTAACTTTTATCTTCTCCTCCCTGATACCCCATAAAAGTGTACTGTGGCCATGTTTTCAAAAGGGAATTTAGCTTTTTTAATTGATCAAAATATTTACTATTTGAGTGGAAAATTTTATGTTCACATTAAAATAAGGAAATGAAGATAAGTATGTATACTTTCTCTGCCCTCTATGGACTTCAGCAAGTGTGTCTGTTGCCTTAGAACATTTCTCTGGCATGGAAATTTGGAACACCTGGCCTTGAACATTCCGGGGACATTGTGCCAGTCATAACTATACCCACTTGTGACTTTGGGGCCACTGCCACTTTGCTAAGCCTGTCATCAGTCAGCACTTTGCAATGATTTTTGCTGCCCAAGATTCTATCATCGGGGAGTTCTTATACCCTTCCTTATGACTGAATCTTATTTAACAGTTAGGAACTTTAGGGTGCTGCCATCAAAGGACACAAGTTATATTTCTTGTGGGCAAGTTGACCTTAGTGTTTCCCTGCCCATAGTACAATGTCCACAGTCAGCCAAACAGCTGACAAACACGTGTCACATAGCACCAAGACAAAAGCAGGAAGGGGTTTTATAAGTCTAACCTAAATGCTTATCTTTTTTGTTTTGAAATGTTTATCATTTGAGTCTGAAATGTTGACATTATGTCCATTTGTTGTATATGAAGAGAGCATATTTCAGTAATATTTGATGATAAATGTTTAAAGAGAGAAAATGAGCCATGTCATCTGTTAAAATGTAAAGACATGTCTTGTATAATTAAAACTTAAAATTGTTAGAGGGTCAGAGAGAAGGCTCAGTTGGTGAGGTCCCTGCTACACAAGCTTGAGGGTCCGAGTCCAGATGGGAGAAAGGAGGGTCCAGCAAACCGGGCCCAGTGAGGGCTCCAAGGTCACTGCGAGACCTAGTGCTCATACACACGGCACATTCACACACACACACACACACACACATACACATGTACACACGTACACACATGCACACATGCTTGCTCACCCCCACACAGGTACATGCACACACATACATACCACATTCAGGAAACAGTTGTGCCACAGAGTGCTTTTCATTAGCGCAACATTTGTAATAAAAATGTTTAAGATAGTTTTATAAGGAAAATATCCTCATCCCCTTTAAAGGTAACAAGTAGGACATAAGGAAGGTGGGCAGGGAGCCCACGAGCGCATTAGAGCTTTAGTACACTTTGGCAGTCAGAGTCCAAAGCCCATGTTCAACCTTCTGTAGGCTATGGGCTGAACAATAATTTGTAGGGAAAGGTTATCAACTAAATTAAATTTTTGAAAAAAAAAAAACTCTTCCAAAAAACAGTGAATGTTTTTCACTTTTAATTTATGACATGGACATTAAAGATGAAAGTTCTGAACCTATACGGCTTAATAGGTTTACGTGAGCTAAGTGAGAATCCACGTTCAAAAGTTTTATTTGTGTGCCAAGACTGATCTTCATATGCCCACACTAATTCACGTTTCTCAGCTGTCATCTATCCCAGGCCTAGAGGACGTCACAGTTGAAGTGTCTCCTTTAAGTGTCACTACTGTTACAAATGGATCACATTCTGAAACCACTTCAGAGCAACCGCAGGTAAGCATCCAAGTTACAAGGATGTGGGACATGTGGTTGAACAGGGCAGCCAATGCTGAATATGTGTCAAATCATAAAACCTTAAGCTTTAAATACCAATCCAAAATTAACAAGACCCAAAGGCTGTATATATCAATGAACTGAAAAAGGTATAGGTTGAGTTCTAGGACAGCCAGTACCACGAAAAGAAACCCAGTATCAAAAAGCCAGTGTGTATGTTTGTGTGTCTGTGTGTGTGTGTGTGTGTGTGTGTGCGTGTGCATGTATGTGCGTGTGTCCGTGTGTGTGTATGTGTGTGTGTACATATATATGTATATATATATATATAATATTTTGAAAGAAACTAAATATTACTTTATGAAGATTTCCATGGTAATGATAGTCAAATCAACTATGCACTTTTGATATACATGCATGCATACATGTATAGCCCTGGCACGTGGGAGGTGAGGGCAGGAGTTTAAGGCTAGATAGTGAATTGGAAGCCTGTCTACATGAACCCCCTGTCTCAACACAACACAATAACAAAACCACCCATTTATCACTCTTTCTAAACTATGAGTCAAAATCCTGAGGTCTGCATACTGATTTTATACAACTTTAATCTCATGGCTCAGATCTTTATTCACAATAGAATATCCAGTTGTTCAGATTGAGATCAATTGGAGAATGAAATGAAGGACAGTTGAGAGAAAGGATTATGATGCTTAATGGACCGTTCACATAGTAAAAGCATGCCAGTACATAATTAAACCTTGCGATGGCATGGTTGTTGTGCACAGTGTAGCAGCTGGAACCTGAAGACTTTTAAACTGAGTAGAGATCATTTGCTCTGCTGAGCTTGTGTGAGCCATGCATAAAGACTTTTAAAAATGCACTTGGATATATTTTCTTTTTATGGATAATGATGTTTCAAAATTCTGTATTAACTGTTTGCAGATGAATATTTATACTCCTATGTATTTCACTAGCTTTTGTAATATTTAACAGTATCATGTAGCATAAGAAACCAAAAGAATTTGTGTTTGTTTTATTGCTTCAGAATTCCTTCTTTTTTAAAAAAAAAAAAAAGACTTGGCTTACATATCAATTATGTTAGAAAAATTCAGTATACAAACATAACTTAGGTTCATATTCTAAAGACTGAAGTTTTTTAGTTTTGTTTAGTTTTTTTGAGACAGGGTTTTTCACTGTGTAGCCCAGGCTGTCTTGGAACTTGCTCTGTAGTCCAGGCTGGCCTTGAACTCAGAGATCCACCAGCATCTGCCTCTCCAAGTACTGGGGTTAAAGGAATGTGTCACAATGCCCAAATGACACTGAAGATTTTTGAAATATTAATCTGTCTACATTTTAACATAGATACATTGACATAAAACTAATGGCGGCTGTGGAAGAAATTCCTTGTGATAATTCCTTGTAACAGTTATGCTGGTGCTGAGTGAGGGTCACAGAAGCAAGCTTATTCTAATGTTCAGATTGCTAGAAAAGCCACTTATTGTGGTATTGTGTGCCGTATGAATCTTCGCTTCACACTTAAGCTAGGGCAGGGAGTCCCTGTGCTCGAGTGACCGGACACAGTACTGTGTAGTGTCAGGATCATTATTTAAAATCGCCATCCCTCAGCATTTGCCACCAACACTAGCATTGAGTATTTTGTCCACTCTGTTGACTTTATTACCACTAATAACCACTCTTCAACACAAAATGTACACAATCAGACAATCTGGTTTTCTCCAAGAAATCACTGAGCACTGCTTTCTAAAATCTTAGAATCACCATATCCATTTAGAATATAATGGTTAAATAAATGAGGGGCAGGAGAGTGGATGGCAGATACCTAGAAACGTAATTCACTGTCCCTTAGTTAAGCAGTTGACAAATTAGTTTTGCTACTTTCCTGGTGTATTCTCTTACCATGTTTCATAGAAATACATTTGCGCCGGGCAGTGGTGATGTACGCTTTTAATCCCAGTACTTGGGAGGCAGAGGAAGGTAGATTTCTGAGTTCAAGGCTAGTCTAGTCTACAGAGTGTGTTCCAGGACAGCCAAGGCTACACAAAGAAACCCTGTCTCAAAAAAAAACCAAAAAACAAAAAAATACATTTGCATCTCAAGGAACAATCTGTTATTGATAATATTAAGTTTATAAGTATAGATATTTGGGAATGTATATCCTATAATTAAATGATTGGTATTTAAATATAAAAGTTCAATTTTTGAGTATTTATTACCTCATAATTTTAAAAATAAATATTGCTTTTAAGTAGCATGATGGATCCTTTCTATGAACTGTCTAAAGATGTACATAAAAACTCTCCAGCAGAATAGCAGGCAAGACTCTGGAGTTCAGGAAAGTGAAGTGCCATCAGAAAACGTCCTAACTGTAGCCAAGGATCCACGATATGCCAGATACCTCAAAATGGTTCAAGTGGTAAGCTTATTCTATCTGTCTTCTCTGTCTGTGTCCAGCTCTGGGGATTTCACTGAATCTTTTCCAATCTGAGAAAACTTCTAACTAGAAAGACCAAGTTTGCAAGTCTCTTGCATCCTTCGTACTTCATAATGCATTCTGTGAAAGAAACCAGAAGCCTAGCCTTTCCCCTTAAAATCAACTCTACTTGTAGTTGACGTGGATTCACATAACTCAGCGTGGATCTGGGCCGTTATTGTTGTTATCATATTTGAAATCTTGGCTGTATTCAAAAAAAAAAGAGAGAGAGAGAGCTGTTTGGTAAACTGAGTTTGATTCCCATATGCCAGTGTAAATATGGTTTTAAAATATATTTAATGTTGCTGTTCAGCTATCAGTAACTTGGTTTATAAAGAAAGAACACAGTGCATCTGGCTACATAAGATAATAGTTTTACTATATACCATTAGGGTTTATGTCTTTCCAAGAAATTATACATGGTATGATGTAGAAAATGTTTGTGGTTGTCTGTAGCACAGGTAAATTTACTCCCATACTTATAGAAAGCCCTACTGCACATAATTGGAAAGAGCTAACTGAATTATTATTTTTCTGCTAATCAAAAATATTAATGGGAAGAAGGGAATTAATGCTTTTATAACACTTTGTTATTAGGAAAAAAAGGGCCGAAGCCTGTTTGTTTCACAGTCAGTGGCATTATTTACCGCTCAGACAGCTTGAAGGCCGGTACTGCTGCCCACCAGCAGAGATCTGGTTGGGGGCTTGGCTCTGCAGAGGCAAAGGGAAGCCATCTTGTCTTCTCCATGTGGCTTTGGAATGGTGCATTGACAGTCAGTGCAGTGGCTTCTAGGCTTGGGGAGGAAGGTGGGCTTTGGGGTAAGAATGTGAAAGTTTTTAATAAGAACAAGGATGAGCTCAGCTTGAGTATGAGTAATGATGGGTCCATGTTCAAAGCAGAAACCCAGGAAAGACTACACTTGAGAGAGAAATTCTTAAAACTGTAGGACTCTCAAAATAAGAGAGAAAAACCTTCAAAAATGACAGGTGAAAGCTTTTTATGTTAGTGTGTTCTGGCCTAATCAATATAAGAAATGAGAAAGTGGACTTAAATTTTCTGAAACCTATCATTAAAAAAAAAAAAAAAACATATTCAACGCTGGATAGCAGTGTTCTGTGTCCTTGGCGCCGCCTCCCACAGTTGCAGTTAGCCAGTCTGTTGCGATCTGGAAATATGAAAGGGAAAATTGCATAAAGAAACAGGTCACACATCTTAAGTTTTGCTGTTCTGAGGCTTTCTCTCAGGAGAGTGTCTTCCCCCTCCCGTTGTCTCCACACCATGTTAGTCTTCACAGTTATCAGATGGACTGCTGCAGTACCGCAGTGCCCGGAAGTAGGGTCAGACCCGGTGAGTCTGAGCTCCTGCCCATGAGATGCGGCGCTGCCTCCGCCCACTTATGTTCCATATGTTTACTAAACACTTTGAGTTCACATTAGCTAGTCGGTCGACTTACATCCCCAAAAGCTTATTTCATTTTTGACTTTTGTCACTAATTATGTAAAATAAGGCCTGGGAGGTAGAGTCTCTCTAAGTCTTCTGCCTGTTACATTCTGATACCGGTCCTCATTCACGGCCCCAGCTCATCTTGCTCTGTGATGTCCTTGGGCAGGGGTGTGGCCAGCCTCCTGTTTGTAGGCCTCTGTGATGTTCCATGGACATGTGGGGCAGTCAGTCAACTACTTGGGGTTCTTTACATCTACTACTCCCTGTCTGAAATACTTTCCCCAAGTGGCTTGTTCACCATTTCCTTCAACTGTTCATTCAAAATAGTCCTTCTAAGTGAGGCCATCCTTCGTCACCCTCCGTTAAGGGACAGTGTCCTCTGGCCTTGTTTTCAGAATGAGGAGTCTATGAAGTCCGGTTCCACCCCACAGAACCAGAATCTCTCCATGTAGAAGTCAGAGCCAGACCATATGTGTTTTTGAAATGGTCTCTAACTTAAAAACATTTTATAATTTTTTATTTAAAAATGAATGTTTTGTTAAGAAGAAAACATAAATTTCTAGAATTACTTAACTCTAGACCATATTTTTTGTTTCTGGGCCTGAACATCAGCAGTGGTCCAGTTTGCTCTGTCTCAGACTTTTTCTGTTGAAACCAGGTTTCCCTGTTTTAAGCTCCCGCCTCCTTCTAGCCTTCCATCCAGGTGACCCTGTGTTATAAGCACTCCAGCCTTGTGGGGTGCTGCTCACTCATGGTTCTCTTCCCTGGAACCTATGCGCTTAGCCTTTATCAGTTACCCTAGCTCATCAATCATTCTCTCTTCTCTCTGCTTTTAATTTTCTAGCATTGTGGTTCTTACATGCCTCTTAGTCATTGAAGTTGGAGGTTGTTTTCTAACTGTTTGGGGGTGGTTTTTCAAGAAGAAAGGGAGAAACAATATCTTTGCCTTGCCATCCCCAAACTGGAAGTTCATCCAAGTTAAATTTAATTTTATTGTTTTTAGTTCATTGTGCCAACCTGTATCCCAGACTCTTATTACCCAACTTTTATTTCCTACTGCTCCTTGTCCTGAATTCCATTCTTCATTCAAACCAAACCACAAATCCTTCCTCACTTGAGCGCAATGCTTTTCCAGCTCTGAACCTAGACTCTGCTTCTTTCCATTGCTTCTCATTCAGATTCTACTCATCCCACATCCTAGCTCATGTACCTAGCAATTCATAAGGCCAGAACTGCATCCCCTCCACTAACCTAGTCAGCCATGTTTTCTGTCTTCACTGTGGAAATTGTTATTTCATACTCTTTTCTATGACTGTATACAATATAGTCATTAATTACTTAAAATAGTTCTCTTGCTCTGTGTGTATGAATATGTGTGTGCATATGTATATATATGTATGTGTATATGTATATATATATATATATAAAACCACCAGTCAAAGGGAGAACTGTCTGAGGAAAAACAGCTATAGGTAATCTTTATATTTACTTTAGCACCAATACTGGCTAATTCTTTTGTCAAAGTGTTACAAGCTGGGGTCATGTGGGAAAAGGACTCTAAACTGAGAAAATGCAGCCATTGGATTGGCTTATAGCAAGTCTTTCAGACATTTTCTTGATTAATGGTAGAAGTGGAAGGACCCAGCCCACTGTGGTGGTACCACCCCTGGGCAAGTAGTCCTAGGTTCTATAAGAGAGCAGGCTGAGCAACCTGCGGGAAGCAAGTTGATAAGCAGCCATCACACACAAACATACCACTGCCTCCATGGGTTCTGTTTCAGTTCCTGCCTCCAAGTTCCTGCCTTCAGTTCCTGCTCTGACTTCCCTACGTGATGGACTGTGAGCTGAGAGTTGTAAGCTGGAATAGACCCTTTCCTCCCCAAGTTGCTTTGGACCATGGTCTTTATCTTAGTGATTACAGTCCCAACTATGACAGCACTTTAACAGTGCTCAGTCAAAAGTCAGTGCTCAGCCTTTTCAACCATGTTGCTGCCTGTCCGTTCTCTGCTCCAGCTATAGTCATGTAGAAATGCATAATTAGCTCCTATTTCTTCAAGTTGTTGGTTTTAAATGCTTTATAGGACCAAGGCAGGAGGAGTCTCTCAGTGTTAACACTAATTTTTCAAATCCAACTATTAATCTATAAATAAGCACTTTTTGTGTTTCTTACATATGTTGTGAGTATCTGTCAAAATTGGAACTGGAGGAACATGATGACATCACCACCTGCTTTAGAAAATGCCTGGCAGTAGTTGTTAGAGACCATGCCATCTATTCATTTAGTTTGTCAGTGACAGAAGAGTCTAAATAGGTCTTGTAATCCAGGTGATGAGATGTCCTGTTTTCTCTACTCCCTACTCAGTTGTATGCTCTCCTCAGTTGGTTCAGTTCCTTCAGTGTGGAAATGAGTGGAGTTCAGTAGGATATGGATAAGATGACAAACATACTTTACTGCTGTGATGGGTCAAATAGCAATGGCCCCCACAGATATACATATTTGAAAGCTTGGCCCATAGGGAGTGGTACTATTAGGATGTGTGGCCTTGTTGGAGGAGCTGTGGCCTTGTGGGAGAAAGTACATCACTGTGGGGGCAGGCTTTGAGGTCTCAGATGCTCAAGCTATACCAAGTGTGCCACATGGTCTCCTTCTGCTGCCTGTGGATCAAGATAGAGAACTTTCAGCTCTTCCAGCACTATGTCTGCCTGCATGCCATCCACCATGACAATAATGGGCTAAGCCTCTGAACTGTAAGTCAGCCCCAACTAAATGTTTTCCTTTAAAAGAGAGTTGCCATATCATGCTGTCTCTTCACAACAGTAGAATCCCAGACTGAGACACTGCCATTCCCACAAGCAGCCTAACTCTAGCTAACTGCAGAGCATCCCTTCATTGTAGATTGTCTTAAGGAAGTGAAAAGTGCTCTACTCTGCCTGGAAGGTCAGAGGTGTTACTGAGTTGCCCCACTTTTCTTGGCTGCTGAGGTTCACAGTTTCCTGTGTGTTCCTAAGTCTATGAATGCAGAAGTCTGGTGTCAGAGAAACTCACGGAATTTGCTTATAGAGAGATATGATGTGGAGCAATTCGCCATCACTGGATGTATTACTGCAAACCACCGAAGCAGGATCACGGAAGCCCACCTTCTACCTAAGGGGTCGGGGGTGGGTGGAGGAGGTCTGTATTTGTATTGACAAAACAAAGATAGCCTGGTCTAAAACAAAGCAAATCTGTCTCTAACAAAAGAGCCCACAGCACTTAGATTAGCAGTATAATTCATACTCTCAAAAGAGATCAGTGATGCCACAAAGCCTCGCCTGGGGACAGCCCTGCACTGTCCGTCTGTCCATCCGTCTGTCTGTCTGTCTGTGTGTAAGTGCCACAAAGCCCTGCCTGGGGACACCACTATACTGTCTGTCTGTCAGTCCACTGTGTTCTTATTCATAAACGTGAACTCCACCTGTGCCGAGCTTGTCGTTGTGCAGTGTGATATTCTCCCTCAGCAGCCTCTTGTTACTGGTTACACTCCCTGTGATCCTGTCATTTTTTTTCTCCTTCTTACTCTCCAGTTTGTTTAGAATCATTTCATCCTCTAACTAGACAGCATCCTCCTCAAGCCTTCTCAGTGTTTTCTCTAGTATAAAGACTTGAGCCTACAGACGACCCATGTAGTAACCACTGTCCTGTAGATACAAACACATCATTTTTATGTTCAAGCTCTCAGTATTAAGATGCACTGTCTGGGTGGGGGTGGGGGTCCTCCTTAAGATGCCATCAAGAACCTCTGCTCCTATGTCCTGGCTGTCTCCAGGAATATGTTGCTTTTAGAGCTGCCCTGCCTCACTTGCCATGTTCCCACTTTAAAGCCTCATAATTTAGGTTAACGAATATAAATGTCTTCTGATGCAAACTAACACAGTCTTCCGTTTGTTTCCCAAGTCCCTGTCCACAGAACAGGAAGTAATACCTCGCATTTTGGCTTCTACACCCTCTTTGGTTACACATCTTGGGATGGTTTTCACTGTAGAAAGCAGTTGTTTTGAGAGACTGACTGTCTTAAATGCCTAGAAGCATATGTACCCCTGAAATGGAACTTGGTGTAGCTTCTTAGCATTGCCTTGCACTATGTGTGACCATGTTCAAGCTTTGTCACCCCAAAGCCTGTTTCCTCATGTGTAAACTGAGACCTGAACTTCCTTCTAGATTTACGATGTGTTCATTAATCCTCAGGTCTGGACCTTGCCGTTAACAAAGGTTCCTGGAACACCTGCAAGCATTTTCTGATTCTTTTCTTTTCCTTTTAAAGTAAGTTTTATGTGAGATTTTTCAGTGAGTAATACAATTTTGTTCCAAATGTGGCAGATAATTGATTGTGATTTAGTGCTTGTTACCATAATAGTGTGGCACCAGCCTTCGCTAAGTTACATATTGCTTTTATAACTTAACCGGAATGGAGTACATAGATCACTTTTCCAACAATACTCTCCCCCCTCTTACTGGCAGAGTTTGGTGAATCTTGTGCCAGTAATAAATTGTACATTGGGAAAGTCCTACTCCCTCGTTAAGGAAGCTAATGACTTGTACTTTTTGAAACCATATTTGCCAAAACAGTCTCTTCAGACACTTAGAGTTCTCAAAGCTCTATTTTCTTTGGCTTGCTTAAAATGCGAATTGAATAATCTCTGGTTCTGGTGGCTCAGATGCGTCCATTGCCAGCAGTGAATGCTGGCCTAGGGAAATGAGGCTTCCATTACCTAAGGGCAGAGAGTCTCCAAATGATTATTAAAGATGGTCAAGAGGTGATATACCTTGGGCTTGGGGATGCAGTCTTCACTTTAGATAGAGGCAAAGTGGAGTTACTGTAAGAGCAGTTGACCCCCGGACCCTTTTTATGTGAGTACAATGTGGCTTCCCATCATCTAGAAAGCTCCAGGATGGGTTGCTTATCACTAATCAACAGTGTGACCAAAAGACAGAATTAAGGTTTATGGTAATACTAGCTGTCGAACACTGGTTCCAGATTTAGTTTAACAAGTATACATTACTTATAATTACAAATATGTGCATTTTAAAATAATACCCAAGGGTTTTTTTAATAATATATATAATATTAATATCAAGGCTATTTTTCTGAACATAGGAAGATTTGTAGAATGAAGGAACAATCTCATACTGCTTATTGAAGGTAAAAGCCATACATCCAGTCATTGGACAAGCTTCCTATTTTCTGGCAACTAAGTGACTACTTTGTCAATTTATTGAAAGTATGACATAAGTCCTGTAGAGCAGTAGACCCATGAGGAGGAATTGTGAGCTGGAATAACCAGGACTCAGGTGTCCGCCGGTAGCCCCTCTTACATCCCACCTTAATAAAAGTACAAGAAGCTAGCTAGACCTTTCCCTTAAGCACAAGACTCAACAGTCACAATACTGCCTGTCCTTTGCCGTGACTTGAGATCAGAAAACCTAGAGAGAAAAGGTTGTGTCATATTTTTGATAAATATAAAAATTACCAATTTTCTCCCAGTGAACTGGACTATAAGAATACTATTTGTGAAATATTTGATGCTGATTATAAACTCTGTAAAGATTGTTGATTATAAATTATCTTGTATTTCTTTTAAGCATCTGCATGTTGCCTTGAAAGTTGTGGCACTCAGAACAGGTCACAGTGAACTTGAATTTAATGTCAAGACACACTCCTGCACCAGGACTTGAGAGGCTGGGGCAGGGAGATCACTAATTTAAGGACAACCTGGGATATATATAAGATCCATATTAGCCTGAGTTACATACTGAATTTCTGTCTATAAAACAAAAATGAGACAAAAAGAAATATGCCTTAAAATTATGTATATGCCTTTAAATTATGTACATGTTGGAGGGTTTTTTATTGGCTGTTTCTTTCCTTCGGTTGTGGTAATTGAACCCAGGACCTCCCAAATGCTGTGCTCCTGTACACCAAGCTATACACTACCACTAAGCCATAGCTATAACCTGCTTTTTCTTTAACCTTTTAACTTTGGGTTTGTCTTGGAGGAGGGTCGCTTTTTTTAATTTGGGTTTGGGTTTTGGGTTGTTTTTGTTCGTTTGTTTGTTTTGAGACTGGGCTTCTCTGTGTAGCCCTGGCTGTTCTGGAACTCACTCTGTAGACCAGGCTGGCTTCGAACTCAGAAATCCGCCTGCCTCTGCCTCTGCCTCCCAAGTGCTGAGACTAAAGACGCGCGCCACCACCGCCCAGCTGAACTCAGATTTTAAGCCTCATGTTTTCCCTGAGGTGTGATGAGGATGACAGGAAGTCTGTTCCACACAGACGGGAGCTCCTGAACTGTGTGGTCACTGCCATTCTCCATGCCTCCCTTGTCTCCGCGCTGCTGACGTCACTGTTGCCACGCTCCCGCGGGGATGTCCAGGAGCTTGTTGTTTGCCTTACTGCATTTATGCTTGGTGCCCGATGTGCTTGGAAAATGTAGTTTGAGTTGTGAACCTTCAGAAGGTCAACACTTCTCGGTCGCATACAAAGAACAACCACATGACAACAACGCACATGGAGCCAGTCTCCCCTAGAGCTGCCGATAGACACCTGGCTACCGTACACTTGAGTTCTTTGTTTGTAATGCTGTATCAGATACTTTAAAAATTAATTTTAATTAAAGACAAGTTTAGTTTTAGTAGAGAGAGGGCTCAACAGTTAGAGTCCTTGCTCCTTTTGCAGTTCGGTTCCCAACACCCGTAATAGGGGCCTCACAGATGCCTGTAACTCTAGCTCCAGAGTATCTGATACCATTTTACCACTACAGGCACCAGCAAGTACCCCCCCCCACACACACACAAACACATGTGTGCTGTACACACACAAATAGAAATAAAATTTTAAGTAATTTAAAAGGGATAAGTGGTAAATAAGAAAATAGAAAATGCAAAATAGTATTCAAAATGTAATTGATAGCCAACAAAATGGCTCAGCAGGTCACTTGCCACTAAGCCTGACCTGAGTTCAATCCCCTGGACCTGCATAAAAGTCAGCATAAAAATGTATTAATTCATAAATTCATCAGATTGTTTTATTAATAGCATTATAATTAATACTTTAGATTATGCTTGATGCCCAATATGCTTGGAAAATGTAGTTTGAGTTGTGAACCTTCAGATGGTCAACACTTCTTGGTCACATACAAAGAACAACCACATGACGACAACACACATAGAGCCACCTAAAAATACTTTAGAGAATACATAAAATGCATTATTGAAACTAACTTCAAATCAAATATTCAAATATTTGTTTAACTTTGCTAAGTGCCAATACAGTCAGCTTCAATTGTGTTAAACCACTATAGCACAATGCCTGTCCTCATTCGTTATGGAAAGACAGAAAGCACAGGTAAGCCAATGCTTTTGACTTCATATCCTTCATTACACAACCTCTCTTGGCCCCCTAGAAGTTATAGGAAAGGTACAGATAGCATCTTCTCTGGGGCCTCCTGAGGAGTCCATCAAGCATAGGCACATTCTGGAGGGACAGTTATGATTGCTGAAAGTGGGGTCCTCCCTCACTCCAACCTACCTGTATGTGCATTTGATTCATCAAAGCCTTTCTTTCTTCCCATGTTCCACCTCTGCCAGAAGGAAGGATCTACAGTGGAAAGTGTTCCAGATGGGTAAGGGGAGGAAACAGCCACTTGGGTCTGAATAGTTACTTCCTTCTGTTTATTCCTCTTAAAAATACATAGTTCTCACTTTTCCTGTTAATTGTTTATCTATCAGTTTGGTTAATTTATGAGAGGGGAAATTAAGACCACAAGACCAGCCAAGGTGTCATAGGGAGCAGGCTCCCTCAGGAGGGAGAGGCTTGCCCATCAGCAGGTCCACACCCAAGTACCATGCCTGAAAAGACTCCAGCACACAGCAACACATTTCTGGCCCAGGTTCACAATGGACCAACCCCTAATTCATTGCTTAGACTAAGGCTGACAACATATCATTAGTGGACTCAAGGCTCTTTACTGTGTTTCTGTAACCCCCATTGTTGCCCAGCCCTGACCAACTTTCTTTCTTTGCATATGTATGGATTCCTAAGGTCAAAGAGTGAGAACCCTATAATGCAGCTGTCCAGACTCCCTACCCCAACTGGAAAATTAACCCAGAAGTAAACATTCAGTGTAACTCAATCACTAGAATCCTCTCTGCGGCTTTCATTGCTATATTTGCAGAGGGGGGGGGGGTAAATTTACTTAAATAATATGTGCATGTTTTTGACATCAGAACTTATAGACTAGTAATTTGACTAGCAAATTCTAAAATGATTTTATAATGACTTGGGCAGGCTGAAAAGAAGGCTCAATAGTATAAAGAACATTTTACACTTGCAGAGAACCTGCATTCTAGTTCGTCACCCACATAGCATTGATCACAGCCACCTGGAATGCTAACTCCAGGATCTGGCACCCTCTTCTGGACTCTGAGGGTACCTGCACTCGTGTGCATATGCCCTTATATAGACGCGCACGCGTACATAATTTAAATAAATATTTTTAAATTATTTGCAAGTTTATTCTTAGAAATCTAGATACAATGACATGTAAAATGTAAGTGAATACATGTGTAGAAAGAAGCTATCCTCTGAGAATGGCTCCACTATTGATTAGCCTTTAATCCCAGCATTCAGGAGACAGAGGCAGGCAGACCTCAGTGAGTTTGAGACCAGCCTGTTTTACATAGTGAGCTCTAGGCCAGCCAGGGCTGCACAATGAGAGCCTGTCTCAAAAAAAAAAAAAAAAAGAAAAAGAAAAAGATGAGTAAGCTCTATACACCTCTTTTATATGATAGTAAGGGGAAGAAATTGGGCTCCCAAAGCACCAAATTACTCTTAAATCAACAAATACTTGAATAGTTACAAACACAAAGAAAATATTTTATGCACTCTGCTGGTCATTAGCACATGAAATTTATTGTGTTACAAGTATATTTTATGGGGCATGGGAGGGTGTTTAATAACATGGGAAAATTGATATAGCTATGTTTTAAATTATCTAGTAATAATAGATTCCTAACTTTTGGAAATGATTTTTCAAAGCTTTTAAAATTTCATATGCATCCTGATGGACTTTTTTTATCCCCAAAAGATAGAGACAGGATTGCTAAAATATATTTATTTTATTAATAAAGACATGGTAATTTCCTTACCAACTATCTGGGCCCTGAGAATGCCCATTGTGGCTTTTGCCCATTTTCTCCCGTGAGCTGTCCCTGCATCTTTAAAGATAACTGATAACAGAGGATGCTCTTCTGACTGGAACACTCATCACTTGAAATAATCCTTGCAAAAGAAATCAGTCACTGTTCTTTTCCTAGAAATGACTGTGTTTGCTACTAGGCAAGATTTGTGACCCACATACACATTTAGGTTTGAGTTAGAAAGAGTAGCAACATTTTTATAAATACCATTTTATAAAATGGAATTTGTTTTTGTAATGGCATTCTTAACCATAGAGATACATGCCTATAATACCACAAGTTGGGAAGTGGAGGCAGGAGGATCAGGAATTCAAGGCCAGCCCCAAGCTACATGGCCTGGGCTGCATGGAATCCTGTCTGAAAATAAACAACTGCCCAAACATAAATAAATGATTAAAAATAGCACTTTTGAAACAGCAAAAGATACAGATATGGTTGATTCCATTTTACCACGTTCCAGAAGCTGATCGGACTTGCCAGGGCTCCTTTTCCAGCCCATAGCATCTTACACTTTCTATATACCTCTCTCTCTCTGCAAATGAAAATGGCTTGAGACAGTCTTGCTGTGTAACCTAGCCTGGCCCCAGCCTGGGATTTCCTGCCAGAGCCTAGTGATATGGTTACAGATGTCACCAACCCTCTGCTACCTCCACAAAACAAGTTCTGTCTTCCTGTCCACTTAGAAGACATTTTTTACACTTACTCTATGTAAGGAAAGAGCTTCATATTTTCCACTTCTTACAACTAAATTATTGGATTCAAATTCATAAAATGAGAGAGAGAGAAAAAAACCCTAAAATATAAGGATTTGTTTTCTGTTATTTTTTTTTTTTTCAAGAAGCACAGTCCTCCCCAACCCCTTTGGATCTAAAACTTTAGGAAAATTTCAACATGGTTTATAGAGAGATTTAGTAGCTTGGTTTTCATTAACGCAATAACAGATATGTGTAAATATTGGCAGGCCTGGAAACCTCCGAACAGTTTTTGTGATATAAGAAACTAGTATTTAACCATTAGTACTGCCATCCTAATTTCATTAGCGTGACTTCTTTACACACTTTCTCCAGTGACGCAAATGCAGACATGAGTTTTTGGAACACCAGCCCCATGGCTGCCTTCTCTCTCCTTCGTTACTTATGTTGGACAAACTGCCCTCGTCATTTGCCAAAAAAAATCCCACAGTTCCGTAGACTTCAGTTTTTGAGGTCTCTTGTGTCCTCCTTAGACCACCGCTTTGTCTCTTCGTGATTAGAAATTGGACACTTCTCTTTGATGGCTAACAAACCAGACTCTGTTACTTGAAGCCCTTCTTAGCAAGAATGTAGCAAACAGCAGATCCCTGAGGGACCCTGCAGATACAACAGCAGCAGCGGGTCCTGTTGGAACGCATCCTTGGAACACAGACCCAATTAGTGGTTTTGTTTTCTAGCATACTTTATGAGATTTACATTAAGGTGTGATTAGAAGCCTCTGCAGAGCAGAGGATTGGAAACTGGGTGTATTTTTCTTTACCTGGGTCAATGTACAAAACTGACTGGGGGTTCCCAGGACTGCCTGTTTCTGGATCTCTTTCTGTAACCAGTTCCAGAAAAGTATGAAGCTTCAAGCTCAGATGTCCATTATTCCTCCACTCTAATCAGTTCCATGCATCTAAGAAAATAGGAGGTTATCTGATTCTACTAGCATGCCTAGTTTTCACCCTTGCATCCCCCCACCCCTCCCCTCTCTCTTTTGCCCTTTTGTGCTATATTTTAGAAGAATCTGCTGTTGGAGGGTTTTTGTTTTGGGGAGTTTTTTTGCTTCTTGTTTGGTTTTTTTTTTAAACCTCATTTTTCTTCCCTCCTGCTTTCTGGATTTTGTAATTTATTTTTGTAACCTTTCCAGTGATGTCCTGTGGCTTATGCTAACATATGATAAATAAATCACATAGTTGTGTTTGTAGAAAGACCTTATGACATCAAATCATACTTAATAGGAGCTGAGAGGTTGTTTGGTTCTTGTTGTTTTTAGGAAATATGGCATGAACTCTGTTCTTTTCCCATTTTAGCCATAGGACATCGGTACTTTTGGAAAATGAAATGTTCTAAGCTTCTCTCATTCTGTTATCCTAAATAGTTAAATAGATCCCATCGCCACCCACCCCTACTTCCCAACTCCAGCTCATGTCTTATTTTATTTATTTATTTATTTATTTAATTTATTTATTTTAACCCACTGACACCAGATAGTGTGGCCAGTCTGTGCACTGGTGTAGGGCCACTGCTGGAGCATGGTGGCCTATCACTGACCCTCCCTCCCACCTCTAGAGCCTTTCTGTTAGCCCCTCCCGATTCTTGCTGGACTTTTGACTGGTCTGATCTTATGCAGGTTTTGTGCCTATAACCAGGAGAACTGAGAGCTCATCCGTGCAGCAGTGGTCAGTCCCCCTAGCCTCTGGCACACGGTCTTTCTGCCCTAGGTCTTCCATGACCATCCCCTAAGTCTTCATGGGCAGGGTGTGAAATAGATTCCCCATCATAGCTGAGCTCACCACAGGCACTTATGCTATGTACTTTAGCCAGTTGTGGCTCTGTTAGCCGCCATTCACTGCAAAAAGAGCTTCTCTGGTAAGGGTGGAGACATACTTGGTAGAAATGGGTAGTAGATTTGGGTTTTCAATCTATTTTACCCAAGTCTTAACTTTAGGAACTAGACTTTAAAAGTAACCTAACCTCTCAGTTACTCTACTGCAGACCACAGTCTGTTTATATTGGATGGGCTTTTTGTTTTGCTTTCAATATTGCAGTTGTCTTGTCTAACTCTGTAAGTTATCAAAGGCCCAGACTTTTATCTTCCATTTTCTTTGTCTTCCTATCATGATTTACTTCTCAGAACACAGTGACTCTACCTCATGGAAAATGGTTATTTCAAGGGAACTGCTGTGGAAATAATTCTGGGTTGGAATTATTAATATCTGTTCATCTGATATTTAGGGTACAGTTAAGCAGAGTTGCTTAAACCTTTTCCACTTGTGAACTCCTTTTTCCTGACAATCTTTTTACATAACCTCAGGTATATCTACATATAGATATAGATACAGATATCAGGTATATAATCAAACATGTACTGATAATAAATCTTGAAAAATTGTTTAAAAACAATTTGTTAACATATACATATAATTTTCTACATCTAAAAGATTAAAACAAATTTGCATACTAATGAATGGGTGTGCTCATTTATCTTTACATAAACAAAGCCTGGTTGAATGTTTATTCTATAGGAATATCAGATTTTTTCAAAGATTCATATTTTTATTTTCTAATCAATGATGAGAACACCACTTCATATAAACACATGGTAAAAAGTAGCAAAAGTATGTTTAAAGCTATTTTAGAAATTTTAATTCTGTTTTAATCTTAAGCCAAAATTCATTGAACATTTTGTGTGGAAGCCTGTAAGTAGGTACCCATGGAGTCCAGAAGAGTGTGTCTAATCCCCTGGGTCTAGAGATACAGACAGTTGTGGGGTTCTCTGCATACACCAAGGCCACAGAGGAGCAATCCATGTGAGGCAAAAAGGAAATTCTGCTCAGCACAGCCCAGTAGCTGATGTTGGCTCAAACTTCTAGCATCTTACACCAGCAGTTTATTTTAGACTGTTTAAGAACAGTACGAAATGGGAAAGGGTTTCCTGGAGGAACACAATCCCTTGCACACAAGGAGGCATAATTACATCAAAACTCTTCTCAAAGTACATCTCACTTCCCCCATGAAGATGAGTTCTAGAGATAGGCTATATGTGTTATCTTAAGGGCCTGGGGAAGGATCTGGTGTGATCTCAGGCATAGAGAAATGCAGGGGGTCATCTGGGCTATTAGCTACCTCTTGTTCTGCTTGGGGGAGCTTGGGGGAGCCCCTGATAATACAGGCAACACAAGGACTACCTAGGCTACTGGAAACTTCCACTCACTCAAACTTCTGGGTAGAAAGTAGGTTATACATCTCTTACATTGAAGAGACAGTTGTGTGTTTAATGGTCCTGCTTCCCCTGGTGATTATGTGTGAGCACAGCAACCTTAGTGTCCCAACAAGTTGTGAGCAGCCTGGCACAGGCGCTAGGAGCCAAGTGCTGGGCCTCTGGAAGAGCAGCAAGTGCTTGTAACCACTGAACCATCTCTGTAACCCAAACTCATTTGTAATGAAACTCAAACAGCAATTTGTAACTTCAAACATTTGAACACACTACAACCCCAATTATACTAATTTGACATTTATATGCTGAGGAACAGTAGTGAGAAATTATGACAAAAGTTTGTTTTCCATGTTACACTGTTGTTTCTGTAAGAACAGAAACCTTTGAATATAAATTTTAAAAAGCACTGCAGCTCATAACATACAGTGGTTTTGAACCCAAGCAGAGGTGTTTCAGGTAGCATTCTTAATGTTGTACAGCATGATGTTGTATACAGAGCAGTGTACGCATGCTGGGTTTCAAGAGCCAAGGCTTCAGTAGAGCCGAGTGCCACAGTACAGGCAAGTACTGACAGAAACACCTCAGATTCACCATGTATTTAATTTTGAAGTAATTTTGGAGTGTACTACTTTCAGAAACCATTTAGTGCTGACAGAGGTTTTGTGACAAATCCCCTCCCAGTGATGTGAAGATGTGGGGTTTTGTTTACTCAGCAAATGAGCTCTTTGTATTCATTTCTGATGTATCCCTTCTTACCACTTTAATATTCTTACCCTGAATGTTACCATGTGCTATCAATGTTTCTCAATTTACCACTCTATTGCCCTTGCTTCATGTCTGTAGCGGTGTTGAGAAGATGTATAATGCACTGCTTAGATTCTGTATTCCTAAGGTATCTAAACGAAGTCAGACTGTTTGGTTATTACATGAACATTTACACTTACATATTCTATGTTTTGAAAAGCTCTGAAATTTTTTATTATTATTAGCATAGTTAACCATTCTGTCAAACTTCCTATCATCTGAGCTCACGATGCTTTTTATCTTTTGGTGAGAATGTAGTCTCCTCACCCTGCACAGCAGCAGCGATAGTCATATGACAGTCCTGGTGACGGGCTTATGTGGACCAGATAGTGCTGACTCCATGGGGCTGAGTAAGACATGCCCTGAGATCCTTCAGGAGCTCTGCACACACATCCATAGCAGAAAAGGGAGGGCTGCTTTAAATCCTGAGGTGCCTCCATGTACACCCTTAGGTTGTTCATGGGAATAATGAGGAAGGCTTTCTGATAACTGTATTCTTACCATTTGTTTTTGATAGGGTGTTCCAGTGATGGCAATCAGGGACAAGATGATCTCAGAAGGACTGGACCCAGAGCTACTGGAGTGAGTAATAGTTCTATAAAATCACATCTACACAGTAGGAAACGTGTCAGTTACAACAACAACAACAAAAAAAAAATCCAAGATCTCTCTTGTTCTTGTTCTTGTTCTTGTTCTTGTCCTATACAGTGTTTTATAGTTGAGGATATGATCATCATAAATCATGTTCATGCTATGTTAAAAAGAAAAGAAAATATCATAGGCTACTAAAACCAGCCAAGGCCCACTTTAGGAGATAAAATTCAGTAATGAGTCTGCTCAGAATTTGGTGGCTGGGAATATGGTGTTTGTTCTTGCTGTTACTGTTGCTGTTGTTGTTGTTGCTGTTGTTGTTGTTGCTGCTGTTTTTGTTCCTCAAACTGACTTTCTTTGGCAGTGATGTGACAAGGTATTATCTACCTCAGTTTCAACTCAATACATAAGAAATGTATTCTACCATGACCTAGGTTAAGCCAGTCCAAGAAGTAAGTAGGATAAACAGTAGTCCTGGTGCACATTCATGGTTATTATGAAACAGATGCCAGTTTATATGTGAATTATAAAATGCCTTTTAGAAATCCTGAGAAATGATGGCTCAGAGTATTGTTAATAATTCATCCCATCCATGCCAACCTTGCTATGTGGGTCATCTCAATAAATTACATATCTTAATGGGTTCTTCACAACTCCTCTGCTTTGCAATCATCCAGACACTTGTAAAGAGCCTCTCTACTTGGAGTTTCACTTGCCCTGTGTTCCCCAGGCATTCAGACTGTGCTAGCAGTATGCTTTGGAATTTTCCTTGGCTCCAGCACTTGAGGAGAAGGTGTGCATTTTGGAAATAGAACACCATAAAAGTCATCTTCTCATGTTTTCTCTTCAAAAATGCAAAATTCAAGAATGTCTTTAAGCCTGCCAACAATGGATTTTCCAACATGTATGTTCATTTGATGTGTTTCAAATGGCAAAAGGATCGACTGCAATAATGTGGCTTGGTGACTTGAACAATAGATATCTGCGTTGTTTAATATGTGTTCTGGAAATTGTTTCTGACATTTTAAAAGTAGATGAATTGTGGTGTGTAGTTTAGTAAGAATTGGACATTTGGATTTAATCTATTTTGGTACTCACTTTGTATAATTATAAGTGCATTTACCATGGATTGAAATTCTTTTTGCTTCTGGAAATACACAATAGGCCATAAATAATACCAAAGATCAAAAGTGACCTTTAAAATGGTGACATTTCACTCTGGAGTACAGGAAAGCCAGTGTCCTGTAAGCATCTGCACAGTCTACATGTCTGGTCTGTGGTCCACTTGTTTCATTTCCTTCCCTTCCCAAACAGAGTCTCTGTGTGGAGTCGTGTCACTCAGCAGCTATTGACACTACAAGCTGAAGTCACCTTTGCTCCTTTCCTCTTCCCTACCATGTCAGGCTCTATGACTCATCTCATCTTGAGTTTCACTTAACATGTGCCTGCATGCCTACAGCCCACTGCTGCTCATTCTGCCTCTCATCATCTCTCACTGAATTATGATAGTAGCACCTGATATGCTTTTCTGTTCTCTTTCAAGCCATCCCAGTCAATACACATGGATTCGCTTATCACTTCATTCTTGCCTTCAGCATAGAGTGTCTAACTGTCATATGTAAATGCTTTTCCCATTGTGTCCTGGATTACTTCTCCAGCTCTTGTCACTTCTGTGCATTTCTTTTGTGTAGCCATTGCAAATGACCTGTATTTATCTGAGCCTAATATCTTCCAATTCCCTTTTGGCATTTTTATATGTTGTCTTCACTCTCCTCAGAACCCCTTTCTCTCCCCTATCCTGTTGGCCTAGGCGACTCCTTGTTCTTCAAGAGGATTAGGCGTCATCCCAGGGGTACAGTATGCTCTTATATTACCGTTAGCCAATCTGAGTGTATGTCATTGTCTATAAATGTTGAGAACATTCAGCTGAGATGAGATGGGTGCCAAGTTGGAGGGTAGATTCCAGTAACAGTTAGCCTTACAGAAAGCTTCCATAACCACAACCTAGAGGCTGACTTCTGACCCATTACCTCATGGGTACATGCAATGGCCACCAGGGCACTAACAATTGCCACTACAACCATTCCCTTCTCCATTTAGCTTAGTAACCTTGGGACATCCACCTTCTTCAGAGGCCTTTTGGTGCTGCAGAATCAAGTTTATACCAGTTAGGAACCTTCACCTGGGCAGAGATGTCTGACATCAAGTACAAGAAAGGATGTGCCATCCAAGGAAAACACAACTTTATTTAGAATCTTAGATACAAAACAAGCCTCTTCCAAGAACTTGCAGTAAAAAGTGTCCTGATTCTCTTTCCTTTAAAAGTCTTTTAATACACTCTGTGTTTTTATTAGCTTCAGGTAATGAGACAGACTCCTCTAACTGTCGGAAGAACTAAGCTAGATCTGTCTGTCCTGAACAGAGAGATATGGAAGCCGAGAGAAATAAGCAGCAGTCAGTGAGCCTGCTGTCAGACAGGCAGGCTATTGTACAGCCAGAGTTGGAAGCTAAAAGCATGCGGCTTTAAAGTAAAA
This sequence comes from Mastomys coucha, assembly GCF_008632895.1. Lineage (NCBI taxonomy): Eukaryota > Metazoa > Chordata > Mammalia > Rodentia > Muridae > Mastomys > Mastomys coucha. The sequence continues at coordinate 15,756,807 of NW_022196910.1, forward strand.
GTTATATGATAAAGATTGGTGGGTTTACTGGAAAATTTAGGAAGTGTATTCTCGAATTTGAGATATCTGTAAAACTGACGAAAATGGTTAATAATTACTGAACAAATATTTGTTTGATACTTCTAATTGTTGTAATTGCTTTTTTTAAATCCTGAGTTTCTCAAACTTAGTTTTGTGCTACTGACATAAAACATGGGAAAATTCATGTCATACTCAAGTTTGAGGGGAAAATTGAAACTTTTTTTTTTTTTTTTTTTTTTGGTTTTTTGAGACAGGGTTTCTCTGTGTAGCCCTGGCTGTCCTGGAACTCATTCTGTAAACCAGGCTGGCCTGGAACTCAGAAATCCGCCTGCCTCTGCCTCCCAAGTGCTAGAATTAAAAGGCATGTGCCACCACTGCTCAGCCAAAAATTGAAACTTTTATTCAGAGATTAATCTGTTTTAATGCTGTATCCACAGATACAGAATGAGTAATCATGCTTTGAAAATTCTTTCAATCAACACCTACATTTTCTTCCCAGGAAGCAGAAGTTTCCCCTTTGTGTACCTGAGCATTAGTTCAGGGTATTGGTATTGCTGAGCAATGACATCTGTGCCTCTAGGGTGACAGATTGGCCTTTGACCCTGTGCATCTCAGGAGCAAGTTCCTAGTGATTGGGGAGGCACAGGTTCAGTTAGACAACAGACAGTCAGCATGAGGCCCTGGGGATTAGGTCTGCCGCCCTGCCACTCTCCATCTCTGTAGCCAGGGAGTCATCAGTGAAATGGGAAATAGAAAGGTTCAACTCCTCAGTAATGAAGTAGGCTCTCAGCAGAGTTCTGGACCAGCAGTGAGTGTTTAGTGAGTGTTAGCTGTGATTTGTGAATGCTTTAATGAGGAATACGTGGCAAATTCTAAACAATGGATTTACCAAGCCTTGAGGTCATAACTTGTTTATGATCCTGAGTTGCATGTTTTCAACAGAAGTATTTCATACACAGAATATCGTCTTTTAAAATCATGCTCTATTTTCTCAAACCGAAAACCTCTACATCCAGCTATCTAGCAAAGAAGAGACCTTTTATTTTTGACCCTATGTTGGGGATCAGACTCAGGTGCTGCTCTCCTGGGAGGGTGTCTTAGTTTGCTTTCTATTGCTGTGATGAAACGTCATGACCAAAAAGCAAGTAGGGGAGGGAAGGGCTTATGTGGCTCACACTTCCAGACCACAGTTCGTCACTGGAGGAAGTCAGGACAGGAACTCAAGCGGGGCTGGAACTTGGATGTGGAAGCTGATACAGAGACCATGGAGTGGTGCTGTTCAGTGGCTTGCTTCCCCTGGATTTCTCAGCCTGCTTTCTTATAGAACCCAGGACCACCAGCCCAGGGATGGCACCACCCAGTGGGCCCTCCCCACTGCTCACTAATTAAGACTGTGCTCTACAGGCTCACCTACAACCAGATCTTACGGAGGTATTTTCTCCATTGAGGCTCCGTCTTCTGAGATGACTCCACCTGTGTGCAACTGACATAAAACTAGCCAGTACGAATGGGATGGGGCCAGGTCCACAAACATTCATGCTTTACTGACAAACAGTAAATATGAGTGGCCACTTTATCTGACTCATCACGAAGCCACAGCGGGGATACGAGAAAATGGGAAACTTTGATAAACATGGCAGAATTTCCAAAGAAATTCCACATTTATCAATGTTCTAGTTGCTCCCCCACTAGCTATCCAACTGTGTGATGGAACAAACATTGGGGTTAAACTGATTAAATAGACCTCAATTCCACAACTGGACAATTCCAAAAAATAGGTGGATTTTATTTGGAACTTGCACTCATTCAGTATTTTTTAGTTGCCAGCTTTCAACTCCTGACTAGCAGCTACAGGCAAGAATATATCGGACATTTGTGCTGAGCAATGTACCCAGGGACTCACAAATAATACATATATACTCCACCACCGAGTTACACTGTCATCCCAACTTTGTCTGATTTTTTTTTAACTTGTGTTATTTTGAGAATTAAATACACAAATGCTGTTTTTAACCATTTCCAAGCTTCCCTTTGCCCTTCAGCTCCTTCTGTACTCACCAACTCAAATGTATGACCTCTTATATAATTGATAGAAATGTATATATATATGTATATATATATATATATACACACACATATACATACATATGCATACACACACACACACACACACACACACACACACACACACACACGCACGCACTCTTATATCCATCCTACTTAGTCTACTTAGTAGGGCTTGCACATATGTATGTTTTGAGGCCGATCACTTGAGGCTGGAGAACCCAATTTTACCTCTCCCATCTGCTGTTGATTTCCGTAGCTGTTCATCTAGGGGTGGGGCCTTGAAGTTTGTATTTAGTCGATGCTGTGGCTGTTTAGAACCTCAGTGTCCATTCTTCCCTTGAGCGCCTGTTATTATACTAGAGAGCTTTCACAGACCACACCGATTGACAACAGTATAGTGTGATAGTAAAACTTTAGTATGACATTGAAAATCCATAGGAAAGCCATTTGAGTAAATACTGCGATTTCTCTCTGACACCTTCTGCTCAGCCATAGTATTCTAAATATTCTAACAATATTTTATTATATAGTTTTCACTAAATTCAACTGTTTTAGATGTAAAGAAAATAAAAAAGTGATTTCAAAGTATCTGTATAAATATTTTTCCAAAGAATGTTTATTTGATTTGTATATCCTTCAAGTGGCTCAAAAACTTAAATCTTTATTTAATGAAAAAATGTTAAATCAACAATGTGTGTGTATTAAACTCCCCATGTTCAGAATTACAAAACTCATGTAGATTAGCTTGAGCCTTAGGGGAAGTTACTGGCTCCTGGTTGGAAGTTCAGGCATTGGAGACCCAGAGTCTGAGGATAGCTGAAGGCTGACAACCTTCTGTCTGCCTGCCTCATTATACCATGTGTTTCCCGCCACTGAGGACTCTCCTCTCTGAATCCTAGCAATGGACAGACCCCGCAGGAAATCTTCAGCTTTGCCAGCTGAATAAAAAGGCCTTTTCTGCTTCATAGTCCAAAGCTGGGCTCTAAAGATACATTGTCCGTGCTTGAGACCCCAGGAAAACATCGTGCTATGGTTAGCCAGGCTTGTATCACAAGACTGAAATGAGCTGTGGGTAGAGTTAGAAAAAAATACTGGTTCCTTGGATCTTATTAAAGATTTAGAAGACTCATTGGGTAGAAATTATCACTAGCATGAGGCAATATATAGTCTTACTTGTTACTTTTAGCTACTCAATTATGGCTAAAACATGGCTTATTGGTTTTAATATATCTGGCTTGTCACTAAACAAACAGCAGCAGCAACAACAAAATGCTGGTCACCTTATTTAGAAGCACATAGCTTTCTCTCTTGCTTTCCCCAACTGTGCTTTCCTTGTGTACCTTGCTTTCTGCTAAGAGTGACTAGAAGCTAGTAAGAGCCCATCAGGGTTGAGTGGATGACTTCCTGCCACTCACACTACTGAGGCCCACTAAAAACAACTGTGGGGGTGTGGGGGTAGGGAGAGGGGCGAGGCACATGCTTCTGGGTGTGATATATATATGGGATAGGTGCCTCATTCCTCAGGTGCCTTCCACCTGTTGTTTGAGACAAGGTCTCTCACTGTCCTGAAATGTCACCGAGTAAGTTAGACTAACTGACCGGAAGGCTGCAAGATTCCACCTGTCTCTACTTCCCACTTCACTATCAGTGTCTCTGGCTCCATGTGTGGTTTGGGGGGATGCAAACTCAGGTCCTTACCCTTCCAAGGCACATGCTTTACCCCCTGAGCCATCTGCCGAGCCTCTCAAAGTGACTTTTAAAAGCCCTGTCAGGGTTTCATTTTGTTTAGTATAGCACACTCATACAAAGTTTGGGTGTAAGTGATCTGTTTCCTGTTGTGCTGTCTTTGAGACAGTAATTTTTTTTAACCAATTCATACTTTTTATATTCATTTTCTAGAATAAAAACACAAAAACAAAAAGCTGGTAAGTGAAAACATCCCATAGACATTAAGAACCTTCTTTGGCCATGCGCTCCTCCCCCACAGAACTTCCACATTGCTAGTACTAGTCAGCCATTCTTGAACTCCTTTCTGCTCCTGAGTCTCCTTAGCTTTCGCTCCCTTTCCGTTCCTGACTTCTCCTCTGTACCTCTGTGTGCTCTCAAGGCCGCAGGAACTTAGCCCTGGGCATGCCAGCCTATATGGATTACATCTCTGTCTAAAGTTGTATCTCCATGGTAATGAAATGCAGAAAGTGAGGGAGTACACTGTGTCAGGGTGGCAAGAGCACTGTGGCCTCTGCAGCAGTCGCACTTAATCCCCAGGCAGAGCACAGAAGCCAGAGAGCAGCACACTCACACTGGGCTGCTAGAGAGCAGCACACTCACACTGGGGTGCAGTGCTGGAAGTTCCTGGTGCAGGACACAGTGTGGCAGATTTGTTAGCAACAGTATTCCAGAATGAAGCTAATTTACACTTTGTAGTGCTTTCTTCAGTTGGAAAGAACCTCTCAATTTTTCCCTTCTTTTTCAGGAAGCCAGATGCTCCGGTGCCTAATGGCGAAAGTGAAAAAGCCATAGACGAAAGTTCAGATAGTGAATCTTCCTTCAGTGACTAAGCTGGACTGTGAGAATCACACAGAATGTGGAAGGATGCATTTACGTTCTAGGAAAGAGACTAAGCTCTAGCTAGCTCTTGGTGATAAAAATCACCAAATGCTACATGCCTACCACAACCTTTCTCTGCTTAAAAATAGTAATAATAAAGCATTTATAATCTTTCAGTATGGTTTGTTTGTTGACCAAGTAAAATGCTCTGAAATTAACAACAGAACAGCATAAACTGCTACAAGCACTGTGAATAGTAAGATGGGCTCAATGAGCATTCAAAAGTGGAGTTAGTTTGGGTTTACTTATCAAAATTAGGCTTCATGTAAAAATAAGAGAATGTGACTAAGTTTTCAATTTAGTGAGTGTTAACTTGAAAATTATTGTATATATTTTTATTTTATAAGCTTATTGAAGAAAGTTCTGATGGAAATTAGTACTGCAGTGAGATTTCCAGTGTTGGAAACTTATACACAGCTATTATGGAATTCATCGACAGTATTTAATAGCGTGTGTGTGTGTGTGTGTACGTGGGCAGGCATGTACATATATACATATACATATATATGTATGGAATGTGGAGTCATCACTGTCATCGACTCCTTGGTCTCCTTGACAGAACATTATATTTCTAAAGTTAAAAAGTTCTCACATCACCTTGCATGTAAATCTTGATAACAAATTACTTAAACACAGCCTAGAAAAATTTCTACAATGCCTAGATGGAAAAATATATAAAAGCACTTGATTAGTAGTGTTCTTAGTTTAGTCCCACTGAAAGTGGAGCCTGAGAAAAGGTCTTGGGTCTATGTGGGTCATCTGTGAGATTATCCCAGCAAGCATAGTTTAGAGAACAGGAAGAGCCAAAGGGAGAAAGCCAGTGTGAAGAAGTGTCATCCAGGCTGCCAGTTTAGGTTTGGATGCCCTGAGATCCCCAGGGATGCTGTTGTAGCCTCCCACTGTCGTCCACCAGACAGAACTGAGAGCTTCAGTAGCTGCCCTACACTTCCGGGATGTGCTTCCATGGAAAGACAAGCTTACTGAGTATCGAAGCCGATCCTGAAACTGTTACCAGACCAAAATGCCTGAATAATTGTTGCTGTGGGTGAATATGAGTTCAGAACCGTGTCCTACAGGCGTGGCTGTTGCCAGAAAAGGAAATGGATGCAGTATACAGGAAAGAAAAAAATGTTTGACACTATGTTCGTTGTTTGGCTTGGTATTAGGATGCTAGGCAAGCACACAGGTCACAGAACGAAGCTCCCAGTCTCTCATTTATCTATCATCTAGATTTTATTTTAGTACAATTTTAAATGTATAGAATTTTATATAGGTAGTACACACAGACCTATAAATTCACTCCAGATCCCCACTTTCCCCATTTTTATGATCTTGCTTTAGTGATACATTTGTTAAATTAATACATATTAATGTGTTATTTTTAACTAGTCTACAGATTCTATTAAGACCCACTGTTCTGGGCAGTTCTGTGGGTTTTGACAAATGTATAACAGCTTCAACTTTACAGATTCATACAAAGTAACACTAATTTCTTCCGAAGCCCCTGTAGTACATATACTGTCTTCTAAAACAGATGGTAGAGGAAGCAGATAGTAACCGTCAGTTTGGGCCTGGTTCAGCTGCAAGAACAGGAAGTATAACTTTTCTCACTAATCTTCTATAGCATTTTTAAGAGTGTGGCTTGATATCTTCTCTAAAGTCTTGGAGATGAGAGTAGACAACATGGAACTTGGGCAAGTTTAGTAAGATTGTAGGATACAAAGATCAATACAGTAAAATCAACTGGGAGTGTCCCCAGCAACTTTCTTGTGAGGCTTCTAAGGGAAAATGGGGTAGCTTTAAGCCTAGGGAGGGAGGGAGGGGTGGAAGGAGGGAGGGAAAGAACACATGCTTGGAATAAAATGTATGGGAAGACGAGGGAGATATTAATATTAAAAACAATCCAGGTGAGGCTTAGAAAGACAAAATAACCGATGTGAGTAGGCTTCCACTGACTGGATATTGAAACACTGGAAGATTAGTTCAAAATAATAACTACCATAAGTTGAAACACTATCAATACATGTCTGTCATTATCCAGGTCCATGATCTCACCAACCCAGCTAATTCATCCAAATCTCCATCTCCAGTCCAGGACACACACACATACACTCACACACTCACACACACACACACACACAAACTCCAGACTTGCTGCATCTCCTTTGATCCTGGGTAACATCACCTGGGTGTCCAAAGCACTCCAAAGGAAAATTCTCAGTTGCAACTACTGTTTGTCCTAAATCTGTTCTCCTTTGTGCTGTTGAGTTCAGTAATTTGTGCCTGATCAGTGTGGCCTTGAATCTGTTATCCTTCCATACCACACCCCCTCCACATACAGACACATGCTTGGGAATCCCTGCTAGCCAGTGTGTCAGCCAATTTTCTGTTGCTGTGATAAAATGCTACGGCCCAAAGTACCTTGTCAATGCACTGATCTCGGTGGACAGTTCCTAGTCACGGGCTGGCATAGAAGCTGATGCAGGAAGCTGAGCTCTCACCTGCAAACAGGTGCTGAGGAAGTGAACTAGGAGCATGACAAGGTTGGGGACACTCAAAGCTATCCCCCATAATGGACCTCCTCTAGCATACTCCCCCAAAACAGCACCACCAACCAAGTGTCACATGTCCAAATACATGAGCCCCTGGGGGACAGATTTTACTGAAAGCACACAGCACCGATGTCATGAAAGATGAACCATACGCACTGCAAATGAAGCAGGTGCAGCCAGCACAGAAATGCACAGTAATATGATTCATCTGTGCCATTCCTGAGTGTACACCTGAATTTCCTTATTTGCACCTCTCTTGCTGTGATACAACACTGACCAAACCAACTGGGGAAAGGACAAGGTTTAATCCAGCTTGCACTTCCAAGTAACCAGCTATCAAAGAGGGGAGTCAGGACAGTAACTCAAGCAGGAACTTGGAGACAGGAACTGATTTGGAACCGCAGGACCCATGCTCTGGCTTCTGTCCCCTTGCTTGCTCAGCGACCTTTCTTACAGAGCCCAGGGCCTCCCACTCAGAGCCAGTATCTCCAGCTAGTAGCCTGGGTCCTCTCACAATAATTAGCAATTAAGGAAATTCTCCACAGACACACCATCAGGTTTAGGAATGTTATATATGTTCCCAGGATTTTAATTTGTTTGCTCTTTGTACTGGAATATCTAGTGATTTACTTGGGCCCAATTATTTGGTTTTGAAACCTCTTCCTAAATTTTATGATTGCAAACTATCTTTTAGGCTAGGGATTATTCAACAAGGCTAGTTCCTTCTGAGGGCTCTGCTCAGTTCATATGTAAAGAAGGCTTCCTACTCTGGCCTGTGGGAACATGCAGCATCTGGCGCTGTGTGCCCTGGGGATGCTCCAACTTTCCTCCTTCCTGCTTCTTTTCCAGCCTTGATAGTTTGCCTACAACCACACACTGACTACAATTTAGCTAAAGCCCCAGGGAGACTCTATGTCGGTATCTCGTTCCAGCTCCTCTCTCTAGCATTCTGGACCCTGACTTGTACTACTTTGGTATCTTTATAATCTAAACTCTGTCTGCTCAGTTCAGGGAGACTGCCAAACTGTCTTAAGTTCTTCCCTATACACTGTCCTGGAAACTGTATCATTCCGTGTCTTTTGTAGGGGAACTCCTGTACTCCCTGGTTTGCAATATCCGAAAGTCGACATTTGAGAAAAGTTTCACTTTTTAAAGAAAAGGTGGATATTATTTCTATTACTCCATCATGGAAGTAAGTAATTGAGGTCATGGAACTGGAGTTATGAGCATGGAGTTGTTAACTGTGAGGCAATGAGTTGCCACCTCGTTACTGGTGATTGATGAACATTCCCCCCTCCTCCCCATTTAACACCTCCATCCTGCCGGGCGTGGTGGCGCACGTCTTTAATCCCAGCACTTGGGAGGCAGAGGCAGGCGGATTTCTGAGT